>NC_090372.1:34543469-34851000 GCF_036365525.1 Heterodontus francisci
TTGTAATACCATAGAATGTTAAGGGGAGATGGTTAGATTTTCTCTTGTTCAAGATGGTAATTGCCTTGTGTGGTGCAAATGTATCTTGCCACTTATGAGTCCAAGCCTGAATGTTGTCCAGGTCTTGCTGCATATGGACAAGGGCTGCTTCAGTATCCAAGGAGTTGTGAATGGTGCTGAACATTCTGCAATCATCAGCGAACATTCCTGCTTCTGACCTTATGATAGAAGGAAGGTCATTGATAAAACAGCTGAAGATGGTTGGACCTAGGCACTACCCTGAGGAACTCCTGCAGTGATGTCCTGTGACTGAGATGATTGGCCTCCAACAACCACAACCATCTTCCTTTTTGCTAGGTACAACTCCAACCAATGGAGAGTTTTCCCTCTGGAGCACAATTCTTCAGTACTATTGCTGGAATGTTGTCATGGCCCAAACCCTTTGTTGTACGCAGTACTTTCATACGTTTCTTAATATCACGTGGAGTGAATCAAATTGGCTGAAGCCTGGCATCTATAATGCTGGGAACCTCAGGAGGAGGCCGAGATGGATCATCCACTTGGCACTTCTGGCTGAAGATGGTTGCAAATGCTTCAGCCTTGTCTTTTTCACTGATTTGCTGGGCTCCCCCATCATTGAGGATGGGGATATTTGTGGAGCCTCCTCCTCCTATCAGTTCTTTAATTGTCCGCCACCATACACAATTGGATGTGGCAGGACTGCAGAGCTCAGATCTGATGTGTTGGTTCTGGGATTGCTTAGCTCTGTCTATTGCATGCTGCTTCTGTTCTGTGGCATGCATGTAGTCCTTTGTTGTAGCTTCACCAGGTTGACACCTCATTTTTAGGTATGCCTTGTGTTGCTCCTGGCATACCCTCCTGCACTCTTCATAGATCCAGAGTTGATCCCCAGTCTTAATGGTAATGGTAGAGCTGGGGATATGCCGCGCCATGAGGTTACAGATTACAGATTGTAGTTGAATACAATTCTGCTGCTGCCGATGGTCCACTGCACCTCATGGATGCCCAGTTTTGAGTTGCTAGATCTGTTCGAAATCTATCCCATTTAGCACGGTGCCACACAACACGATGGAGGATATCCTCAATGTGAAGATGGGACTTAATTTCCACAATGACTGTGTGGTAGTCACTGCTATCAATACTGTCATGGACAGATGCACATGCGACAGGTAAATTGGTGAGGACGAGGTTAAGTCAGTTTTTCCCACTTGTTGGTTCCTTCACCACCTGCCGCAGACCCAGTCTAGTAGCTATGTCCTTTAAGACTCAACCTGCTCCGTCAGTAGTTGTGCTACCGAGCCACTCTTGGTGATGGACATTGATCTCCCCCACCCAGAGTACATGCTGTGCCCTTGCCACCCTCAGTGCTTTTTCATCGGTTGAGGAAAAAGGAAGACATATCAGAAACGTTGGTGTGGAACTTGCATTATCTGAACAGATGTCACGATGAAGGAGAAACTTGGAAAATGGAATAGAGTTCTTTCTGGAAGCGGGGTGTGAGGAAGAGTAGGTAAGGTAACTGTGGGAGTCAGTGGGCTTATAGTGAATATTGGTTGATAGCCTATGCCCAGAAATGGAGTCAGAGAAGTCAGGGAAGGGAATGGAAGGGTCGGAGATGGACCATGTGAAGGCAAGAGAAGAGTGGAAATTGGAAGCAAAGTTAAATTCAAATGGCTCCCAAAATCTGAGCAGTGGAGCCTCATTTAAATGCTATAATCACTGACCCACCTCTCCAGAGTGGGTTACTCAGTCAATCCCAAACCCACTCCAATTGAAACGGAAACAGCACGTTCACAGCACATTGGGGTAACTTTTCATATATTTACCAATTTAGTGCCCCATCACTCCCCAATCCGCTCCCGCCCCATTTGCCTTTAATGACCTTTTCATCACAAAGCATGTCACTTTATTAAGGGAGGAAGGAAGAGGGAAGGAAGGATGGGAGAAAAGCCCCAAAATGACAAAAGCCTTGTTTCAATTAGGGGGGTTCCAGCCCTGTACTTGGCCTACAAATGGATATTAGTTATATAAAAAATCTAGCCCACATTTTGTCTGCACCACAAATCCCTGCTCACCTTCATGCTCAATGAAAACCATGAGTTAAGATTTTTTTATTTGTTCCTGGGATGTGGACATCGCTGGCAAGGACAGCATTTTATTGCCCATTCCTAATTGCCTTTGAGAAGGTGGTGGTGAGCTGCCTTCTTGGACTGCTGCAATCTATGTGGTTTAGGTACACCTGAAGTGCTGTTAGGGAGGGAGGTCCAGGATTTTGACTCAGTGACAGTGAAGGAACGACAACATATTTCCAAGTCAGGATGCTGTGTTCTCATGTGTCTGCTGTCCTTGTTCTTCCAGCTGGTAGAGGTCACAAGTTTGGAAGATGCTGTTGAAGGCGCCTTGGCAAGTTGCTGGCAACAGACGCTGCACTGATGGTGAAAGGAGTGCTTGCTGACCTACGATGGCACCCCATCCAGTGACGCCACGGTTTTGAAATTCTCATCCTTGCTTTCAAATTCCATCATGGCTTCGTCCCTCCCTATCTTTGGAATCTCTTCCAGCCCCACAACCCTTTGAGACCTCTCCGTTTCTCCAATTCTGGCCTCTTGCGTATCCATGATATTCATCGCTCCAACATTGGAGGCCTTGACTTCAGCTATCTCAGCCCTAGGTTCTCCAATTCCATCCCAATTCCTTTCTGCCTCTCTACCTATCCCTCCTCCTTTAAGATGCTCCTTAAGACCTACTTCATTGTCCAAGCTTTTGATCACTTGTCCTAATACGTGGCTCAGGCCGGAATTTTATGCCCCTCAGAGAGGAGGAATTGGCCGGGGGGGCGGGTGTAAAATGGAGCAGGAGGCTCGGGGGCCCTTTCCAACCCGCTCCTGCCTCCATCGCCTCTTTACAAAGGCCAGTGGCAGCTAAAAACGGCTCACCCACCCCAGGCTAATCATGGCTCTTAAGTGGCCACTTAACGGCTACGTAAGGGCCTCTGCCTGCGTCCATGGTGATTTTACCCCCGGCTGGTCGGATGGCCAAGCCTGAGTAAAGCCGCCAATTTAAAACCAGGCGGCTCTCTGATGTCCTGGGGGCGGCCCTTATGATTGGGCACCCGGTGCCCGACGGATGGCCGCCCCCAATGCCCCAACCACCCCCAAAACCCAACATGCCTCCTGTCTCCCCCAGTCGACCATCCTTACCTCACCAGGGCCTGACTGATCACCCTGGTGAGGCAACAGAAACTTACCTGCGTTCCGGGGTTCCCCGACATCTTCTTGATGATGCTGGGTGCAGTCCCAGCAGTGGCCACCGCTTCCTGTTGCGCTGCTGGGACAGAGAGCTGCTGGCCCGCTGATTGGCCGGCAGCTCTATTAGGCAGGACTTCCTACCTCAAGCGGGTGAAAGTCCCGCCTCAGACCAATTAAAGCCTGGGGACCTACACAATACGGGTTGGATTCCCAGGCCAGGCGGAAGCGGGTTCGCCACCGACTTTTCAGTTGATGGCCGGCTTCCGTCCGCCTAGGGTAAAATCCCAGCCACGATGTCAAATTTTGTTCGATTACACTCCTGTGAAGCGCCTTAGGGTGTTTTACTTTGTTACAGGTGCAGTATAAATGCAAGTTGTTGTTGTCATATAAATGCAAGTCTTTCTTTTCTGTTTCTCTAACCAAATTGTGATTCTTCACACATGAGCTCGACAGTAAGTGTGGGCACACTATTTAGATATGGGGGTCATCACAATCGAACTTTATCCCATCATTACCCAACACTCGGATCAGTTTTAATCCCTTGTGATGGGGGAAGGGTGAGTGCAAAATGCACCCACCATCCTAAATTTGAGGCCTGGTGTATTTTATCTATATGGCACTGGCGGAATACGGCAGGTGGATTCCATTCAAAAGAATCTAACCACCATAGAAACACATCACAGTCATATTACAGATTGGAAGGTAGCTTGTACAGTACCATAACCACTACATTAATATACTGCAATGTGTAGCTTGATTCCAGTGCCTCTTTGACTGAACAGCCCCAAGAAAGCAGGTAATAGGAGAAAGAGGCATAAACTATTAGACCTGATGTTAAGTTCTGCACTTTTGTGGTAAAGGATTCTACAAAGGTCAGACATGGTTCCACATTGGTTCCCAAAGATGATGGGGTAGATTTTCAGCTTGCCATCCTGGTGTAAATCTGACATTACAGATCGATCCCCTGGTCTAGAAATTGCTCGGATTTTATTCCCATTTGGAACTGAAAATTAGTCGGCTTCTTTAGCTGCCAATTGATCCACAGCACCAGTTCCACACCTGCATGACAGGTTGAAAGTTTCCCTCAAGGTTACAATAAAAGTATCAAATAAAATTTGGCTGACAATCATTTTCCTTTTGGTCTTTATAATTTTTGTCACATAACTTTTTGTGTATTCATTGAGTGTTAACATGAATCAGATTGCCAGAAAATAGCATAGGAATGTAGGAACAGGAGTAGGTTGCTCTCCCTCGAGCCTGTTCTGCCGATCAATTAGATCATGGCTGATTTGTATCTTAGCTCCATCTGCTAACCTTGGCTCTCCAACATCACCACCACAACAACTTATATTTATATAGCGCCGTTAACATTATAAAACTGTTCAAAGAGCATTATAAAACAAAATATCACACTGAGCCACAAAAGGAGATTTTAGGTCAGATCACCAAAAGCTTGGTCAAAGAGGTAAGTTTTAAGGAGTGTCTTAAAGGAGGAAAGCAGGGTAGAGAAGCTGAGAGGTGTAGGAGGGTATTCCAGAGCTTAGGGCCTGGGCAACTAAAGGTGCAGCCACCAATGGTGGAGTGATTAAAATCAATGTTCAAGAGGCCAGAATTAGAGAAGCAAAGATATCTTGGAGGTTTGTGGGGCTGGAGGAGATTACAAAAATAGGGAGAGGTGAGGCCATGGAAGGATTTGAAAACAAGGATGCGAATTTTAAAATCATGAGGTTGCTTGACTGGGAGCCGATGTTGGTCAGTGAGTGCAAGGGCGATAGGGGAATGGGACTTGGTGCGAGTTCAGACACAGGCAGCAGAGTTTTGGAGGGTAGAATGTGGGAGGCCAGCCAGGAGTGCATTGGAATAGTTAAGTCTAGAGTAACGAAGGCATGAATGAGGGTTCAGCAGAAGATGAACTGAGATGGGTGAAGTCGGGCGATGTTACAGAGGTCGGAATAGGCGATCTTAGTGATAGCACGAATATGAAGTTGGAAGCTCATCTCAGAGTCAAATGTGACACCAAGGTTACGAACAGACTGGCTTAATCTCAGACTGTTGCTAGGGAGAGGGATGGTGTCAGTAGCTAGTGAATGGAGTTTGGAGCGGTGACCGAAAATAAGGGCTTCAATCTTTCCAATATTTAATTGGAAAATCTATCAATCTCAGTTTTGAAATTTTTAACTAACCTAACCCTCAACAGCTTTTTGAGTGATAGAGTTTCAGATTTCCACTGCCCTTTGTGTGAAGAAGTGCTTTCTGACATTGCCCCTGAATTGCCTAGCTCGACTTTTAAGGTTATGCCCCCTTATTCTGGGTTCCCTCACTGCAAAACATTACAAAGCGATTAAAACCCACCTTTTAACTGCTGTCAGTTCGTTAGTAAAATAGAAGTTCTGCCTCTTTGCTTTTGTTGAAATTTCAACTTATCTTGCGAGAATTCCAAGTCATCAGCCTAGTTGACAGCAGGCTCAAGCTGATAAAAATTTAACACAATTTTCTGTATTCCATAGCATCGGGAAAATCCGAAAGGAGCAGCTACAAATCCATTGCTGGAGACCCATGAGAGAAATACATAAACCTCTGAAGTGATTAAATCCTGGAAAATTGCCAGTCCCTGACAGCCTGGGGAAGGTTAGCCATTTCACAATAGATTCTCAGATCAACAAATTATTTCCTTTATTCATATGCATATGGGATTTTTTTCCTCTATCAATACATAATTTTGCAATATTTTCAAGTGTTTTGCTGCAGTGTAATTCAAAAACAATAAAAGGAACAGCTACTAGTTTAAACCAGTCTCTGGTGCACTCGCAACGAATTTGAAATATTTATATTGCTTAGTCTCGTTAATAGGGAACTTACTTATTAATAGTAAGATCCAGACTGACACTCTAGTGCAGTACTGAGGGAGTGCTGCATTATTGGAGGTGCCATCCTTTGGATGAGACATTAAACCAAGACACCAATTTCCCTCTCAGATAACGTAAAAGATGCCATGGCACTATTTCAGGCACTAAGAAGACGGATGTTGGTGAATGTATACAAGGCATAGAGTACATGTAGTGCACATTTAGACAGGATCATTGGTGCACTGGGCGGATTAGACACTTAAGTGAAGGCCTCATTTTTGAAAAGTTGTCATGTGAGTCTTGCTGGTTACAACAGTGTTTCAGCAGGATTACATACATACGAACATATGATTCAGGAGCAGGAGTAGGCCGCTCGGCCTCTCGAGCCTGCTCTGCCATTCAACAAGATCATGGCTGATCTGATTGTAACCTCAACTCCACATTCCTGCCTACTCCCAATAACCTTTCACCCCCTTGCTTATCCACCTCTGACTTAAAAATATTCAAAGACTCTGCTTCCACCCCCTTTTGAGGAAGAGAGTTCCAAGGACTCAAAACCCTCTGAGAGAAAAAATTTCTCCTCATCTCTGTCTTAAATGGGCGCCCCCTTATTTTTAAACAGTGACCCCTTAGTTCTAGATTCGCTCACAAGAGGAAACATCCTTTCCACATCCACCCTGTCAAGACCCCTCAGGATCTTATATGTTTCAATCAAGACGCCTCTTATTCTTCTAAACTCCAGCGGATACAAGCCTAGCCTGTCCAACCTTTCTGATTAGTGCCAGTATCTTGCTGAGGAGGATGAGCCCTTTACTTTGGGGCTCCACCTCCTCTAAAGAATGAAAGACTTGCAGTTCGTTAGCTCCTTTCACGACCTCAGGATATCTCAAAGCGCTTTATGGATAATTTGGTGTAGCCACTGCTGTAATATAGGAAATATGGCTGCCAATTTGTGCATAATAATGTCCCACAAACAGCAATGTCACAATGACTTGATAATTTAATTTGTTTAAGTGATGTTGATCAAGGGATAAATATTGGCCAGGCCACCGGGGAGAACTCCCCTGCTCTTCTTCAAAATAGTGTCATAGGATCTCTTACATCCACCTGAGAGGACAGTCAGACCTTGGTTTTAATGTTTCACCTGAAAGGCAGTACCATCAACAGTGCAGTACTCCCTCAGTACTGTACTGGAGTATCAGCCTAGATTTTGCACTCAAGTGGTGCGTGAACCAATGATCTTCGAACTCAGAGATGACAGTTCTACTGAGCTACAGCTGACACCTAAAGGAGGGTTGAAGTAGGTATCTTGCACCTTCAATGCCCTGGCCAATATTTATCCTTCAACAAATATCATTATAAACAGGTTATCTGGCCATTACCACATGGCTGTTTGTGGTTGAGCTGCTGTTGAGGTTACAGTACCCCATTGGGAGAACACTCAAGCTGGTTTATCCCCAAAAGTGTTGCAAAATGATTAATGATTTTACTACATCTAGGGTACAACAGGAACCATTTCTTATTACCGTCTAATTGGATATGTTTTGATTCCATAGGCAAACCTAAATCTACCCACACAGATAGTTGGAGGCAAGAACTGAACCATTTGATTCAATGCTCAAAGAAAACCTGTCTTCTGGGGAAGGAAAGGTGGAAGGACCACACAGGGGATCAAGTGGAAAGCAGCACTGGCAGACTGTGGGGGCAGGGTGCCTGCTTCAGATTTAAATTGGCCAAAAGTGGTGCTCATACCTGCTTCTGACAACACTTCTGCCGCTGTGGGCATTAATAACAACATCTTGCAATTATATAGTGCTTTTAAGGTAGTAAAACATCCTAAAATGCTTCACAGGAGCATTATCAAACAAAATTTGACACCAGTCCACTTAAGGAGATGCTTGTCCAGGTGACGAGAAACTTAGTCAAAGAGATGGGTTGTAAGGATTGTCTTGAAGGATGAGAGAGAAGTAGAGAAGCAGAGGGGTTTTGGGAGGGAATTACAGAACTTAGGGCCTAGATGTCTGAAGGCACAGCCACCAATGGTAGGGTGAAGGAAGTGAGGGATGCCCAAGAGGCCAGAATTGAAGGAATGCAGAGTTCTCAGGAAATGGTCTCTTGGGGCAGCAGCACTACCCCATTTAATGCAAAAGGGTCAAAGTATGAAAAGGGTTGATTTTACACTGCAAAATTGTATGTCTTAAAAGCTTTGAAGAGATATTTCTATACATATATATGCCACCCGCGCAAACAGAAACTCTTCTGGGACTGGTTTCTCACTTGTTTCCATTTTCGCCTTAATGCATGGTCTGAAGTCAGCACTCCAACTGCTTTCTAATTGTAACGTATTTATTCTTTCAGAAACTGTACCTTTTTAAAAAATAACCATTAGGGATTTTTTTTTAATATTGCAACTCAGCCCCTATTAAAAATTGTTCAATGCCTGTTTATCCTTTCTTTATGGAAGAGTCAACTTTGCAACACCACAAGTTCAACTGTTAAAGGGCAATGCCTCCTGACTGGGAGGTTTGTGTGGAGCACCTCAGTTCTTGACATAGACTGCACTGAAAAGGGGTGATCTAATTGATGTGTGTAAGATGATTCCTCTGGTGGAGGAGGTCCAGAACAAGGGGTCATAACCTTAATATTAGAGCTAGGAATGATGTCAAGAAGCACTCCTTCACACAAAGGGTAGTGGAAATCTGGAACACTCTCCCCCAAAAAGCTATTGAGGCTAGGTCAATTGAAAATTTCAAAGCTGAGATTGATGGATTTTTGTTAGGCAAGAGTATTAAAGGTTACAGAACCAAGGTGGGTAGATGGAGTTAAGATACATATCATCTATGATCTAATTGAATGGCGGAACAGGCTTGAGGGGTTGAATGGGCTACCTCTGTTTCAATGTTCCTAAAAGCCCAGACTGTTGTAATCCTTTCCCTGGTTATACTGTTTTGAATATATTTTATTTGTTTGTATTTCATTTTCATATGAAGAGAAACAAACTTAATGGCAAATTGGTGATATATATGCCCATCATTTACCAACTTGCCACTGTACCCTTTGAAGTCCACAGCAGTCGCTCCTTGCCCAATGATCAACCTTCACATATGGGCAAAAGTCAATAAATTTGGTATCTGATGGGCCGGGAAATGGGGGCTATTTGGAGATAGATTACTGTAATAAAATGTAAGTAATCACTGGTGAATAATGTGAGAGATTAAAGGAGAATCAAACAGTGCCATAATATGTGTAGTTTGCTTTGAATTCTATTAAAGTGTCAGAAAAGGTATTATTGCAACTTTAAATATTTATCACACTTAAAAAAATTTTTTTTTAAAATGTTGACTGTTTAAAACTGCTGTGCCTTGGATTTGACTGTATAATGCTTCTTATAGAATCATAGAAATTTACAGTATGGAAGGAGGCCATTCAGCCCATCGTGTTCGCACCACCCAACAAATAACCATCCAGCCTAATCCCACTTTCCAGCTCTTAGTCTGTGGCCTGGTAGTTACGGCACTTCAAGTGCGTATCCAAGTCTTCTACAAGATAAGGGTAGGGCCGTCAGCACTACTTAGTGTGCAGAAAGCAAGCATCACCTTGCAGTGCTTTATATGTGTCATTGTTTGACACTAGTTAAGGTACGTTATAACTCGACATATCAGCTGAGATAACACTGTGCGGATTGCACTGTCCTCTTCAGTCAGATTTCTGATTCTGCTACATCCTGATCATTTTTCTTGTGTAATTTGTAAAGCATTTGTTGCCTTATTGAAAAGAAAAAAAAATAGAGAGCTTGCATTTATATAGTGCCTTTCATGATCTTAGGACATCCCGAAGTTCTTTACAGCCAATTAAGTACTTTTTTGAAGTTTAGTCTCTGTTATAATATAGGAATCTCATGATCACAGAATATGCAATTAGTTTAATGCAAAGTTTCACCTGCCTCAGTGCAATTTGGGCCATTTTTATAACTGGTTTGTGGGGTTATTCCATAGGGCACTATTACCTTCTCCCTGCTTCCAAAAAACATTTCCAACATCCACTGCAAACTGTGCAAGAGCAATAAAATGCTGATTTCTTATCAAACTTTGAACAGGCAGAGCCTCTCACCTGATTTGTTTCCTTCTAATACTAGGCGGGCACCCCAAAGTAAGTCCCTCTTAGTTTGAATGAACTGATCCAGGGCCAGGCAGGAAGGCCATGGAGGACTTGAAGAACTAAGTGTCCAATACACTTGCATTTATATAGAGCCTTTCACTACCATGGGATGTCCCAAAGCACTACACAGCCATTTAATTATTTTGAAGTGTAGTCACCATCGTATTTTAAAAAACGCAGCATCCAATTTGCACACAGTAAAACTTCACAATGTACAGATAATCTGTTTTATAGATGTTGGTTGAGGGATAAATATTGCCCAGGAGACTGGAGAGAACTATTCTACTCGTCTTTGAAAAGTACCATGGGGTGTTTTACATCCACCAGAGAGCCTTGGTTTAATGTATCATCTAATAATAGACTATCGATAAAAATATATTTTGCATCAGAGTCCTATTGATGCTGAAGCCAATATTTTCACTTTTCATCATTATTACATTTAACATTGAGTTAATTTGTTTGGTATCTTATGGCTCTCTGCTTGTGCTAATTGAACCATCTGTAACACATAGACATGTGGAGTACCATTACAATGCTTGAATTTTCAAATGCAATGTATTCTTTTGGGCCTCCTTATCTCGAGAGACAATGGATACGCGCCTGGAGGTGGTCAGTGGTTTGTGAAGCAGCGCCTGGAGTGGCTATAAAGGCCAATTCTAGAGTGACAGGCTTTTCCACAGGTGCTGCAGAGAAATTTGTTTGTCGGGGCTGTTGCACAGTTGGCTCTCCCCTTGCGCTTCTGTCTTTTTTCCTGCCAACTGCTAAGTCTCTTCGACTCGCCACACTTTAGTCCCCGCCTTTATGGCTGCCCGCCAGCTCTGGCGAACGCTGGCAACTGACTCCCACGACTTGTGATCAATGTCACAGGATTTCATGTCGCGTTTGCAGACGTCTTTATAGCGGAGACATGGACGGCCGGTGGGTCTGATACCAGTGGCGAGCTCGCTGTACAATGTGTCTTTTGGGATCCTGCCATCTTCCATGCGGCTCACATGGCCAAGCCATCTCAAGCGCCGCTGACTCAGTAGTGTGTACAAGCTGGGGATGTTGGCCGCCTCGAGGACTTCTGTGTTGGAGATACGGTCCTGCCACCTGATGCCAAGTATTCTCCAGAGGCAGCGAAGATGGAATGAATTGAGACGTCGCTCTTGGCTGACATACGTTGTCCAGGCCTCGCTGCCATAGAGCAAGGTACTGAGGACACAGGCTTGATACACTCGGACTTTTGTGTTCCGTGTCAGTGCGCCATTTTCCCACACTCTCTTGGCCAGTCTGGACATAGCAGTGGAAGCCTTTCCCATGCGCTTGTTGATTTCTGCATCTAGAGACAGGTTACTGGTGATAGTTGAGCCTAGGTAGGTGAACTCTTGAACCACATCCAGAGCGTGGTCGCCAATATTGATGGATGGAGCATTTCTGACATCCTGCCCCATGATGTTTGTTTTCTTGAGGCTGATGGTTAGGCCAAATTCATTGCAGGCAGCCGCAAACCTGTCGATGAGACTCTGCAGGCACTCTTCAGTGTGAGATGTTAAAGCAGCATCGTCAGCAAAGAGGAGTTCCCTGATGAGGACTTTCCGTACTTTGGACTTCGCTCTTAGACGGGCAAGGTTGAACAACCTGCCCCCTGATCTTGTGAGGAGGAAAATTCCTTCTTCAGAGGACTTGAACGCATGTGAAAGCAGCAGGGAGAAGAAAATCCCAAAAAGTGTGGGTGCGAGAACACAGCCCTGTTTCACGCCACTCAGGATAGGAAAGGGCTCTGATGAGGAGCCACCATGTTGAATTGTGCCTTTCATATTGTCATGGAATGAGGTGATGATACTTAGTAGCTTTGGTGGGCATCCAATCTTTTCTAGTAGTCTGAAGAGACCACGTCTGCTGACGAGGTCAAAGGCTTTGGTGAGATCAATGAAAGCAATGTAGAGGGGCATCTGTTGTTCACGGCATTTCTCCTGTATCTGACGAAGGGAGAACAGCAAGTCAACGGTCGATCTCTCTGCACGAAAGCCACACTGTGCCTCAGGGTAGATGCGCTCGGCCAGCTTCTGGAGCCTGTTCAGAGCGACTCGAGCAAAGACTTTCCCCACTATGCTGAGCAGGGAGATTCCACGGTAGTTGTTGCAGTCACCGCGGTCACCTTTGTTTTTATAGAGGGTGATGATATTGGCATCGCGCATGTCCTGGGGTACTGCTCCCTCGTCCCAGCACAGGCATAGCAGTTCATGTAGTGCTCAGAGTATAGCAGGCTTGGCACTCTTGATTATTTCAGGGGTAATGCTGTCCTTCCCAGGGGCTTTTCCACTGGCTAGAGAATCAATGGCATCACTGAGTTCTGATTTTGTTGGCTGTATGTCCAGCTCATCCATGACTGGTAGAGGCTGGGCTGCATTGAGGGCAGTCTCAGTGACAGCATTCTCCCTGGAGTACAGTTCTAGGTAGTGCTCAACCCAGCGGTCCATTTGTTTGTGTTGGTCAGTGATTATGTCCCCTGATTTAGATTTGAGGGGGGCGATCTTCTTGATGGTTGGCCCAAGAGCTCTCTTAATGCCATCATACATTCCTCTGATGTTTCCGGTGTCTGAGGCCAGCTGAATATGACTGCATAGGTGTTGCCAGTAGTTGTTTGCGCAGCGCCTGGCTGTTGTTTGTGCAGTGCTTCTGGCTGCTTTAAGTGCTGCGGATGTTAAATCGCTGGGGGTTTTCTTGTAGTTCAACAGTGCAATGCGCTTAGCGGCTATGACAGGTTCCAGCTCTTCATTATGAGATTGAAACCAGTCTGCATTTCTCTTCGCACTTTTGCCGTAGGTGGTCAAAGCTGACTCATAGATGGCGTCTCTGATGTGGGCCCACTTGGTCTCAGCATCCCCTGTGGGAGTGTTTTGAAGGGCTGTTACAAGTGAATTTAGAAATTTTTGTAACAGCTGTGGGTGAGAAATTCTGCTCGTGTTGAGGCGCGGGTGGTCCTTCTGCTTGGAATGATGCAACTTCTTTGGTCTGAGTCTAACCTTGCTGCACACCAGGGAGTGGTCGGTGTTGCAGTCTGCACTGTGGAAGCTGCGTGTGATTTGAACACTGTTTAAGGCGGCTCGCCTTGTGACAATGAGGTCTAGCTGGTGCCAACGACGCGATCTTGGGTGCCTCCATGAAACCTGGTGACAGGGTTTAGTGTGAAAGAACGAGTTGGTGATGCAGAGGTTATGATAGGTACACAACTCAAGCAGTCTCTGCCCGTTCTCATTCATCCTTCCAACGCCATAGCGCCCAAGGCAGGAGGGCCATGAGTCATGGTCGGCCCCAACCCTGGCATTAAAGTCCCCCAGCAGGAATAGGTGTTCGGTGTTGGGGATGCTGCTAATGATGTTATGGAGTTGCTCGTAGAACTGGTCTTTAGCTTCAGGAGGGGAGCAGTGTGTTGGAGCATAGATGCTGAGTAGGTGTACTGGACCAGAGGTGGTGAGCAGTCGGATGGACAGTATGCGTTCCGAGCCATTTGAGGGAGGCTCTATCATGCTGAGCAAGGAGTTTCTGATGGCGAAGCCCAGTCCATGCTGTCTTGGTTCTTCAGGATCCCTGCCCTGCCAGAAGGTGGTGTAGTCTTGCTTTGCTAGAGATCCACTCGCGGGGAGGCGAGTCTCCTGAAGTGCTGCAATGTCCACATTGAGTCTACTGAGCTCGTTGTTAATGATGGCAGTCTTCCGAGAATCGTTGATTTGTGTAAGGTCTTCCGACAGGCCAGGACACATAGTTCTGACGTTCCAGCTTGCAAAGCGAAGGGCTGGTACCTTCTTTCCTTTTTTCGTGTTGTTTGGTGCGGTGTATCAGTCCACCTTTTGGGCAATGACCCTGAGCTCCAAGCACCCATTGAAGCAGGTAGACTGTGGAGGGACAGAACCTAATTGACCGGGGGCTGCCCGGTTTGAGGCGGGTGGTAGCTGTCCAGTGAGGTGCAATGACCTCTCCCACCGACAAAGGCAACCCGTGGCGCCCAGTTTCTACGCCAATTTATCTGGACTTATAACCCGTAACTGCTGCCTTCCGTGTTGTGTCAGTCGCTGTGAGGCAACTATGGAGTGACCTCTCCATGGCGCATGCCTGGGCAAGTTTATGGAGGTTGAGAGTTGCCCAGTCGTCAAAAGCCCCCTCTCGGCCTTTCTGGTGGGGTCCAAAGGAGTGCAGAGCACGACATTTGGCACTGGTATGGCTGCAGGAACTGCCGGAAACATGCCAAAGGTGACACATGACCGCCTACGGGGTTCCGCTCCGAATTATCTGTTAGGGTTTACTCCCTTAGCCTTGGTCTCTCCCGAGACGCCCACAAGGCAGTGGGGTTGTTAGGGTCCCTACACAGGTGTAGGATGGTGCCTGTGGGAGGAGGGATGCGAGGGGGAGGGATGGAGGGAGGGGGGGTGCGAGGGGGAGCTGGGAAGGGGGCTGTAAGGGGGTGGTGGGGGTGCAGGGGAAGGGGGTGTGGGGGGAAGATGGTGCGGGGGGGGGGGTGGGCTGGGACGAGGTTGTTGGGGGGTGAGCTGAGAAGGTGGAGCAGGGAAGGGGAAGGGGGGAAAAGGGGGGGGGGGGAAAGCGGGTGCAGGTAATAAGGTCCCTAGTGCCCACCATCGACGTCCGGAAAGCTCATCCACGTCCTTCAGGAGGTGAAGCATCTTTTGGCAGGCTTACAGAGGTGATTACATTCACTAAGGGTTTTTTTCCAGTGGTTTAAATAAAGGCATGCAGCATTGCCGACAGTGCGCTGCAGATGCTCTCCGAGCCATCTCCCGCGGGCGCTTCGAAGTTGCGGCCGGGGGGCCGTTCGTGGATTTTTTGGGTGATCGGGGCAATGTATTATAATGAAATTAAACAAGTCACACTGCAGATACATGAAGGAGGGATAGAAGTGGGGAATGAATAAAAGTCACTTTTGCTTTGAATCATCACATGTTTACTTGTTTAAGTATTGGAAAAAATTTGTAGATCAATTTAACATGAAAGGACGTGTTTGGTGTTTTTGTCTTCTCAAATAAAGGGTTAATTGCTCTTATATTGTAAAAAAAAGACACAAATCTAGGGGTGGGGTGCACATTATTTTTCTTCAAAGTTTCAATGTAAAGGAAGCCCAATACAGTTGACCTTTCAAGCAGTTGACTTGGTATTTAGCCGACCAAATTGGTGACAGATGCATATATCTGGCTGTTCAATATTCAAAAATGGCTCAATGAACATTTCATAAAGTTCAGCACAGAGATCCTTTCAGATAGTGACCAATGGACATCTACAGGACACAATGGGTGAGGCAGTAGATTACTAGACAAGGCAACTCAAGGCCCATGACTATGAAGACCTGGGAAGATGTCTGCAAGAAGTTTCATAGCTTGAAATAGACAACCAAGCTAAGGAAGGAAGTTCAAATCTCATAATAAGGATATATTTAAGAAAGGTGAGAGAGGGAAACCAGCAAATTATGGACCAATTAGCCCAATATCTGTTGTCAGGAAATTGCGAGAGTTTGTAATTAAGGATAAAGTGACTGAACACCTTGAAAGTTTTCAGCTGTCAGAGAGCCAGTATGGATTTGTAAAGGATTTGAAAAGGTGACTGAAGTAGTGGACAGGGGAATGTCTATTGATATTATTTATATGGACTTTCAGAAGGCGTTCGACAAAGTCCCTGATAAGAGACTGTTAGCTAAAGCTGAAGTTCATGGAATTGAGGGCAAATGATTGACCTGGTTAGGAAACTGGCTGAGTGGCAGGATACAGAGAGTAGGGATAATGAGCAGATAGTCTAATTGGCAGGATGTGTCTAGTGACGTCCCATAGGGAACTTTGTTGAGGCCTCAACTATTCACTGTATTTCGTAATGACTTAAATGATCAGCTAAAGAGCCACCTATCCAAGTTTGCCAATTACACAAAGATATGCGGCATTACAAGCAGTTTAGATGGAAACATAAAATTACAACCAAGACGAAGTGACATTTATACAGCACATTTCACAGAGTAAAAGGTCTCGAAGTGCTTAACAGCGATATCAATAAAAAACACTCTTGGCATTTTTTGACACTGAGGTATAGGAGAAATCAGGACAGATGATCAAAAACTTGATCAAAAAGGTAAGTTTTCAAAAGCATCTAAAAAGAGGACAGAGAGGTAGAGAGGAAGAGACATTTAGGAAGTTTAGGGCCAATGCAGGAATTGGGAATTGCGCACTGACATACATGGGGTGCATGTCACACTATCTAGCATGGACCGTTCAGTAGCGCTGATGGCACAGGGATATCTGGAGGAAAACCAGTTGTGTCCCAGCTGGTGCTCTCCTCCAGCCAAGGGCTGAGAATGTCACCGAGGAGGATGAGGGTGTCACGCCATATGGGGCGCTATCATCATCTTCGGCTTCCTTGGCCCCTCTGACAGAGGGACCATCTGTGCAGCAGGGCCCAGTGATGGAGGCTGCCCCTGCATTGATGATGCAGCAGCCTCTGGAGATGCCCCCACAGGTACCTCCATGACAAGGATGACTGCCATGTGCATCTCAGCCACACGGAGAGGCAAGTGAGCAGGCTGTCTCCATCGCCACCGAGGCCACAAAGGGAGGACGGCATAAAAGTGGCCAAGCATAGAGGCCACATCATCAGGCAGAGCACTGAGTGGGTCACTGGGGTGACTTCTACCTATAACTGTGCACTGTTTTCCTTTATGAGCATCAGGTAAATATCAACACTTGAGGCCAGATGTGTGAGCCTCTTTTTATTGATGGCAGGACAGAAAAAACAGGTGTGAAGTGGTGAAGCAGAGCAAGGGTCCATTTGTTGTAATGCTGAAATTTTAGGGCATATGTGCATCCTTCATTGGCGGTAAGATTTACATATTCCAGACGGCGTCTTCAATGGAAGTGTCAGCACAGGCAGCTCAGAGTGAGTTCCAGACCATACCGTTCCTCCTGGGTCAGAGGGGCTCAGCTGAAATGAGCCTGGATCAGATGATCCCTAATGTTAATGGCATCCTGACAAGACCCTCGAGGCCCGTGCAGGACCCAGCCACCTCCCAGTGCAGCATTTGCACCTTGGTGTTCTGCATCTTTCCCCTCCACCTCCTCTTCCTCCTCCTCTGATGAGCTGTGTCATTCCAAGGCCTCACCCTTTTCAAGGTCCACACGTCTCTGGAGGCCCATGTTATGGCAAGTGCAGCAGACCACCACCATGTGTGAAACTCTTGCAGGAGTGTACTGCAGGGAGCCACCTGACTGGTCCAGGCAATGGAACCGCATCTTCAGAAGCCCGATGGCCTGCTCAATGGTTGCGCCAGTGAGCAGATGGCTTTGGTTGTATCGCTTCCGTGCCTCTGTCTAAGGCTCCCATAGAGGGGTGAGTAGCCATCTCTTAAAGGGATATCCCTTGTTCACTAGGATTGATCCATGAACTTTGGAGGTTGGAGTGAAGAGCTGTGGCAGCCTGGAGTGCTGGCGGATGGAGTCATGGTAGCTGCCAGGAAAGTGAGTGCGCATCTTGTTGTGATCACAGACTAGCTGAACCTTCAGGGAGTGAAAGCCTTTCCTGTTGATGAATCTGATTGGGTGCATGTCTGTCTTGAGGCTTAAGTTGCTTCCGTGGGTCCCTGGAACTTTGCGTGAGATACAGAGACAGAGAGAGAGAGACCTTGCTTCTCTTTGGTCTTCAAAATTGCAGTCTGTCTCAAAACCTTTCTGGGATGTACAATTCAATCAATTCCCAGGTTGGCCAGCAGGTTAGTCATGTGGCTAGCTCTTTGTTTGAAACAGCATTGCCTGCAAGGATTATTGATTCTTCAAAGCTTATTAGGCACACTCAGTGGGGAGGGTGTGGGGGGGTTGGTGGTGGGTGGTGGGTGGTGGGTGGTGAGTGCTGGCTCTGACACAGACAATGACTCTCAATGTCATTTAATCATCACTATTGACAAAACCCATCTGGCTAATTGAATCAGGAAGCACTCCCATTGTCTCTCTATTCAACTGTCTCTCAGAATGCAAATATGTAGCCATGTTTTCAGCCACTGCTCTATGGTCCGTTTAAACAAATTATGTTCAATGTCCAGTAACTGTTCAAATAGTGTTACATATGCCGACATTAATATGTTTCCATTTGGCAGGTGTGGTTTCTGTCACAGCTCATAGAAGGATAAGTTGCCAGAGTAGTCGGAGGTAGACCAAGGCATGAATTAGAGATAAGGAACACAGCATCACGACGGCTTAAGCAAGGCAAGTGGTAGAAGGTATACCCAGGTGGGGAAGCTTCACTGAGGGGAAAGGTGTCACACCCTCAGCCATGGTCATAAGGCCATAATGTCAATATGATTGTCCACAATATGCTCATGGATGGCAAAGGCTTTATTATCAAGTGAGCGTACCTTCCGGAGGGAGATGCAGAAGGGAGCAGTGATAGCCAACCTACTGTAAAGTCCAGATGGTCAAAGTGATGGTAATGGATTAAGAGAAGGGAAAAACTGTGGCAAATTGATTTCAGTATAGTGTTAGGATGGTGCTTCTATTTTTGTTGTTCAGTTTTTTTTAAGGACTCATGTATTTTAGAATTATGGACATTGTTTTATTTGACAAAACTGAAAAGGATTCCATGCATTTTCTTCATGGGTTCATTGAAAGGACACTGAGGTCTTGTTTGAAAAAAACATACTGGAAGTCACTTTGTCTTCAGACAAATACCTAACAGGGGCTTTTTGATTTGAGGGAGATGTTTACAGAGAAGTGATAGGTCAAGAATTACCAGGGTCAGGAGGCTTGAATCTTGAGATATTGTTTTGGTTTCGCTTTGGACAGTGTGTTGGGGTGTGAACTGTTTTGAAGGCAATGGGACAAAACCAATCATGAGAGTAGTCACCATCAGCACCCTCTTCCATCTCTTTGAGAACTTCCTAAGAATCAAGTGTAAGAAATAGAGAAACTGATGCTGCATTTTTTCTGGAAAGCCTGCTAAACTGATCTTCAACATTGCCTGAAAAGAACTGTTCAAGAACGATCCCAGTGACAGCCGTCTATGCATATTTGGGATACCAAACCAAAAAGGGACAACTGACATCTTTCCATATCTTTTCTTTTTTTCCTTCAAGAATTAGCAAGTATTTGGCCAAAGTATTCTTTTTTTTGTCTTTTTTTTTATAACAGAGCTTTAAAGAGAAAATCTCTATTTTTCGGTTAACTGGTATATATATGTGCGTGTGCGTGTGTGGGGCTAGGGTAAAAAGGGAATCTTCATATTTCAATCTGTGTGTTAATGCTTTGCATTGTTACTGATTAAGTCTTGTTTTATAATAAACTGATGATTTTGTTGTTTATTAAAGAAACCTGGTTGGTGAATGTTATTCTGGAATAAAAATAGAGTCTATGATTGACCATATTGGTAACTGGGTAAACATTTAAATATATGTTGTGATCTGTGGAGAAGTGGAACTAGAAAACAGTGCACTCCTCCCGCCTTGCTTGTAACAATGGTCCACTGTGAGGTCATCCACTTTAAATCTTAAAAAGGTTAAATAAGAGTATTTTCTAAATGCTGAAATGCTAGAAGCAGTGGAGGTCCAATATGACGTGGGGGTCCATGTACATAGATCATTAAAATGTCATTGACAGATACAAAAAATAATTTAAAAGGTTTATGGAAGGCTGGCCTTTATACCTAGAGGACTAAAATGTGAGGAAGTAGAAGTCATGCTACAGCTATACAAAGCCCTGGTTAGACCACACCTGGGGTATTGAATTCAGCACTGGGCACCACACCTTAGGAAGGATATGTTGACCTTGGAGGGACTGAGTAGCAGTGTAGGTTTACCAGAATGATACCTGGACTTCAAGAGTTAAATTACAAGGAAAGAATACACAAGTTAGGATTGTATTCCTTGTATTAAGGGGTAATTTGAGCAAAGTTTACAAGATATTAAGAAGAACTGATAGGTCATCCCAGAATACTAAAGGAAGTGGCCCTGGAAATAGTGGATGCATTGGTGGTCATCTTCCAAAATTCTATAGACTCTGGAGCAGTTCCTACAGATTGGAGGGTGGCAAATGTAACCCCACTATTTGAAAAAGGAGGGAGAGAAAAAACAGGGAACTACAAACCAGTGAGCCTGACATCAGTAGTGGGGAAAATGCTAGAGTCTATTATAAAAGATGTGATAGCAAAACATCTGGAAAGAATCAAGAGGATTAGGCAAAGTCAGCATGGGTTTACGAAAGGGAAATCATGCTTAACAAATCTACTGGAGTTTTTTGAGAATGTAACTAGTAGCATAGAAAAGGGAGAATCAGTGGATGTGGTATATTTGAATTTTCAGAAAGCTTTTGATAAGGTCCCACATAAGAGGTTAGTGAGCAAAATTAAAGCATATGGGATTGGGGGTAATATACTGGCATGGATTGAGAATTGGTTGACATACAGGAAACAGAGAATAGGAATAAATGGGTCTTTTTCCGGGTGGCAGGCAGTGACTGGTGGGGTACCGCAGGGATCAGTGTTTGGGCCCCAGCTATTCACAATATATATTAATGACTTGGGTGAGGGAACTAAATGTAAAATTTCCAAGTTTGCAGATGACACAAAGCTGGGGGGGGAAAGTAAGCTGTGAGGAGGATGCAAAGAGGCTCCAATATGATTTGGACAAGTTGGGTGAGTAGGCAAGTAAATGGCAGATGCAGTATAATGCAGATAAATGTGAGGTTATCCACTTTGGTTGTAAAAACAGAAAGGCAGATTATTATCTGAATGGTGCTAGATTGGGAAAGGGGGAGGTGCAACGAGACCTGGGTGTCCTTGTATATCAGTCGCTGAAAGCAAGCATTCAGGTGTAGCAAGCAATTAGGAAGGCAAATGGTATGTTAGCCTTCATTGCAAAAGGATTTGAGTACAGGAGCAAGGATGCCTTACTGCAGTTATACAGAGCCTTGGTGAGACCACATCTGGAGTATTGTGTGCAGTTTTGGTCTCCTTATCTGAGGAAGGATGTTCTTGCCATGTAGGGAGTGCAAAGAAGATTTACTAGGTTGATTCCTGGGATGGCAGGATTGACGTATGAAGAGAGATTGGGTCGACTAGGCCTATTTTCACTAGAGTTTAGAAGAATGAGAGGGGATCTCATAGAAACCTATAAAATTCTGACAGGACTAGATAGGCTAGATGCAGGGAGGATGCTCTCGATGGCTGGGGAGTCCAGAACCAGGGGTCACAATCTCAGGATATGGGGTATGCCATTTACAACCGAGATGAGGAGAAATTTCTTCACTCAGAGGGTGGTGAACCTGTGGAATTCTCTACCGCAGAAGGCAGTGTAGGCCAAATCACTAAATATATTCAAGAAGGAGATAGATATATTTCTTAATGCCAAAGGGATCAAGGGATATGGGGAAAAAAGCGGGAACAATGTACTGAATAAGACAATCAATCGTGATCTTTTTTGAATGGTGTAGCATGCCCGAAGGGCCGACTGACTTACTCCTGCTCCTATTTTCTATGTTTCTATGTTTCTTGGCACATAGAGAGAAACTATTTCTGCTGGTTGGGAAGTCTAGGACTAGGGGCATCGCCTAAAAATTAGAGCCAGACCTTTCAGGAGTGAAGTGAGCAAACACTTCTACATGCAAAGGGCGGTAGAAGTTTGAAACTCTCCCATAAACAGCAGTTGATGTTAGGTCAATTGTAGATTTTAAATTTGAGATTGATAGATTTCTGTTAAACAAGGTATTAAGGAATATCGGGCAAAGGTGGATTTATCGACTTAGGTCACAGATCATCCATGATCTCATGGCGGAACAGGTTGGAGGGGCTAAATGGCCTATTCCTGTTCCTATGTGCCTATATATGGGTCCAGCACAGAGATGATGGGCTAAATGGCTTTCTTCTGTGCTGTAAATTTCTATAAATTTCTATGATTCTATGGTTGATGGGACCCTGAGTGGGAGTTGTTACAGATACAAGCAAAGTAGATAAAGTACAACTAGAAATAAATTGATGCCATGCCAGAAGTACATCATGCTTTCTCATCACATCACTGTTTAAAGGCTAAATATACACTGAACTATAGATCAAGGAGAGATAGAGATGACAGACAATGCCATGACTGTCCTCTGCCAGCATATGTTGTGCATCAAGAGAGGGAGGCTGTGGAAAGCACTGATCCACAGCAGGTTGGAGATGTGCATGGGCATCTAGAGTTAGATTAGGGCCAATCAAGGATAGTCTTACTTCGGTTGTGGGTAAAATGTTGGAAAAGGTTATAAGAGACAGGATTTATAATCATCTTGAAAAGAATAAGTTCATTAGCGATAGTCAGCACGGTTTTGTGACGGGTAGGTCGTGCCTCACAAACCTTATTGAGTTTTTCGAGAAGGTGACCAAACAGGTGGATGAGGGTAAAGCAGTGGATGTGGTGTATATGGATTTCAGTAAGGCGTTTGATAAGGTTCCCCATAGTAGGCTATTGCAGAAAATACGGAAGTATGGGGTTGAAGGTGATTTAGAGCTTTGGATCAGAAATTGGCTAGCTGAAAGAAGACAGAGGGTGGTGGTTGATGGCAAATGTTCATCCTGGAGTTTAGTTACTAGTGGTGTACCGCAAGGATCTGTTTTGGGGCCACTGCTGTTTGTCATTTTTATAAATGACCTGGAAGAGGGTGTAGAAGGGTGGGTTAGTACATTTGCGGATGACACTAAGGTCGGTGGAATTGTGGATAGTGCCGAAGGATGTTGTAGGGTACAGAGGGACATAGATAGGCTGCAGAGCTGGGCTGAGAGATGGCAAATGGAGTTTAATGCGGAAAAGTGTGAGGTGATTCACTTTGGAAGGAGTAACAGGAATGCAGAGTACTGGGCTAATGGGAAGATTCTTGGTAGTGTAGATGAACAGAGAGATCTTGGTGTCCAGGTGCATAAATCCCTGAAGGTTGCTATCCAGGTTAATAGGGCTGTTAAGAAGGCATATGGTGTGTTAGCTTTTATTAGTAGGGGGATCGAGTTTCGGAGCCACGATGTCATGCTGCAGCTGTACAAAACTCTGGTGAGACCGCACCTGGAGTATTGCGTGCAGTTCTGGTCACCGCATTATAGGAAGGATGTGAAAGCTATGGAAAGGGTGCAGAGGAGATTTACTAGGATGTTGCCTGGTATGGAGGGAAGGTCTTACGAGGAAAGGCTGAGGGACTTGAGGTTGTTTTCGTTGGAGAGAAGGAGGAGGAGAGGTGACTTAATAGAGACATATAAGATAATCAGAGGGTTAGATAGGGTGGATAGTGAGAGTCTTTTTCCTCGGATGGTGATGGCAAACACGAGGGGACATAGCTTTAAGTTGAGGGGTGATAGATATAGGACAGATATGAGAGGTAGTTTCTTTACTCAGAGAGTAGTAGGGGCGTGGAACGCCCTGCCTGCAACAGTAGTAGACTCGCCAACTTTAAGGGCATTTAAGTGGTCATTGGATAGACATATGGATGAAAATGGAATAGTGTAGGGCAGATGGTTTCACAGGTCGGCGCAACATCGAGGGCCGAAGGGCCTGTACTGCGCTGTAATGTTCTAATGTTCTAATGACCATCTGGTATGTGCTATTTGATCAGGCATTCTGTGCTATTCTCTTTATGTTACATTTATGTGTCCATGCAGATGATAATGCAATCATGCTTCAAATTTCATGTAATGAAAACACAATATCCAAATGGAAAATTGAGCACTGATGATGTCCCAATGTTCTCTTCATAGCACTGCATGAAGAAGCCAATGGTCTTCAAGCCCATAATGGAGCATTCACCACAGCATCAAGTATCATTGCCCATAATATAATACAGCAACAGCCTGGATATATATACTTAGGGTAAATCAACTTCTCCCATGCTTCCACTGTGGCCCCATACTCACATGGGTTACAGCTGAAAATAGGGCTGCTATCCTGTGCCACACTTCCTTTCAAGAATGGCTGCCTGTTGGGAGTATGGACCTGGTGAATTTACCCGTTTTTGTGCATTGTTTGAGCTGTCAGCCATGGATCAGTTGGTTACATACTTGCTTCTGAGTCAGAAGTTACAGATACAAGTCCCACTCCGGAGACTTAAATTCAAAATCTAGGCTGACACTTCTGTGCAGTACTGAGGGAGTGCTGCACTGTTGGAGGTGTTGTCTTTTGGATGAGATGTTTAACCGAGGCTACATCTGCCCTCTCAAGTTGATGGAAAAGTTCCAAGCAGAACATCCAAAAATCCAAAAACAAAAAAGCTATTTTGAAGAAGAGCGAGGGAGTTCTTCCTGGTATCCAATATTTATCCATAAACTAACATCACCAAAACAGATCATTATCACATTGTTGTTTGTGAGACCTTGCTATGCGCAAATTGGCTGCTGCGTTTCTTACATTACAACAGTAACAACACTTCAAAAGTACTTCATTGGCTGTAAAGCACTTTGGGACATCCTGAGGTTGTGAAAGGTGCTATATAAATGTAAATCTTTCGTTCTTTCTTTCTGTGATATGGATGAGGCAGCACAGGGTGGAGCAAAGATCGCTGCTGCTGAAGGTAATGGTTACACAGACCAAAGGTCTGGCATGCTTAATGTCGCTTGCGAATTGTCTTGGGATGCAAAGCCTTAGTAGGTCTACTGTTCGACGTAACAAATAGGCCATGCTGAGCAGCACTTGCCTGCACAAAGGATGAATGATTGTCCACACTGCAGTCTTATATTGGAAGTACCAACTCACTGCCCCTCCAGGAGTTGTCAATGTCTTAGTGCTATGCACTAGGTCATGTGTTTGAAAGCTTCCAATTTCCATTTACAAAGCCAACTCTGCATAGCAAAGGTAAAAATCAGCAGATGAAACGATAGCCTGCCTCTGCTCATTTTTAGCCTGACTATGCATCAGCTTGTAGGCTTGTGATTCGCACTGTATGAACAGGCAGGTGCCCTGTGACCCTCTACATTTGTCAATTGTCATAACCAAAAGAATTGGAGGATAGTGATTTCCTGCAGCAATGTTCTCAATCGGTCTAGGGTGAATGAGAAAGTCATTTTTTGTAATGAGTGGTGCCTCTTCTGACCTGAGGCAAATCTAAGAGACGTATAGTAGACTATTGGTTTTGGCTGGCTTGATTTCCCCCTCTCCCGATGCTATCTGCTGAGCCTGCCATTATAGGTTAGTGGTCAGCACGCAAATGTGCTTCCTCTCTTCTCAATATGACAGGAAGAGATTGTTACAATGGTTATAATGATTGCAATTCTGATCTCAGCAACATGTGACAGAAAGGGATGATTTTATTGGGAGATAAGTGGAGTATGTTTTACTGGGATTCTTTCTTACTGTGCACATATATGCCAAATATATGTAAATACAGCCAGGGGAGGCGGTGGCATAGTGGTATTGTCACTGGACTAGTAACCCAGCGACCCACGGTATTGCTCTGGGGACATGGGTTCAAATCCCACCACAGCAGAAGGTGGAATTTGAATTCAATTAATAAATCTGGAATTAAAAAGCTAATCTAATGATGGCTATGAAACCATTGTCGATTGTTGTAAAAACCCATCTGGTTCACTAATGTCCTTTAGGGAAGGAAATATGCTGTCTTTACCTGGACTCCAGACCCACAGCAACATGCCCTCTGAAATGGTCCAGCAAGTAACTCAGTTGTATCTAACGGCTACGAAGTCAATAAAAAGGAATGAAACCGGACAGACCACCCATCATCGACCGAGGCCCCGGAAAGGACACCCATCCAAGTCACACACCATCCTGACTTGGAACTATATCACCATTCCTTCACTGTCGCTAGGTCAAAATCCTGGAACTCCCTTCCTAACAGCACTGTGGGTGTACCTACCCCAAATGGACTGCAGCGGTTCAAGAAGGCAGCTCACCACCACCTTCTCAAGGGCAATTAAGGATGGGCAATAAATGCTGGCCTGGCCAGCGACGCCCACATCCCATGAATGAATAAAAAAATGTGGAATAATGGATACATGGGAGAGACTATTATTTGGGGATTTAATTAAAAGCCTTCTGTGATGTTGCAAACTACTGTCTGAACCCAAAGATCTGATATGCTCCCATGATATACTTCAGTTATTTATTATTTTAATATTATAAACTTTATCAGGTGGGTATTATTCAGTTTTGGATCCTTTCAGGACTGGTGATAGCTCTCGCCACAGAACTTGACTGTCAATATGAATTTTGTTGTTGATGCATTTGTCAAGAAACAATTTGGCCTGTATATATTTTACAGCGATCATTTCCAACAGCCTCGTAAAAAAACTAACAATGTTCTTGCATGTCACTGACATTATCAATACGGTACTTTTAGATCTCAGTTTATACAATATTTTCCCCACACAGTCAAACTGTGAGCTGCATCTGCATGAAAATAAATAAAATAGGGGTAGCAGTTAACAACAATACCAATACATAAAAAATAATTAGTAAGTTATTATTACCAGTCCCATTAACTGAAACCCCACTGTTCTCACACAGATGTTATCTCCTCAGTGAAACCCACTCACCATAACAAATATTTACACTGGAGAAAATTCTATTTGTCATATGCAATAAAGTAGCTCCCACATTCATTTTACATGGGGGAGAAAGTTAGCTGTTGTTTGTGCTTCGAATCACTTGATGCCCTTTTGTACAGGAGCATGAAGTGACACTCTCAGATTAACCAATCTCTCTCCAAATTTCCAGTTTGCTGGATTTCATTTGTTTTTCAGCTGTTGATATTTTAATATGATTCTTTTTTTAAAGTTACCTAAAATTAACAGAAAGTTAAGCTAAAGTTGTTTCCCTCCTCAGAAATGGTGCTTCTATCACTAATGTTACTGTTACTAACACCACCACTCGCACTACTGCTACTGCAAACACTGCTGCTATTACTATCATTATTGCTACTAATACTATTGCTGCAACTAAGACAACTGCTGCTACTATCACTACTGCTACTTCTAACATTACTGCTGCTAATACTAACTCTTCTGCTACTACTAACATTCCTGCTGCTCTACTAACTACTACTACTAACACCACTTCTACTACCAACATTACTGCTATTACTATCATTATTGCTACTAATACTATTGCTGCAACTAAGACAACTGCTGCTACTATCACTACTGCTACTACAATTCACACAACTGCTGCTACTAACACTACTACTGCTACTTCTAACATTACTGCTGCTAATACTAACTCTTCTGCTACTACTAACATTCCTGCTGCTATTACTAACTACTACTACTAACACCACTTCTACTACCAACATTACTGCTATCACTAAAAACTACTGCTTCCAGTACTACTGCTAGTACTACTAACACGATGACTGCTAGCATTACAGCCGCTTATCACTACTGTTACTACTACTAACACTCCAGCTACTACTACTGACACTACTGCTGCTACTTCTATCACGACTGCAGGCTAATACTAACACTTCTACTACTAACAATACTGCTGCTACTACTAACACTACTACTAACATTACCGCTACTACAAACCCCACCACTTCTACTAACACTGCTGCTGTTATTAGCACTACTGCTGCTACTAACACTACTGCTTCTGGTAACACTACTACTACTAACACTACTGCTACTACTACTAACACTACTTACACTACAAGCACTTCTGTTACTACTAACATTACGGCCACTACTAACACCAAAGCTGCTACTAACTACTGGTGCTACTAACACTACTATTTCTACCACTAACACTACTGCTATGACTAACACTATTAC
The DNA here is from genome assembly GCF_036365525.1 of Heterodontus francisci. Taxonomy (NCBI): domain Eukaryota; kingdom Metazoa; phylum Chordata; class Chondrichthyes; order Heterodontiformes; family Heterodontidae; genus Heterodontus; species Heterodontus francisci. The sequence continues at coordinate 34,571,491 of NC_090372.1, forward strand.
TACTAACACTACTAACACTATGTAAACCACTGCTTCTACTAACACTACTGCTGCTACTAGTAACACTGCTGCTACTGCTATTAACACTACTGCGAGTACTACTAGCACTACTGCTACTACTCACAATACTGCTGCTACTAACACTAATGCTGCTACTAACACCACTGATTCTACTAAAACTACAGCATAATCTATCACTACTGCAACTACTGCTAATGCTACTGCTACCATTACCGCTGCTGCTACTAACACTACTGCTACGGCACAGTGGCGCAGTGGTTAGCACTACAGCCTCACAGCTCCAGGGACCCGGGTTCGATTCTGGGTACTGCCTGTGTGGAGTTTGCAAGTTCTCCCTGTGTCTGCGTGGGTTTTCTCCGGGTGCTCCGGTTTCCTCCCACAAGCCAAAAGACTTGCAGGTTGGTAGGTAAATTGGCCATTATAAATTGTCACTAGTATAGGTAGGTGGTAGGGAAATATAGGGACAGGTGGGGATGTTTGGTAGGAATATGGGATTAGTGTAGGATTAGTATAAAATGGGTGGTTGATGGTCGGCACAGACTCGTTGGGCCGAAGGGCCTGTTTCAGTGCTGTATCTCTAATCTAATCTAACACGACTACTGCTAACACTCCTAACACCACTCAGTCTACTTGAAAAACTACTTCTAAAAATAATACAACTGCTGCTACTACTAACTCTACTGCTGCTAATACTACTAATTCTACTACTAACAATACTGCTGCTACAAACACGACTGAGTCTACTAACACTACTCCTACTAACAGTACTGCTACTACAAGCACTACTGCTGCTAGAAACATGCTTGAGTCTACTAACACTACTGCTACTGTTACTAAAACTACTGCTGCTACTAACAGTGATGTAACTACTATTACTACTGCTGCTACTACTAGCACTACTGCTACTACTAGCACTACAGTTAATACTACTGCTACTACTAACACTGCTGCCATTATTATCACTGCTGCTACTAACACTACTCTTCTACTACTAAAACTACTGCTAATACTACTAAGAGAACTGCTGCTTTTACTAACAGGACTGCCACTCATAAACCTACTGCTACTAGTAACACTGCTGCTCTACTAACAATACTGCTACTATCACTACTGCTGCTACTACTAACACTACTGCTCTGACTAGTACTACTGCTGCTACTAGCATTACTGCTGCTACTAACATGACTCTTAGTTCTACTAACACGATTGCTACTACTAACACTACTGCTGCTGCTACTAACACTACTGCTACTACTAACACTATTAAGTCCACTAACACTACTGCTACTAACACTACTAATATTACTAACAGTGCTGTGACTACTATCACTACTGCTGCTACTACTAACACTACTGTTGCTTCTATCACTATTACTAGTAATAACATAATTGCTACTATTATCACTACTGCTACTAATACTAACACAACTGCTACTTCTAGCACTACCAGTGCAAACACTTCTGCTAATAATAACACAAGTGCTGCTACTATTATCACTATTGCTACTACTAACACTACTGCTATTGCTAACACAACTGGCTACTTCTAACACTACTGCTTGCTACTAACATTACTGCTATGACTAGCATTACTGGTACTACACTACTAATACTACTTCTACTAATAAGAATGCTGCTACTATTACTAACACTGCTACTACTTGTATGTTTGGCTAGTCGAGCTAGGAGACATTACTGATCTGTGGTTAGTTTTAACAATAACTAGTTTATTACATATGAGAGAACTATATTCAATTGTATACAAGTATGTCTTACTCCACTGATGCCATGTTGCTTCTCCTTCAAATCTCTCTCATGCAATCTCTGACATCATCATAGTTGGAGGTATGACTCACACTGTCAGAGATATTAACCCTTTCAAACCCTTATACTACATCTCCGCCCAAGTCTTTGTCCATATTTTTTTTTTGTACATTCATTTTAATTTTTACATACTACCTCATCTCCCCCCAAGTCTCTGACATCACAGATCCAATCTGTTGGGAGGCTTTACAACTCTCCCTGATCGTGTTGTTGTCAGACTCAGAACGTCAGTAGTCTTTCTCTGAACTCTTGTTTCTTGACTTGGACAACCTTCATTGTGGTTTGTAGTAACCGGTTCTTTCTGAATTTCAGATTCAACTTTGGTTCATCCAAATGTATGACTGATGCCTTTGATGAATACAAATAAGATTTATCCTGTTTCTTCTTATAGTACCTTCTGAAGTATGTACTAAATAAGATCTCTGTTGATTCTCATCTGTCTGGATGATTACTCCTTCTCTGCCTTGGTCTCGTACCCACTTTCCTCCTTCCATCAATTTAGGTAGGTGCCTGGTACAATATCTCCTGTTAAAGTTATAAGCTTGTTGTTTTCAATAAGACTTTTCTCTGTCTTGAACTCTCTGATAATCCTGGACTTCTAGCCCTGGAAGTAATTTTTTGGGTTGGATGGGAAGTGCATTCTGAGCCTCCTTCCGATCAACTGTTCTGATGACGTTAATCCACATAACAATGGAGTAGATCCGTAGTTTAGGAATGCTTTTTGAAAATAATCATTCTTCTTTAACAGTGCTTTAATAGTTCTGACTCCTCATTCAGCTTCACCATTAGATTGAGGATATCTAGGTGAACTTGTAAGATGTACAAATCCACAATTTTCCGCAAAGTGCGTAATCGTTTGCAAATCGTGGACCATTATCAGAAACTATCTGATCAGGAATGCCACGTGTTGCAAAGATCTCCATTAAAACTCGAATGACTGCCTCCATTGCCGTTGTGTACAAATGTTTGACTTTGATCCACCTGGCAAAATAATCAATAACAATCAGGTAGGAGTTTCCATTAAACGTGAATAGATCCATGGCTTTTCTAAACTTGTTAGGTAGCTAACTTTCTATTTTAAATTTTCTTTCCCATACTGGAAGTTTTCTCATGCTTTTTGGATGTTCTCCTGCGCTTTTCAGCCTTGCGGTCGCCTTGTATAATTGTGCCGACCTCGGATCCACCCTTGTTAAGGACTTTTGGTTTTCCCTGGTGCTGCCTGCCTAGTGTGCTGCTAGAAACAATTTTGTACCCTTTTTTAAGGGTTGCTCACCAGATCCCCAAAGTTGCTCAGTTCTCTGACTCAAAGCCTGTGATCGCTGGACTGGGATTTTTTTCACTGACCACCATGCCTCTGTGGTGTAGCCAGAATGCCTCTGTAAGCTGACTCCCTGACTCTCCATGCCTCACTCATCCACGGATCAGCACAGGAGTTTTTCACAGCCTCTTCTCGAGTCGTGCCGTCTTGGTGCAGTTTTGGCACCACCTTTTTCAGGTCAGCCTTCATCAAAATATTTTTTCAGAATTTTCTGGGTGTTGTATGGTAAAAACCGCAGCTGTTCATCATATTGTATCTTTGACTCGTCTAGCTAGGAGAGATTACTGAGTCTTTGTTATGTTTTAACAATAACTAGTTTATTACATATTAGAGAACTATATACAGCTTTATACAAGTATGCCTAACTCCACTGATGCCATGCTGTTTCTCCTTCAAGTCCCTCTCTCATGTGATTGAAATGAGAAGCTTCTTTATGTTATAAAAACAAGAAATGCTGGAAACACTCAGCAGGTCTGGCAGCATCTGTGGAGAGAGAAGCAGATTAGCTTCTTTATGTTGTCTGGTGCAACATAAGTAATAGCGGGTGGTATTACTCACACTGTCCCAGACATTAACCCTTTCAAACCTTTATACTACACTACTAATACTAATCCTACCACAAACAGTAATGTGACTATGATCAACTCGACTATTGCTACTACTGCTAAAGCTACTGGTACTACTACCACAAATGCTACTGGGAGTAACACAACTGCTACTACTAACACTACTTCTGCAACACGACTGCTAATACTAACAGTACTGCTGTGACTATTATCACTACTGCTACTACTAACAATAATGTTACTACTAATTCTACTGCTGCTGCTAACAGTATTGCAACTACTAACACTGATGCAATTACAACTAACATTATTGCTACTACTGACAACACTGCTGCTACTAACACTACTTCTACTCCTAACACTGCTGGTACTAGTAACACTACTGCTGCTATTATCACTACTGCTGTTACTAACTCTACTGCTGCTACTAACACTACTGCTACTCCTAACACAGCGACTGCTAATACTACTGCTACTGCTAACACCACTACTACTACTAAAACTACAGTCTACTTGTAACACTAATGCTGCTGGTAACACTAATGCTAAAAATAACACAACTGCTACTAACACTGCTATTTCTATTACCACTACTAACAATGCTATACCTACTAACATTACTGCTACTGCTACTAACACTACTCTTGCAACTAACTCTACTGCTACTAATACTAACACTGGTGCTACCACAAACACTATTGCTATTACTGGTAACACTACTGCTACTACTAACAGTACTGCTGCTACTAACATTAGAGTCCACTAACACTACTGCTTCTATTACTAACACTACTACTAATAACAATGCTGCTACTAGTAACAGAGCTGCGATTACTATTAATACAACTGCTGCTACTAACACTATTGCTACTTTCTTTGGGTTCCTTATCTTGAGAGACAATGGGTAAGCGCCTGGAGGTGGTCAGTGGTGTGTGGAGCAGCGCCTGGAGTGGCTATAAAGGCCAATTCTACAGTGACAGGCTCTTCCACAGGTGCTGCAGAAAAATTTGTTTGTCGGGGCTGTTACACAGTTGGCTCTCTCCTTGCGCTTTTGTCTTTATTCCTGCCAACTGCTAAGTCTCTTTGACTTGCCACACTTTAGTCCCGCCTTTATGGCAGCCCGCCAGCTCTGGCGAACGCTGGCAACTGACTCCCACGACTTGTGATCAATGTCACAGGACTTCATGTCGCGTTTGCAGACGTCTTTAAAGCGGAGACATGGATGGCCGGTGGGTCTGATACCAGTGGCGAGCTCGCTGTACAATGTGTCTTTGGGGATCCTGCCATCTTCCATGCGGCTCACATGGCCAAGCCATCTCAAGTGCCGCTGACTCAGTAGTGTATATAAGCTGGGGATGTTGGCCGCCTCGAGGACTTCTGTGTTGGAGCTACGGTCCTGCGACCTGATGCCAAGTATTCTCCGGAGGCAGCGAAGATGGAATGAATTGAGACGTCGCTCTTGGCTGACATACGTTGTCCAGGCCTCGCTGCCATAGAGCAAGGTACTGAGGACACAGGCTTGATACACTCGGACTTTTGTGTTCCGTGTCAGTGTGCCATTTTCCCACACTCTCTTGGCCAGTCTGGACATAGCAGTGGAAGCCTTTCCCATTGCTACTACTGCTAACAATATTGCCACTACTAACACGACTGCTACTACTAGTAATGCTATGGCTAATACTAACACTACTACTACTCACATTACTGCTAATCCTAACACTACTGCTCCTACTACTAACACTACTGCCACGATTAGTGGCACTACTACTGCTACTGCTAAAACTAATGTTATTAGCACTACTACTGCTAGCAATACTACTACCACTACTACTACTCAAACTATAGTTATGACTAACACTATTGACACTACTACTAGCACTCACCTGCTACTAGTGCACTACTGATGCTACTATTAAAACTATTGCTAATAACCCTACTACAATTAACACTACTGTTACTACTAGCACCACAGTTACAAATAATGCTACTGTGACTGCTATTAATGCGGCAACTAACACTGCTGCTAATACTAACACTATGGTTTCTATTATAAACTCTAATATGAATGCTAACTTGACCGGTGCTGTTACACTATTGCTACTACTAACACTCCTGCTGCTAGAAACACTACAGCTGCTACTACCACTATTGCTACATCTATGAACACTACTTCTGCATCTACTACTGCTGCTACTACTAACACTACTGCTATTACAAAAACTGCTGCTGCTACTAACAATACTGTTGCTACTAACAGTACTGCTACTGTGAACATCACTGCTAGTAACACTGCTGGTATTACTAATATTATTGATGCTACTAACACTACTGCTTCTACTGTTATCACTACTGCTGCTATTAATACTACTACTACGACTAATACTAAGACTATTGCAACAACTAACAATACTGCTACTAACACGCCTGCTACTACTAACACGCCTGCTACTACGAATGCTGCTGCTACTAACACCACTGCTACTACTGACACTACTGCTACTAACAATACTGTTACTATTAACACTACTACTGCTACTAACATTGCTGCTGCGACTAACAATTGTGCTATTCCTAATACCACAACTACTTCGACTAACACTACTGCTCCTACCACTAACAATACTGCTGCTGTTACTAGCTCCACTCCTACTGTTAACACTACTGCCTCTACTTCTAATACTTCTGTTACTATCAACACTACTGCTGCTACTAACACTACTGCTGCTACTAACAGTACTGCTACTACTAACACTAACACTACCACTACCACTAGCAATACCGCTACTAACACTATTGCACTAACACTACTATCATTGTTCATGCTAGTACTATTCCAATACTGACATTACTGCTACAAATGCTGGTATTACATCACTGCAACTAGCAAATCCTCTCTGGCCACAGGAGAGGTACCAGAGGACTGGAGGACAGTGAATCTGGTACCATTATTCAAGAAGAGTAACAGGGATAAACCAGGTAATTACAGACCCGTGAGTCTAACATCAGTGGTAGGGAAACTATTGGAAAAAATTCTAAGGGACAAGTTTAATTTCCACTTGGAGAGGCGGGGATTAATCAGGGATAGTCAGCATGGCTTTGTCAGGGGGAGATCGTGTCTAATAAATTTGACTGAATTTTTCGAGGAGGTGACTAGATGTGTAGATGAGGGTAAGGCAGTTGATGTAGTCTACATGGACTTCAGTAAGGCTTTTGAAAAGGTCCTGCATGGGAGATTGGTTAAGAAGGTAAGACCCCATGGAATCCAGAGCAATTTGGCAAATTGGATCCAAAATTGGCTTAGTGGCAGGAGGCAGAGGGTGATGGTCGAGGGTTGTTTTTGCGAGTGGAAGCCTGTGACCAGTGGTGTACCGCAGGGATCAGTGCTGGGACCCTTGCTGTTTGTAGTGTACATTAATGATTAGATGTGAATATAGAAGGTATGATCAGTAGGTTCGCAGATGACATGAAAATTGGTGGTGTTGTAAATAGTGAAGAGGAAAGCCTTAGATCACAGGACGATATAGATGGGCTGGTAAGATGGGCGGAGCTGTGGCAAATGGAATTTAATCCTGAGAAGTGTGTGGTGATGCAGTTTGGGAAGAATAACAAGGCAAGGGAATATACAATGAATGGTAGGACCCTAGGAAGTACAGAGGGTCAGAGGGACCTTGGTGTACTTGTCCATAGATCACTGAAGGCAGCAGTACGGGTAGATAAGGTGGCTAGGAAGGCATATGGATACTTGCCTTTATTAGCCGAGGCATAGAATATAAGAGCAGGGAGGTTATGATGGAGCTCTATAAAACGCTAGTTAGGCCACAGCTGGAGTACTGTGTACAGTTCTGGGCACCACACTATAGGAAACATGTGATTGCACTGGAGAGGGTGCAGAGGAGATTCACCAGGATGTTGCCTGGGCTGGAACATTTCAGCTATGAACAGAGACTGGATAGGCGAGGGTTGTTTTCCTTACATCAGAGAAGGCTGAGGGGGGACCTGATTGAGGTATACAAAATTATGAGGGGCATTGGTGGGATAGATAGGAAGAAACTTTTTCCCTTAGCGGAGGGATCAATAGCCAGGGGGCATAGGTTTAAGGGAAGGAGCAGGAGGTTTAGAGGGGATTTGAGGAAACATTTTTTCATCCAGAGGGTGGTTGGAATCTGGAACACATTACCTGAATGGGTGGTAGAGGCAGGAACCCTCACAACATTTAAGAAGTATTTAGATGAGCACTTGAAGCGCCATAGCATACAAGGCTATGGGCCAAGTGCTGGAAAATGGGATTAGAATAGATCAGTGCTTGATGGCCGGCACAGACACAATGGGCTGAAGGGCCTGTTTCTATGCTGTATAACTCCATGACTCTATTGCTGCTACTACTCCTGATGGCATTAACATTACTGCTACTGCTATTGCTAATATATCTGGTGCTACTGCTACTTCTACCTGTGTTTCTACTATTATTATTAATATTGCTGCTTTACTACTATTTTAAACAGGAAGATAGTAGCTAAAGTAAATGTTAGTCCCTTCAGGTTGTGTCTGACTAGTTAATAATTGGAAACAAGCAAGTGGCAAATATTTTGAACAAATATTTTGTATCTGCCTTCATGGTAGAAGGCAAGAAAAGCATCCCAATACCAGTAGAAATCAGGGGGCAAAAGGGAGGAAGTCAAGATAATCATTATTTCTAAAGACAAGGTACTAGCCAAACTATTGGGACTAAAGGCTGACAAGTCCCCTGCAGCTGGTGGCTGATTCCTCGCATTTTTAAAGGAGTGGCTGCAGAGATCGTGGTTGCATTGGTTGTAATCTTCCAAAATTCCCTAGATTCTGGATAAGTCCCAACGGATTGGTAAATCCCTATTCAAGAAAGGAGGAAGGCAGAAAGCAGGAAACTATAGGCCAATTAGCTTAACATCTGTCATTGGAAAAATGCTGGAATCCATTGTTAAGGAAGTAGCAGCAGGACATTTAGAAAACCATAATACAATCAAGTAGAGTCAACATTGTTTTATGAAAGGGAAATCATGTTTGACAAACTTATTGGAGATCTTTGAGGATGTGACGAACGGGGTGAATAAAGGGGAACCAGTAGCTATAGTTTATTTGGATTTCCAAAAGTCATTCAATAAGGTGCCACATAAAAGGTTATTGCACGTGATAAGAGCTCATGGTTTTGGGGTAATATATTAGCATGGATAGAGGATTCGCTAACTAACAGAAAACAGAGAGTCGGGTTAAATGGGTCATTTTCAGGTTGGCAAAATGTAACTAGTGGGGTGCCACAGGGATCAGTGCTGAGGTCGCAACTATTTACAATCTATATTAATGATGTAGATGAAGGGACAGAGTATATTGTAGCCAAATTTGCTGTTGATACAAGGATAGGTGGGAAAGCAAGTTGTGAGGTGGACACAAATGGCAGGATTTCAATACCCGGTCGGAACCTAACATCATGATGACATCTAGGTCCTGTCCCCTGCCAATGTGGAAATGCACACACGCAGCAACTTTGTTATGCAAAGTTTTTAATTGGTCAGGAGTTGTGTTTGCCACACAATTAGCGGTGGTAGACATGGGAAGGAGGCGGGACCAAGCCAGAAACAGGTCCAATTTAAAGGGCAAACGGTAGCCATTGCTGAGGTTGCCATTCATTCCACAAAATGGAAGCACAACCTGAGCAGTGGGCAGGGAGGGCCCCCATGCTACAAGTAGGCAATAGGCCCATAAACGTCCTCAAAGAGAAAAAAACAGATTAACATCTCAAGTGCTGATCTAGTCAATTCTCACAGTAACAAAAGCTTCTATTTGTGGGGCGGCACAGTGGCGCAGTGGTTAGCACCGCAGCCTCACAGCTCCAGTTACCCGGGTTCAATTCTGGGTACTGCCTGTGTGGAGTTTGCAAGTTCTCCCTGTGTCTGCATGGGTTTCCTCCGGGTGCTCCGGTTTCCTCCCACAGCCAAAAAGACTTGCAGGTTGATAGGTAAATTGGCCATTATAAATTGCCCCTAGTATAGGTAGGTGGTAGGGAAATATAGGGACAGGTGGGGATGTGGTAGGAATATGGGATTAGTGTAGGATTAGTATAAATGGGTGGTTAATGGTCGGCACAGACTCGGTGGGCCGAAGGGCCTGTTTCAGTGCTGTATCTCTAAATCTAAAAAATCTTAACATTACAGAGGCATGAGGACCTATAAACACTGAGCCAAAGAAAAAGAGATAAGGAAGGGTGCCCATAAAAAGGATCTGCACTTTAAATGTTAGACTGTCCTTTCCTTTTTCAGATGCTAATAGACTTGCCAGAGTGTTACCAGAATGTTCTGTTTTTATTTCGTTTTGTATTGAATCCTATCTCTCCAGTGTACCTTGGCAATTAGCTGTTGCCAACAACTCTGCATCATTTCTGCTACCAAAACTGTGAGGGCATTTCAGTCTCCTCTCCTCAATGCTGCCTTTTGCCTCTGTCCTGCTGTTGTAGATCACTCCCCGCTGTGTCACCGCCTCCATGTCATAGTTCTGACAGTGCGTCGACCTCGACCCACGAGAAGACAATCCAAATCTGTCCCCTTAACAAGCTCATTAATGGCCCTAAGCGGCCATTTAAGAAGTTCGGATGGGTTGCCTCTTTCAGCTCCTGTTGGCGCATTCTAACATCTGAGCATGCTGGTCTCATGTCAGGAAACGGGCATGCCAACCCGAGGGGGGGGGGGGCGCGGTGGCGGTGGCGGGGGTGCGAGGCAGGGGGTTTAAGTTCTCCAACAATCCAAGAACCCGCCCAAAGAGTGTGCAAAGGGATATAGATAGATTAAGTAACTGGGCAAAAATTTGGCAGATGGAGCATAATGTGGGAAAATGTGAGGCTATCCAATTTAGTAGGAAGAATAGAAAAGCAAAATATTATTTAATTGGACAGAGATTATACAATGCTGTGGTACAGTGGCATCTGGGTGTCCTTGTGCATGGAACACAAAAAAGTTAGCATGCAGTTACATAAGAACATAAGAAACAGGAGCAAGAGTGGAGCATTTGGTCCCTTGAGTCTCTCAACCATTCAATATGAACATGGCTGATTTTCTGTCTCAAATCCACTTTCCCACCTGCTCCCCATTTCCCTTGATTCCCTGAGTGACCAAATATTTGTCCATCTCAGCCTTAAATATATTCAACAATGGAGCATCCACAACTCTCTGGGATAGACAAAACCAAAGATTCACAACCCTTTGAGTGAAGAAATTTCTCCTCATCTCAGTCCTAAATGATTGGCCCTTATCATGAGACTGTGCCTCCGTGCTCTAGATTCCCTAGCAGGAGAAACAACCTCTCAGTGCCTACTCTGTCAAGCCCCTTCAGAATCATGTATGTTTCAATGAGATCACCTCATTCTTCTAAACACCAGAGAGTATAGGCCCAATTTACCCAGCCTCTCATCCCAGGGACCAACCTAATGGATCTTCGCTGTACTGCCTCCAAGGCAAATATATCCTTCCTTCAATATGGAGACCAAAACTGTGCACAGTACTCCAGGTGTGGTCTCACTAAAGCCCTGTACAATTGTAGCAAGGCTTATATATTATTCTTATACTCCAATTCCCTTGAAATAAAGGCCGACATGCCATTTGCCTTCCTAATTGCTTGCTGTACCTGCATATTAGCTTTCTGTGTTCCTTGTATGAGTACACCCAAGTCCCTCTGAACATCAGAATTTACAAGCGTCATACCTTTTAAAAATATTCGGCTTTTCTCTTGTTACTACCAAAGTGAATAACGTCACACTTCCCCACATTATGCTCCATCTGCCACTTTGTTGCCCACTCACTTAACTCAGCACTAATTCTGCATCACTGTACTAGTCACAGCCTACCAACTTGAAAATGTCCCGTTTATCCCTATTATCTGATTCCTGTCCATTAACCAATCATGCTAAAATATTACTCCCAACTCCATGAGCCCTTATCGTGTGTATTAATCTTAAATGTGGCAGTTTATCAAACGCCTTTTGGAAATCCAAGTATACTACATCCATTGATTCCCCTTGGTCTACCCTACTACTTACATCTTCAAAAAACATTAATAAATTTGACAAACACAATTTCCCTTTTGTAGAACCATGTTCACTTTTTCTGATCATACTATGATTTTCTCAGCACATTGTTAAGACTTCCTAAATAATAGATTCTAGCATTTTCCCAATGACTGATGTCAGGCCTGCAGTTCCCTATTTTCTTTTTCCATCCTTCCTTGAATAGTGGTGTTACATTTGCTAACTTCCAATCCGATTTGACTGTTCTAGAATCTTGGGAATACTGGAAATTCATAACATGCACATCCACTATCTCGACAGCTACCTCTTTTAGATCCCTAGGATGTAGGCCATCAGATCCTGGGGATTTGTCAGATTTTAGTCCTTTAATTTTTTTCCAATACCATTTCTCTGCTGTTATTAATTACCTTAAGTTCCTCACTCTTGTTAGCTCCTTGGTTACCATTTATTTCTGGTATGTAATTTGTGTCTTCTACTGTGAAGACAGATGCAAAATATTTGTTCAATGTCTCTGCCATTTCCTCACTCCCCATGATAATTTCTCCTGTCTCCGCCTCTAAGGGATGAACATTTACTTTAGCTACTCTCCTTTTGATATACTTGTAAAAGCTCTTAAAATCTGCTTTAATATTCCTGGTTAGTTTAGTCTCATCCTATTTTTTCCCTTTTTATCAACATTTTGGTTGCCCTTTGCTGGTTTCTGATGCATTCCCAATCCTCAGGCTTTCTACTATTCTTTACAACACTATAAGCCTCTTCTTCTAATCTATTACTATCCTTAACTTCCATTGTAAGCCAGGGATGAATCTTTTTTGCTGAGTTTTTTTTTAATGGAATGTATTTTTGTTGAACATTTTGAATTGTTTGTTTAAATGTTTTCCCACTATTTATTTACTGCCATACCAATCAACCTTAGACAGCTCTACTCACGGGCACCTCCAAGCTGAGGATGGAAACCACGGGCATCTCAGCTGGAGGCAGAGAGTAGGGAGCAGGCTGCCTCCACCTCATCTTCTGCCACAGTGGGAGCACCATTGTCTACATCTGTCTGTTATTTTGTTTGCCTCACAATATAACTTCTTTATGCCATCACTCTGACAGGTGTGTTGTTGATGTCTCGGGCTGAATTTTATGCTGCCCCAGTGGGTCAGATGGTGCCGTGGAGGTGGCCTAAAATTGAGCAGGAAGCTCCGGGAGGCCTACACGCCCCACTTTCACCTCCAGCCAAGTTTACGGCATCAGGCGGGGGTGGGTGGGAAACGGCCCGCCCGCCCGCCCGAGGCCAATCAATGCCACTTAAGGGCTCTCGTCCCACCTCCACGGGTATTTTACCTGTGGCAAACGGACGTGCTGAGGACGTGAAAGCTTGCCCTACGATAGCTGCCGACCCTTCCGCGCATGGGAGCCAAGACTCCCCCGTCCCCCCAAAACGACCACTGCAGCCTCACCAGGGAAGGACTGATACCCCTGGTGAGGCAACCCCAACTTACCTTCCCTCCAGGGTCCCTGGCATCGGCTGGGCTGCAGTCCCAGCGGTGGCCACCACTCCCAGTGGCGCTGCTGGGACTAAGAGCTGCCAGCCCGCTGATTGGCCGACAGCTCACTGAGGCAGGACCTTCTCCCTCAAGTGGGTAGATGTCCTGCCTTGGGACAAATAAAGCCCAGGGATCATTAAAATGCAGGACGGATCCCCGGGCTAAGCGGAAGCAGGTTCACCACCGACTTTCACATCAATGGGAAATTCCTGTCTGCTTAAGGTAAAATCCAGTCCTTCATCTCAGAAGGGGGATGTAGCCTTGTGAGGCAGGTGGCGGGGTCGTGAGGCCCTGGGAATGTTGTGTGACCTTGCCTTATGAGGTTGGACAATGTTGGCAGAGGAACCCTCTATCTGCATGCTAATGACTAGTAATAAGAGCTTGTAGTAGAGGGCCATAGCGATAAAATAACTCTATGCTGGAAAGTGAGTTTAGGGGTCTTCAGCCACTAGGGTTCGGTGGGATCAGGGACTGCGTTTTCAGGTGTCCTCCATTGCCTGGGTGCAATCACCTCTTGAACAATCCTGTCCTCCTCCTCTTCCTCCTCTCCTTCCTCCTCCGAGGTGGAGTGGCATTCCAGGTCCTCCACTTCATCCATCTCCAGGCCTCTCTGCAGTTTCATGTTGTGCAGCGCACAGCAGACGACCACGATACGGACCCCTCTGGCTGGCTGGTACCTAAGGGTACCCAACTGGTCAAGGCAATGTAAGCGCATCTTCAAGATGCAAATTGCTCATTCAGTGCAGGTTCATGTTGTAGCACATCTCCCCATCCGTATTTGGGTTTCAGCCGAGTGTCAGGAACTATCTCATTAGGGGATAATCTTAGTCCCCAGCAGCCACCCACAGAGTTTGGACGTGGGCCTGAAGAGGTGCAGCACCTTGGACTATCACAGGATAAAGGAGTCATGACAGCTCCCAGAACCTGGTGCAGACCTGCAAGATTCACCTGCTGTTGGTCACAGCCAACTGGACATTCAATGAGTGATAGCCTTTTCTGTTCAGGAATCTGACTGGCTGGTCTGTCGGTACCTTGATGGCTACATGGAATCAATGACTTGAGGGAATCCATCGATGGCAGCACAGCCCATTGCCCTCTGTGCCTGCACTGGCCCACCTACGCCAAAGTGGATATGGCCCCCCACCCTCTGGAATGTGACATCTGTGACCTGCTTGATGGCATGATGAACTGCTGACTGCGAAATGCTACCTAGCTCTGCAGCTGATCCCTGGAATGACTCTGTTACATAGAAATACGGAGCGACTGACCTTGACGGCTGCAGGCAAGGGTCTGCCGTGAGGCCTCAGGTCATTGTGGGCCAGATAGGCGTAGTCTCCTATGGCAAGGGCGCTTTGTTATTTGCAAGTAGCAGACTCTTGGGCTTTAGACCCGATGTTACCAGTTGGCTGTCCGATGGCAGAGTAGCCTGTTTTCATAATCAGCCTTTCCCACAGCCCTCCTGGCCCCCCACAGTGTTCACAACTTGTACACCCTGCCATGTTCCAGACATGGCATTTGCCACATTCACTTTCTTAGAAAATTGTGAAGTGCTGCTGACAAGCCTATTAATGAGCTCCACAATGAGCTCAACAGGCACTTAATTGGAGATGTGCAGGGTTGCTGTTCCCTCTCTCCCTGCATCCTGTCTGTATCCAAATTATTACACTGTCCTATTGTCTTGACTTTTCTCTTTACATTTCCAAATATTCCTTCACCTGAACCCTCCCCCACCCGACAGCAAATAATTAGGACGGCAAATGGAATGTTGTCCTTTATTTCAAGGGGGATGGATTATAAATGTAGGGAGGTCTTGCTATACATGTACAGGTGTTGATGAGAACACACCTACAGCACTGTGTACAGTTTTGGGGTTTTTATTTAAGGAGGAATATACAGTTCAAAGCAGGTTCACAAGGTTGATTCCTGGGATGAAAGTGTTGTCTTTTGAGGAAAGATTGAGCAGATTGGGCCTCTACTCATCGGAATTTAGAACAGTGAGAGGTGATCGTATTGAAACATATAAGATTCAGAGGGGGCTTGACAGGGTAGATGCTGAGAGGATGTTTCCCCTTGTGGGGGAATCTAGATATATGGGGCACAGTTTTGGAATAAGGGGTCGCTCCCATTTAAGACACAGATGAGGAGGAATTTTTTCTCTCAGAGGGTTGTGAATCTTTGGAATTTTCTACCTTAGAGAGCTGTGGAGGCTGAGTCATTGGATATATTCAAGGCTGAGATAGACAGATTCTTGAAATATAGGGGAGTCAAGGGCAATGGGGAACAGACAGGAAGTGGAATTGAGACCAAGATCAGATCAGCCATGATCTTATTGAATAGCAGAGCAAGCTCAAGGGATCAAAAGGCTTATTCCTCCTCCTATTTCTTATGTTCTACTGCTGGTCCAGTGGTCTCTTGAATCAGTTCTACTGGTGAATGTCGTCACCAGGCCAGGGGTCCTCCTTCAGTGCCTCTCAATGAAAGGACAAAATCACGAATGTGACAGTCTTCTCAAAGGCAAAACTCCCAAGTCTTCTGGCACTCATCAAGCAGAGGCAACTTCGCTGGCTCGCAGGATGGAAGACAGATGCACTCCCAAAGGATATACTGTATGGGAGGCAGCCAGAGCCAGAAGACTGGCAGAATGCCCAAAGCTCTGCTTCAAGGATGCTTGTAAACATGACATGTAGGCTCTAAACATGTGAGAGGCACCAGCCAACAACAAAGGGAAGTGGCAACATTACCTGTGGGCTGGTGTATGTCACCATGATGATCAGTGGTTACAGCAGCTTGACAGCAGGCACCAATGCCAAAAACAGCACCCCAAAATGATATCTGTTAACTGCTTCATATGCAGCATTTGTGGCAAAACCTGCCTCTCACAGATTGATCTCTTTGGCCATCAGCAAATGTGCACCACGTGAAACTATCCCATCGGCAATAGATTTGCTGAATGTCCATCATCTTATGTAGGTGGAAGGATGCTGACATCTAATGTTGGTCCTACTACCATTATTACAACTAACATTACTACTACTAACGTTGTTACTCCTATTGTTGGTGCTTCTGCTGCTGCTACTGCCATTACTACTATTTCTAGTGCTAATAACATTACTATTACTATTGTCAGTACCACTATTGCTGGGATAAATGTTGGCCAGAACGCTGGGGAGAACTCCCCAGCTCTTCTTCAATGTTAGTTTAGAGATACAGCACTGAAACAGGCCCTTCGGCCCACCGAGTCTGTGCCGACCATCAACCACCCATTTATACTAATCCTACACTAATCCCATATCCCTACCACATCCCCACCTGTCCCTATATTTCCCTACCACCTACCTATACTAGGGGCAATTTATAATGGCCAATTAACCTACCAACCTGCAAGTCTTTGGCATGTGGGAGGAAACCGGAGCACCCGGAGGAAACCCACGCAGACACAGGGAGAACTTGCAAACTCCACACAGGCAGTACCCAGAATTGAACCCGGGTCGCTGGAGCTGTGAGGCTGCAGTGCTAACCACTGCGCTACTGTGCCGCCCTAACCACTGCGCCACTGTGCTGCCCTAACCACTGCGCTACTGTGTCATAGGACTTTTTATGTTCACCTAAGAAGATAGATGAGGATTTGGTTTAACATCCCATCAAAAGACAGTACTCCCTCAGTGACTACACTGGCAGTGTCAGCCTACACTCTCGCTTAAGTCCTTGCAGCAGGGTTTGTACCCACAACTTTCTGATACAGAAGGAGAGAGTGTAACCATTGAACCACAGTTGACACCAGCTAGTGCTACAAGAGCAACAACTTAGATTTCCACCATGTTCTTTGCATATAGAGAGATGGAAGGCAAGTTAAATTCCGGAATGTTGAAGTTACAATCCTTTCTTCTTAATTTAATTTAAGTGAAATAGTCAACAGTAGTGACTTTGACTGAAAGGTTAGTTGAGGTAAGTTAGAACAATCAGGGTGACTGATTTCCATGAGTTTCATAGGTCACACTGTGTGTGAGGTGAGTTGCAGTTTGCATAGTTCATCAGAGTTTGCAAGATCACCATGATTAGAAGGTGCTTTGAGGTTGACATTTGACAAAGTGCTACATAATTGACTTGCCAGCAAAGTTGAAACCCTCGAAATAAAAAGGAAAGTGGATATGAAATTGGCTGACTGATAGGAAGCACAGCATAGTGGTTAGTGGTTGTTTTTTGGACTTGAGGTAGGTATACAGTGGGGTTCCACAGGTGTCAGTAGTGGTCTACTGCTTTTCTTGATATATATTAATGACCTAGACTTGGGTGTACAAGGCACAATTTCAAAATTTGCAGATGATACAAAACTTGGATGTATTGCGGAATGCGAGGAGGATAGCGAAGAGATACATTTTGGTAAGAAGAATGAGGAGAAGCAACATAAAATAAAGAACACCATTCTAAAGGGGGTGCAAGAGCAGAGCACAAATTGTTGAAGGTGGCAGGGCAGGTTGAGAAAGTTGTTAAAAAGGCATACGGAACTCCGGGCTTTATAAATATGAGGCATAGAGTACAAAAGCAAGGAAGTTATGATGAACCTTGTCATGAAAATGTGTTATGCCGAATGATGGTTTCAATTCATCAGTTAGAAACTTACATGAAAGTTTTAAAAGGAAAGCTAGAATCCTAAATTCAACTTTTAAAAAGACAGCAGCTAAGATGGCCACTGCACTTTGCATTGAAATACCTCACATTCCAAGGTATCAAGGTGGAGATGCATGTCTAAACAGCCCCTTTCCAGAACAATAGCTTAAGCAGTTGAATGAATTATCTGGTATCGCCTTCATTAGCAGGACATTCAAAGCCATCCTGGAACATTCACACTAGTGGGGATGAACCTCCAGGGGCTAGGCATTGAACCAATTAGACCTGAGAGATATTGAAATACTTAGACTTGGATTTCATTAAATTGAAAAAAAAAACACTGACAGAATCTTGTGACAGCCTCCCAAGTCTGTGTGAAAACTTAGAGTTTCTGTGAACACATCAGACAAGCTTTGAGGGATAATCAGTGCAGAACTCCAGTGGGGCTGTCTCTTTCTTTCTCCAGGTAATACTGTAAGTTTTGAAGCATGGCTGTGGACTGCAAAACATCCAAGTCTATCATAGCTGCAGACAGAGACTCCAGGGAGAAAGCCATCTGCATTACTGTCTCCAAGAAAATCTTGAATTAGGTGGCCACTTCTACCAGCCAGGAACTTCAGGACCATGAGTTCATCTGGAAAACAACTGAATTACCAGATTCCACAGACTGTATATTATGTTATTTGTTCTGGACTCTAATCCAACTAATCTATTCTTCATCACTCTGCAACCTATTTGTGTGTGTGTGTGAAAGTTGGAGCATAGTTTATTATTTTTACTTAGACCGGGTTTTGATTTTAAGTACAATAGGCTAACCTCTTTCTTGTTTAAACTTAAGAGAACCTGTCCAATTGATTCTTTCATGATCATAGCACATCAAAGTTTAAACACTCACTGAATTGGTAAGCACATCCACTTTTTAAAAGAAATAAGCCTGTTGCAGTCAAACAAGGAGGGGGACAAGAGGGGAGCCTTTCGACCCCTCCTCACCTGATCGTATTAACCTGTATTACACTTTGGCTTGGCCTCAACTGTAGTTTTCTGTCCAATTCTGGGCACCGCATTTTAGGAAGGATGCTTTAGAGATGGTGTAGAAAAGATTTACAAGAATGATTCCAGGGATAAAGGGATTGGAGAAACTGATGTTGTTCACCTTTGAGAAGAGATTTGATGGAAGTGTTCAAAATCATGAGGGGTCTGGACAGAGAAGATAGAGAGAAACTATTCTCTTAGTGGAAGGGTCAAGAACCAGAAGATACTAATTTAAAGTGATTGGCAAGGGAAGCAATGATGACCTGAAGAACATTTTACGCAGCGAGTGGTTAGGATCTGGAATGTACTGCCTGAGACTGTGGTGGAGGCAGATACAATCAAGGCTTCCAAAACAGAATTGGATAAGCATCTGAAGAAAAAAAGTTTGTAGGGCTATGGCAAGGGGGCAGAGCAGTGGGATTAGCTAAATTGCTTTTGCGGAGAGCCGGCATGAACACAACAGGCCGAATAGCCTACTTTCTGTGCTGTAACAATTCTATGATTCCATGGTTCATTTGCAGCTATCACACTAACTTAAAGCTAAGTTGAGGTAAGGATAAAGGAAAGGAAGAGGTTGTTCAGCATAAATTTTTAATATTGTTACTGTAAGGTGAGTTAAAGTTTATGGAAATCAATCAACGTTTAAAGTGAGATAGGATTTGCTTATTCTGTTTGGCTCACTCTGAGTGTAAGGTAATGTACAGTTCACATAATTTGTGAATGTCACACTGTGGGTGTGATTTTGACTTTGTGCGATAATATAAAATGGGTGTCAGTGAATCAACAGCCCACTTTACATCTCTCCCGATTGAAGTCAATGGAAATAAAAACCAAGGGAGATGTAAAAATGGGCTGTCGATTCACTATGACTCATTTTATCTTATCACACAAAGTCAAAATGACCTCCACAGTGTGTGCAAGATAAACTGGGATTTACACCATCTGTAGAAATCACTTTGAGTGAAAATGACTTAAGATAAAGGAGAAGTATGAGAGGAGCTAATCAGAATATTATGATCACGTTCCCTAGTCATGTAAGGTGAGCTGAAGGTTCACGTAACTCTGAGGCTGAATGCAAGATAAGACCCGGTAAATGCAGAGTGAACAAAGTTAATTTATTGCAGCCACCAAGTGTAAAGTGAGGTGATGTTGTCATAGTCCACCAATCATTTTGAAAGGATGATGAACTGAGATAAGTGTGAATACCAAACTTACGTAACTTAAATAGTTGATGAAAGTCATCCCAAGTGCAAAGTGAATTGTAGGACCCAAAGCTTGCAGAAGCAGAGTCACCCTGACTGAAAGCAGAGTTAAATAGGAAGGAAACCAACTTTGTCTGATTTGTAGACCTCATTCTGCATTTGAAAATGCTTACAATTTAGAGACTGCACTATGTTTACGTTGAATTGAGGGGTGTATGGGTTTAGAGTTCACAATTACATAGAATCTACTTCACAGAAACAGGAAATTCAGCCCCAACAGGTCTGTTACATTGTATATATATTCCACATAAGCCTCTTTCCACCATACTTCATTATCACTTCATTATCATACTTCATTCATACTTCATTATCATACTTCATCTCACCATATCAGCATATCCTTCTATTCCTTTCTCCCTTATGTACCTATTTCGCAACCCCTTAAATGCATCTATGCTATTCACCTTAACTAATCCTAGTGGTGAAGAGTTCCATATTCTAACCACTCTTTTACTCTAGCAGTTTCTCCTGAATCCCTATAGGATTCATTAGGTACTATTTTCTATTTATGATGCCTTGTTCTGGACTCCCATACAAGTGAAAACAATTTCTCTACAACTACCCTATCAAATGTTGGGTAGGGTAGCATACTGGTTATGTTACTAGACTAGTAATCTAAGGGCATGGACAAATAATCTGGTAGATGAGAGTTCAAGTTGCACCATTTCAGTTGGGGAATTTTAATTCAGCGGATCAAATAAGTCTGGAATTTAAAAAAGAACCATTGTTATCTGTAATTATGACCATGAAACTACTGGATTGCTGCAAAAACTTTTTTTTTATTTCCAAAATATACCTTATTCATAAAAATCTGTAAAAAATACATTAACAAACAGTTTCAAACAGCATCAAGTCAACAAATACAAACAGTGCAAGGGTGATCAGTTTCCTTCAATACAATCATGAGTTGCCTCACAACCCTTCTTCCATTTCATTTGTCATGCCATATACATTTTTACATTTTACAGCACACAAATATTTTCCGGATACAGTACAGAGGGGTTTTCCATGGATCCAGCCCCTCCATTCAGCTTGGTGGGGGGGACCTTACATAGTGGTCTTTCCCCATTGAGCCTTTGCTGCGGCTGCCCCAAGCTTTAGTGCGTCCCTCAGCACGTAGTCCTGGACCTTGGAATGTGCCAGTCTGCAACATTCGGTCGTGGACAACTCTTTGCGCTGGAAGACCAGCAAGTTTCGGGCAGACCAAAGGGCGTCTTTCACCGAATTGATAGTCCTCCAGCAGCAATTGATGTTTATCTCGGTGTGCGTCCCTGGGAACAGCCCGCAGAGCACAGACTCCTGTGTTACAGAGCTGCTTGGGATGAAACTTGACAAAACCACTGCATCTCTTTCCACACCTGCTTTGCAAAGGCACATTCCAGGAGGAGGTGGGCAACCGTCTCTTCCCCACCACAGCCACCGCGGGGGCATTGTGTGGAGGGCGTGAGACTTCGGGCGTGCAGGAAGGATCTGACGGGGAGGGCTCTTCTCACCACCAACCAAGCTACATCTTGGCGCTTGTTTGAAAGTTCTGGTGATGAGGCATTCCGATAAATGACTTTGGCGGTCTGCTCGGGGAACCTGCAAAAACTTAACTGTTTCACTAATGTCTTATTAGCGAAGGAAATCTATTTTCCTTACCCTCTTTGGCCTTTTTGTGACTCCAAGCCCACAGCAAGGCTGTTGTTATGAATGCTAGACTTTGTAACATGATTATGTTTTTAAAATTGTGATTTTTAAAAATTTAAGATGGAGTCCGGAAGGTCAGGTGACCTCACATCCACTCTGCTAAAGGATAAGACAGATCAAATGCTTTTTTGAAAAAAAGAGACTGCATGGGGTAACACAAGGAGTCAGTGATTCTGAAGATGCAAATGTACCAGGCAGCAGTTAACACCTGGGAACAATAGAAGGCCAGGTGGCTCTGTGAAACCAGAATTCTGGACTTCTCATATTGGACAAGGACAATAAGCTATTGACATTTGAGTCCAGATAAATATAACAGATTTTCTGAAGGCAGGCAGGCTGTAAGAGAAGAAACCAATGGTTGCGGCCTGAAGAGAGAGGGAAGGGATACCTGCTCTCAGAGGCCTGATACAGTAAAAGGCTATGAAGACTTGAACCTGTTTTGAAAGTTGAAACTTGCAGAGAAGTAGAAAACCAGCTGGATCACCAGGAATCGCCGTATTCACGGACGTCCAGGACAGAAGTGTTTGGAGAAGTGAGCGAACAGAACATTGATTTTTGAAACAGTGTGGGATATCCAACCCATTGCAACTGGAAGGAGTTTGGGACTTTTAACCACAAAGGATTTTATCATTAAAAAGGACTGTGTAACATATAAGTGTGGTGTGAGGTTTTCAAGTATTTTAATAAGTAAAGAAAATACCTTTCTCTGTAATCTGGAGTATCAGCTACTTACAAAGTACTATTTGATTAATGGGGATTTCTTTTAGTTTATAATAAAACTCTTAACATGTGAAATCTTGCTGTATAATTCTTTAAATTGATCTGGGGGTTCATATCTCGCATTTTAACGTTAACAGTCTCACTGAGGTTGTAATGATTCTTAACTGCCCTCTGAAATGGCCCAGCAAGCCATTCAGTTGTATCTGAATTGCTACAACAGACTACAATAGTTCAAGAAGCTACTATGTTGTGGCCATTACGGAGACTTGGATATCACAGGGGCAAGAATGGATGTTGGATGTTCCGGGGTTTAGATGTTTCAAAAGGAATAGGGAGGGAGGTAAAAGAGGTGGGGGAGTGGCATTATTAATCAGGGATAGTTCCACAGCTGCAGAAAGGGAGG
This sequence comes from Heterodontus francisci, assembly GCF_036365525.1. Classification (NCBI taxonomy): domain Eukaryota; kingdom Metazoa; phylum Chordata; class Chondrichthyes; order Heterodontiformes; family Heterodontidae; genus Heterodontus; species Heterodontus francisci. The sequence continues at coordinate 34,594,516 of NC_090372.1, forward strand.
TCGTCGAGGAGGGTTTGTCTACTGAGTCATTATGGGTGGAAGTCAGAAACAGGAAAGGAGCAGTCACTTTATTGGGAGTTTTCTATCGACCCCCCCAATAGCAGCAGAGACACAGAGGAACAGATTGGGAGGCAGATTTTGGAAAGGTGCAGAAGTAACAGGGTTGTTGTCATGGGTGACTTCAACTTCCCTAATATTGATTGGAACCTCCTTAGTGCAAATAGTTTGGGTGGAGCAGTTTTTGTCAGGTGTGTCCAGGAAGGTTTCCTGACTCAATATGTAGATTGGCCGACTAGAGGGGAGGCTATGTTGGATTTGGTGCTTGGCAACGAACCAGGCCAGGTGGCAGATCTCTTGGAGGGAGAGCATTTCGGTGATAGTGATCACAACTCCCTGACCTTTACGATAGTCATGGAGAGGGACAGGAGCTGACGGGATGGGAAAATATTTAATTGGGGGAGGGGAAATTACAATGCTATTAGGCAGGAACTGGGGAGCATAAATTGGGAACTGATGTTCTCAGGGAAATGCACGACAGAAATGTGGAGGTTGTTTAGGGAGCACTTGCTGCGACTGCTGGATAGGCTTGTCCCGATGAGGCAAGGAAGGGATGGTAGAGTGAAGGAACCTTGGATGACAAGAGATGTGGAACAGCTAGTCAAGAGGAAGAAGGAAGCTTACTTAAGGTTGAGCAAGCAAGGATCAGACAGGGCTCTAAAGGGTTACAAGGTAGCCAGGAAGGAACTGAAGAATGGACTTAGGAAAGCTAGAAGGGGACATGAAAAAGTCTTGGCGGGTAGGAGTAAGGAAAATCCCAAGGCGTTCTACACTTATGTGAGGAACAAGAGGATGGCCAGAGTGAGGGTAGGGCCTATCAGGGATAGTGGAGGGAACTTGTGCCTGGAGTCGGAGGAGGTAGGGGAGGTCCTAAATGAATACTTTGCTCCAGTATTCACTAGTGAGAGGGACCTGGTCTTTTGTGAGAACAGCGTGAAACAGGCTGATATGCTCGAACAGGTTGATGTTAAGAGGGAGGATGTGCTGGAAATTTTGAAATACATGAGGATAGATAAGTCCCCGGGTTCAGACGGGATATACCCAAGGATATTACGGGAAGCGAGGGAAGAGATTGCCGCGCCTTTGGTGATGATCTTTGCGTCCTCACTGTCCACTGGAGGGTGGCAAATGTTATTCCCTTGTTCAAGAAAGGGAATAGGGATAACCCTGGGAATTATAGACCAGTCAGTCTTACGTCGGTAGTGGGCAAATTATTGGAGAGGATTCTGAGAGACAGGATTTATGATTATTTGGAAAAGCATAGTTTGATTAGAGACAGTCAGCATGGCTTTGTGAGGGGCAGGTCATGCCTCACAACCCTTATTGAATTCTTTGAGGATGTGACAAAACACATTGATGAAGGAAGAGCAGTGGATGTGGTGTATATGGATTTTAGCAAGGCGTTTGATAAGGTTCCCCATGGTAGGCTCATTCAGAAAGTAAGGAGGCATGGGATACAGGGAAGGTTGGCTGTCTGGATACAGAATTGGCTGGCCCATAGAAGACAGAGGGTGGTAGTAGATGGAAAGTATTCAGCCTGGAGCTCGGTGACCAGTAGTGTTCCGCAGGGATCTGTTCTGGGACCTCTGCTCTTTGTGATTTTTATAAATGACTTGGATGAGGAAGTGGAAGGCTGGGTTAGCAAGATTGCCGATGACACAAAGGTTGCTGGAGTTGTGGATAGTGTGGAAGGCTGTTGTAGGTTGCAACGGGACATTGACAGGATGTAGAGCTGGGCTGAGAAGTGGCAGATGGAGTTCAACCTGGAAAAGTGTGAAGTGATTCATTTTGGAAGGTCGAATTTGAATGCAGAATACAGGCTTAAAGACAGGATTCTTGGTAGTGTGGAGGAACAGAGGGATCTTGGGGTCCATGTCCATAGATCGCTCAAAGTTGCCACCCAAGTTGATAGGGTTGTTAAGAAAGCGTATGGTGTGTTGGCTTTCATCAACAGGGGGATTGAGTTTAAGAGCCGCGAGGTTATGCTGCAGCTCTATAAAGCCCTGGTTAGACCACACTTGGAATATTGTGTTCGGTTCTGGTCGCCTCATTATAGGAAGGATGTGGAAGTTTTAGAGAGGGTGCAGAGGAGATTTACCAGGATGCTGCCTGGACTGGAGGGCATGTCTTACGAAGAAAGGTTGAGGGAGCTAGGGCTTTTCTCATTGGAGCGAAGAAGAATGAGAGGTGACTTGATAGAGGGGTACAAGATGATGAGAGGCATAGATAGAGTGGATAGCCAGAGACTTATTCCCAGGGTGGAAAGGGCTATCACCAGGGGGAATAATTTTAAGGTGATTGGAGGAAGGTTTCCGGGAGATGTCAGAGGTAGGTTCTTTACACAGAGTGGTGTGGGCGCGTGGACTGCACTGCTAGCGGTGGTAGTAGAAGCAGATACATTAGGGACATTTAAGCGACTCTTGGATAGGTACATGGATGATAGTAGTATGAAGGATATGTAGGTAGTTTGATCCGAGAGTAGGTTCAAGGTTCGGCACAACATCGTGGGCCGAAGAGCCTATACTGTGCTGTACTGTTCTAGGTTCTATGTTCTAAGAAGGAGGCTGACCAACAGCTTCTCAAGGATAATTAGGGAGGCCAACAAATGCTGACTAGCCAGTGATGCTCAAATCCTGTGAAAGAACATATAATAAAAAAACCTTTGTGATCTTAAAGACCTCTATCAGGTCACCTCTCTGCCTTCTCTATTTTAGAGAAAAGAACCACCCTGTGTATAGTGTTTCCTGATAGTTATAAGCTGTCAGTTCTAGTACCATCCTTGCAAATCTTCTTTGCACCTCCTCCAGTGCCTGTATGTACCTTTTAAGGAAATGTTTCAAGTGAGTCGACAGGTTTGTAGGGTTTAGGAATCACCTGGTGTTTGTGTGTTCAGGCAACACTAAGTACCCCGGTGCCCCCTCCACTCGGTAAAACTCATTAGCAAAGAAGCAGTGGTTCTGAAAAGGTAAGCTTAAACTCATCTTTATTGAGCCAAGACGAGCAAGACTGTTGTTTCAAACCATACGAGGGTGCTCCAGGTACCTGCCCCAATCCTCCCCACTCCTACCACTCCTGAGACCCTGTCTAAACCTTCCCCTGATGTTTCATCTGTAAGCAGTCCGATCTCCACCTGCTGGCAGCCTCTATACGTCTTTTTCAGGCAGGCAGCTGACCAACAGGATTTAGATGAAGTCCAGGCCTAGGCCTCAAATTGATGATCTCGCGAGGGGGAGTCGGGATGGGGATTGCATTCACTCCGCCCCTCCCATCCAAAAATCTGCTCTAGGATAAAATCCATTCTCCCACCCCCCACTCCCTGATATGTTGAACTTTCCTTGAGTCTTCAGCACACTTCTGATTATGAGATGTCGCTTTTATGCAGCAGGTTTTCCTCTAACACGTTTCCTTTCGAAATGTTCTAAAGTGCACAGTCAGTTGATCACTCTCCCTCCGTGTTCATTTGGATTGAGAACTGACAATCTTCCCTGATATTTCTTTTTGAACATCACAGAGTCCCAGAGCCTGGTTGTTCAGAATCTGACTACAAATATCAAAGTGTTTTTTTCTGATAGAATTTAAATGCGTGGGGAAGAAATATGCAAGTAAATAGAAGGGCGAGAATTGCTCCTGTCTCTGATGCCCCTATAGTTGATTAGCCTGCTTGCATTGTCTGACAGTTACCTGGGCGAGGTATTTTGGGGCACTGGACAGCCCTTGAACCTTGCCCCAAACATAGGTAAGATCTTTGGGAGAAGGTAAAGAGGCAGAATCTTCAGTGAAAGGAGAAAACCCTTTTGTTTTGTTTGCAAGCCCATAAAATGATGGTGAAAATGTGTCAGCACACACCATGATGTCATCAGCATGTGGTATTGCCACAGTAAAGAGAAAGCACAATTCCTTTAACTTCTGTCCCTTACTAAGTGAAAGAAAAAAAGTGCTCTGGTGGCACTTTTAGTGAAGAAAGTCTTATCAAAATAAAGGGATAAGGAAAAAGGGAACTGCAGAAAGAGAAAACAGAGACCAGGAGTTACTGCCAGTCAACCATCAGGAAAACTGGTGCAGTATCAACAAACCAACAGACAGCGCCCAGCAAAAAGGCTGAACAGTCCTGTCAGGGGCTGTGTCAAGAGGAAATCCTCCAACTGGGCAAGGATTACATTGTATTTCCCGTTCATGTGACCTTTCATTTAACATCAGTCAGCATTTTACCTAGCGAGTGGAAAATGATGAAAGCAGAATAACCAGCAGGAATAATATTGTTGCTGTGGCAGTGACCTGTATTCAAACAGCAACAGCACACTTATCAACATGGACTGACATGTACGGTGGGTAAACACGGGTGTGGATTTTTCCCTCCAGGTTTCTCATGGATCCCTGTTGCCTTCATGGAATTCCAATCTTTAACTTTTCAAATGGCTGATGCTGTGTAAGATATAAAAGACTTGCATTTATAAAGTGCCTTTCACGGCCTCAGGATTTCCCAAAGTGCTTTACAGCTGATGAAATACTTTTTGAAGTGTAGTCACTGTTGTAATGCAGGAAGCGTGGCAGCCAATTTGCACACAGCAAGATGATAAAGTCCAGATAATCTATTTTTAAGTGTTGGTTGAGGGATTAATATTGGCCAGGACACCAGGGAGAATTTCCCTGCTGTTCTTTGGGATAGTGCCAGGAATCTTTTGCATCCACCTGACAGGACATTTGGGGCCTTGGTTTAACATTTCATCTGAAAGACAGCACCTCCAACAGTACAGTGCTCCCTCAGTACTGTACTGGAGTGTCAGCCTAACTTTATGCCCAACTCCTGGAGTTGAACTTGAACCCACAGCCTTCTGACTCAGAGTTGAGCCACAAAACCATCCTTAGTTTAATTGTGGAGAAGGTCCACAATTCCTAAAGCCCTTTTCCTGCCTACATATTGCTGGACAAAAACATGATCAGAGATGGAGCAGCTGCAAGGGATGTCTTACTTTTCTCTTTCTAACTGGCAGCAAATTATCCGTACTTTGCACGAAGGACTTGCTTTATAAGCAGCCTACGATTGGCCATTTCATTCCATGTCTGGCTTGGACTCAAATATGGGAGTCAGTAGTTAATAGGCACTGTCCTAACCTATCCTTTATATACTCTTATATGGCAATTAGCATTAGCCCTAATTTTAACTCAGGCCGGGTCGGCAGGTTGGGATTGAAATCCTCACAGAAAGTTGAGTGAGAGTCCCGGGCCATTTTAATTCCCAGGTCTTGTTAGAATATCATAGGCAGGTTGTCCGCTTGCAGAATTGGACACCCTGTCCTCCCTGCCGCATGCAATTTCTGCTATGACTCCTGGCTATACTTAAAAGGGAGCTACAACTCTTAAAGCGGGATTGCATTTCTTGCTTTTGCTTCCTGCATTCAAGTTGCTTTTAAACTGGTGCAAACTGTTGGAAAATCCTTTCTGGCAGTCAGGGTTTGTAGAAAGGCTGCCCTAAGATGCTCTGATGCCTCCCTGACATTTTAATTGAGAAACAGTGCCTTAGGTCATGAGGAAAGCACCTTATAGGGGATAGTATGGCTCCCTTGCAGCAGCTTGTAGTTGCTTGAGACAACAAGCCTGGTTAATTGAAGCTTCCTGAGGCAATATTCTTCAGATAGGACCAGGAGTTGTTGGCCTGGGCCTGAGCACCCTGCATGCTGGCTATGGCCTCCGCTGATAAGCCTCTTTACCTGGTGTCTTCTCAGTGACACTGGGCCCTGTGGCTGGTGCTGCTCCTCTTCCTCTAACCACTCCCCCATCCAGAGAAACGATCAGAAATAATACGACATGTTGAGGTGGGAAAGGTTTCTGAGGTAAAGTAAGGTAAAATAAAATGTATGAAGGAAGCAGTCAGTTAGCTGAAGACTCTCCTTGACAAGCCAGACAGTGGAGATCCAATGATTCCTTGTGCTGCTGCCTCTTTTTATATATAGTATGAGTGGATCTGTGAGCCACCAATTCAATTCGGTTTTACTGGCCCTGTGTCTATGGTTAATGTTGCATTATGGAGCTGATGACATCATAATGTTGTGACTTATGAATGGGAAGTAGGCCCCCCACTGCCTGGGGTGGTCTACTGCACCACTCCCCCAACCCTGAACAAGCTTGCTGGTGAGTAAAAATGGCACCGTCATCCCTCCCCTGACTACCATTTTAACTCCTTGTCCACCTTGTTCGGGAGGGAGGGCTGGTTTGAAATTGAGGCTCTTGTGTTTGGGAGCATCATGGATTTGCAAAATAAAATGCAGGACATGTCTTTGAACTTTACATAGAATTTACCTAGAATTTTACAGCAGAGAAACAGGCCATTCAGCCCAACATGTCTATGATGGTGTTTACGCTCCACATGAATCACCTTCCACATTACTTCATCTCATCCTATCACAATAACCTTCTATTCCTTTCTCCCTCATGTGTTTATCTAGCTTCCCCTTAAATATATCTATGCCTTTCGGGAAACGATGAACAGGCTGGATCACTTTTCCCTTCAAAAAAAGGCTAAGGGGTTGACCTAATAAAGGTCTTTAAAATTATGAAAGGGGTTTGATAGAGTTTCTACTGGCGGGGAAGAGGAAATCTAAAGGCTGTCAATATAAGATAGCCACAAAGAAATCAAATAGGGAATTCAGAAGAAACTTCTTCAAAGAGTGGTGAGAATGTGGAACTCACTACCACAGGGGGTAGTTGAGGCAAATAGTATAGATGCATTTAAGGGAAGCTACATAAGCACGTGCGGGAGAAGGGAATAGACGGTTCTGCTGATAAAGTTAGATGAGGAAGATTAGGAGGAAGCTCAAGTGGAGCATTAATGCCAGCATGGACTGTTTGGGCTGAATGGCCTGTTTCTGTGATGTATTTTCTATGTAATTCTATCAATGTAACTCTATTCACCTCAACTACTCCTATGGCAGCGGATTCCACACATTCACCAGCTTAAACACGTTCTGGGAGTTAACCAACCTGGAATCCTGACACACACAAGTGAATACTCTCAGGCAAAATCTAACCCTACATCTTAATTCACATCACCAATCTCTGTTATTCTATAGTTTTAGAGAAGAAAAACCATATAGAGAATATTTTTAGACTTCATGGTTGTTGACAGTTAAAAGCTTTGCCAAGGAACTGCTTGAATCATTAATAGGAGGCACAGTTTCATTCAGGAAATGATTTGTCTTAAAACCCAATTTGATGGATTTGAAGAGTGATTCCACCCTTGCCCAAACTGCAGATAAGCAAACACATAATTGCAGTTCAAGTTCCTTTTTGTTTGTCCTGGCTCACTCGAAGGACTGGTGTCAAAAACCAATGGTGCCCAGTATCAACCAGATGTTGGGTCAGTAAATATGAGTCTGAGAGAATCCAATGCAAAAACCTGTTTGGTTTTCTGATGTTCCTTGTGCTATTCCAAAACAAAAAAGAGACTGGAGGGAGCACATTTTCTGCAGACTTTCATTATTATTCCCAAGAGTTGCAGTCTCCAGCTTGATGTTGCTGAAAACCCCCCAGCTGAAGTGAGAAAGGGATTAGCACCAAAGAGGTCAGTCAGCTCTCCTTATCGTGCACAGGACAGGCTAGCAATCACACACAGGCTGCCTGACAAAATGATACATTCAAATAAAAATCCAGGTATTGGAAAATTCATTTAGCCAAACTTCCGTTCATGGATCCTGACCTTTAGCTCCTTAAGTAGATCTTGGATCTTCAATCACCATGTTCTGTTGACTTCAGCATTTTGAAATATCATGGAATGTGTCTTCTGTATTGCTGGATAAAAATAAAAGCTTAATCCATGAAGGAGTAAGGATTTACTGAGTGTGCATGTATATATGTGAGTGAGTTTGTGCATATATACATGAATATATGTATGTGCATGTGCGTGTCTGTCTGCATATATGTGTGTGTGTGTACTCATTGGCTGTAAAGCGCTTCAAGATGTCCTGAGATTGTGAAAGGCACTGTATAAATGCAAGTCTTTCTTCTTTGTATGTGTTTTGACTTCACTTAATTCAGTACTTCATTTGTTTGGAATTCAGAGCTTGTTGATTGGGAAAAGGGAAGATTACTTGTGTTCATTCTACTTGGGTTCCAGTACTTAGGCCAAAGTATCACAAACCACTACTTTTCTTTAAATAACGGATTTCAATTACAAACTCTGGGCACTGCACGAAGCTTTGCTTCTGAACGACGTGTACAATTACATGACTGCATTATGTAGAGAGATGCAATCGTTACTGCATCATTGGTTTTACCTTCTGGTGATAACTGGAGCCTGCACAGTATGTAGTCATTTCAGCAAAAATAAAAAAAAAGAAGCATTTTCAGACCATTTGCCAAGCTGAACGTTTGTGTTTAAGGTTTGGCTCAGTGAAGATAAATAAAACCAAGTCACTGCTTATTGCCAGAAATAAGTTACTGCTACTCCCCAAAGTAAAGTAACAATAGCCTTTTGTTTTATCCCATCAGAATTAGTGTCTACATTACCAATCAGAGCTAAATAACAGTCAAAGCAAAGGGCTTGCCAGAGCAAACAACATTACAAGATTATCCTTTTTTTTGTTTAATCTTAAACTATGTAACACAACACTTAATAATAAGTGGCATTTAACATATTATGGTCATCTTTCACTGGAACACAAGCACAAAAGGTTACTGGTTAAGCCTTGATCAATCAGTTTAATGGGAAAAGCTAAGATAGTGGTTGAAGGATAAAAAAAGTTTAACAATTTGCATTTATATAGCAACTTGCACAACCTCAGGACATTCCAAAGCATTTTATAACTAATGAAGTACTCGTTGAAGTGTAGTCACTGTTGTAATAGAGGAAACACAGCAACTAATTTGCATACAACAGGGTCCCACAAATATCAAGGTGATAATGACAGATAATCTGTTTTTAATGATGTTGCTTGAGGGATAAATATTGACTAGAACATTATGGAGAACTCACTCGTCAAAATAGTGCCATGAGGTCTTCTACATCCACCTGAGAGGTCTGATGGGGCCTTAGTTTAATGTCTCATCTGAAAGATGGCACATCTGACAGTGCAGCACTCCCTAAGTATTACACTGAAGTATCAGCCTAGATTTTGCACTCAAATCTCTGGAATGGGACTTAAGCCTTCTGACTCAGAGGCAAGAGGATGTAGCAACCTCAGTTTTAAAGCAGACCCACTAACTTTTCCTGTGACTCAAGAGTGATACTAGGCATGTCAGACCAGCACCTGACATCAGCTGGCCCCTCATCAACACTGCTAACACTTTCAATAACACTGCTCAGTGACTCACCTTGCGATTCCTTCTCAACATTGTTATGCACTTCCCCTGTACCTGTGCCAGCAATTGATTCAAGTTGGTTGTTGCTTAAGAATGGTTAGCTTTTCCTTGTTCTGTGAAGAGAGCAGATGGTACAATGAGCATAAATTAGCAAAATTATCTCTATGAGTATGAATTGTCATGAGATGCACCTGGACATAATTATATGTTCATGCAACATATTGTACAAATCACAGGATATATGAATAATATGGAACATGGTTCTGCACTCTCCACCAGCCTGTACAAAATCTGAGCTTTCCTCTCAGATTTCCCTCTCAAACAACTGCACAATATCTTCCTTACATAGAATCAGTGATTTGTGTTGTGGGAGCTGCCACTCATTCCATAGAAGCATTAGGTGCCAGTTTTTTCTTTTAAACATACAACAGAGAGGATTGAGACAAGGTGACTTCGCCAGTGGAAGTTGCTTTCTGTGGTGTATCTCTCCTATGATAGGCATAATGTAATTTGCCTCAGCTTACTATATGCAACCTACTTGTTGGTCAGTGTTACTGTGGCTATACTGGGTATAACTTCTTCAAAGACAATGTTCCTTTATTATCACTTTGCAGTACTATTCATGCCTTACCTGTATATCGATAATAATATTGACTGCCTCATACATAAACATCCATTATTAATGACCTCCTCATCAGTACATTTCCCCTACCTACCTCAATGTATCACGATCATGTTTCAAGGAAGTGAATCAGGCAGAAAATTATTTTGTACACATACAACATAACACACGGACTTACGGTTGTCAACTCTGGTTGGACATATTCCTAAAGGTTTCATCACATGATCGCCTGTCTGCCACTGCCCTGCTCTCACACTCCTGTCATTGGTTGTCCAATATGTCCATCCTCATAGTGCCCCACCTTCCTTTGCCAATCAGAAAGTGAATAGAATCTCCATTACCTGATCCTTCAGAGTCAGTCAACACTCTTTTCTCCCCACATCCAATATGTTTATAATTAATAAAGGAACAAGTGTTAAAAATGTTTAAAAACAATTTAATTGCCCTTTTGCTTTTTTACTTGGGTTGCTTTCAGCAATGTCCTGGAGATTAGTCTTCAATTCCTGGAGACTCCAGAGCAATCATGAAGAGCTAGCAATCCTATGTGGACAGAGAATTAATTACAGGCCTGGGTCTCGAGGGCTCAAACTGACTCAAAACTATATACAGTTCTTGTAACCCACTCCTGACCAGTTACCTCTCACTTGTGCTGTTGACCAAGATAACACAGGCATCAGCTGCTCTGCATTTTGCTTACCTCCGGAGAGACATCATTTAAGTCAAAGTACTCCAATGACGTCATAAATGCTAATCACTGCCAATCAACCTCTCTGGCTCTGAAAATTATCAATGACAAGTGTGGAGTTTCATTCTTTCAGGTCTTAATTTCTAACAGTAACTTAAAAAAGGTAAAATTTAAAATTTACAACTTTCTTTAATGTTTCTTTTTGGCCTCTTTTTTTCTCTCTTAATTCAATCTTTCTTTCCCTCTCATTATTTTCCTTTTTGTGCCTGATTTGACATTGAATTCACCCATTCTATTTTGCTGTACCTTCTCAGTCCATGTGCTGTTAATTTCACAATCCTTTGATCTGATTGGTTATGGAGATACACAGTTATTTGCCCTGTTAATTCAGGTCCCAGATGCCCTGTTTCCCTCACTAGGACATTATTAGCTTGCAAGTTCAGCAACTTGCCATGCAAAAGATTTATAAACCTAACCATGCAATAGGCAGGTCTAACTAATGACAGCTGCCATGAGATGCCCTGCTGCAGCATATTCTGTGCCAAAATTAGTTCTGCTATGGCATTAGCTGTGTCTCAGTAGTAGCACTCAGGTCAGAGGGTCAAAAGTTCAAGCTCCACTTCAGAGACTTAAGCACATAATCCGGGCTGGCATGCCAGTACAGTACAGAGGGAGTGCTGCACTGTCGGAGGTGCTGTCATTCAGATTAGGTGTTAAAGTGAGACCTGGTCTGCCCTCACATGTGGATGTACAAATTCCATAACACTACTCAAAGAAGAACAGGGGAGTTCTCCTGGTATCCTGGCCAATATTTACCCTTCAACTAACACCTAAAATGATCTGTCACTTATTGCTGTGCACAATTTGGTCATTTCAACATTACAGTGGCTGTAAAGCTCTTTGGGATGGCCGGAGTCATGAAAGGTGTTCAATAAATGCAACTCTTTATTCATGGAAGATAGCAAGTAGTGTTGTCTTGGATTCCTTAACACCAGGTTAAACTGCTCTCTATCTCTGTGTGGTTCTTCTGTGGACAGATTCTAAACTACAAAAAGAGATATACATGTGATTTTTAATGGCCATCTTCAACAGCGATGGGCAAACCATTATTAATTATTGGACATATTCAGAATAGGCAGAAGTTGAAGCAAAATGGTACACAATGCACTCCTCCCAGGCACCATTCATACACAGCTATAGGGAAGTACACAGAGATATTTCCAGGGATAGGCACTGATATGTTGCAACACAGACATTTGACAAAATTATTGACTCAGCCACAGACATGGGGGCAATTAATCTGTAAATAAAGTGTATGGCCAATCAAATGTCATCAAACACAGTTCGATTTGAAGCACATTTCTCCCTATAAATAAAGTAGCTCAGCATACAACTATCAATGGACAGCAGCACAACTGTATTAGCTAAATAGTATACAATGCCAATGCAATTTACTTTTATTGACAGAATACAGCTAGCCTACACCGTGTCATAAGGGGGGAGATGGACCTTATCAGATGACCTCTGTGGATTCACACTGTGCCAGCAGTGCAAATTCATCTAATAAAACAGGAAATTGAATAAGAGCATTGTTATTGTGGTTATTGAGGTGAGGCAGTAAAAAAATAAGCAATAGGAAGATGGACTATTTCTCACACTGCTGTTGTCACAAGACAATTTAACTCATGAAGGTCAATGTTCGTGCAACAGGTGGGGATGTGGTAGGAATATGGAATTAGTGTAGGATTAGTATAAATGGGTGGTTGATGGTCGGCACAGACTCGGTGGGCCGAAGGGCCTGTTTCAGTGCTGTATCTCTAAATAAAAAACATAACTAAATAATAAATAATATGTGTCTGAAGACAGGGCATCCAACAAAAGGGCAGTGATCTCCAAATAAGCAGAATTTTATAGGATGGAGAAGATAGAACTCCAGAAGAAGCAAAGTGCGACAGGAAGGGACAGAGAGATTAATGGTAGGTAGCCACAACTAGTTTATTCATCTTGACAGGCTGTTAACTAGGTCCTGGATTCTAAAATACAGAAACAACAGAATCTCTCACGGACAAAATGCCATTTGCTCACCAAAGCTAGTGACAAAATTAGATAAACACAATTACAAATAAAGAGTATCCTTCAGTTCCTCCAATAAAGCGATTCTTTTAAATTCACTTATGTCTATAACTCAGTCTATCACTGTCGATTCTGATCAGCTCTGACAAGATAATTACAAACAAAAAGCTTTTCTGCAAAAAGTTGAGCAGTTGTATTATTCAACTATAAAATGTTTAGTCACTATCTGTAAGATTGTATTCCAGACTAAACAATTTATGTCCAAGCCAAATCTCTTACCTGTTAGCAAAGGTGCACTTTTAACGTAATGTAATTATGTGGCACAGACAACGTTCAAATGACATTGGCCACTCAAGTTATCTGCCCTCAAACTGGAAAGTAAATGATGCACAATACAGTTACTGATCATTGACATACTTGTAAAACATGTCCTTTAATCCAATTTGCAACAAAAAAATCTGTTAATAACTGTTTCTAACATGGTATTGAAATATAATTAATTTTTACTATGATTTCCCCGACAATTTTTAAAACTGCAAATGCAGCATGGATTTTGTCCAGGAATTGTAGGGAATTCACCATAGATTAACGTTTATTAAAGCTATCTGTTACATTATATTTATAACTATTTTATATGGGTCAGCAGCATCCTGTTTTTGCCAATATCACTCATCCCCATTACATTGTACTCTTGTATTCCAGAGGAACTTACAGTACTGACTTCTGGAGATTCCTTGGATTTTTTTTTTGCCCATTTTCCCCTCAATTAAAGCTCTAAAACAATGTGATTCCAAATGCATAGCAGCAGAATTGCAATATTTTTCTCGGAGTAAAAGTCCAGCAACTTTCAGCATGTCACTGAGCTTGTGTCCCAGGTGAAAGTAATGTGTGCCAGAGCGTAGAAATCGAGACATTCCCTAAATGACTTTTGCTATTTTAAAATGAGTTTACATAACACAAGCCTTTAAACCTGTGCTTTAAAATAACCTAGCTGCTAGGGAGTGGGAAGAGAGATAGAGCAAGAGAGATGGGGTGATATATATATATATATATATATATATAGAGAGAGAGAGAGAGAGAGAGAGAGAGAGAAAGAGGGGGAAGAGAGAGAGGGGAAAGAAGGAGAGGGGAGTGTGCAGCTTTTTGTGCTGGGGCCACATTACAATTTTTGTCTTACATAGGGAACCGCTGAGACCATTTCGGAAAGATAAAGGCATTAAAAAATTATCTACAACATCAAAACAACAACAAATGTGCATTTTTTGGAAGAAACTTTAAATGACAAAACTAATTTATTGACTTACATTCTCGTCACTATGTTGGACATTAATTTCTTGAGATACCGAGCATTCTTTTTTGTTTGTCCAAGTAGTCGGTATCTGCCCATACACTTGTTGTAGTGATGGGGAGTATTCCAGATAGATGGTCATCTGTCAGGAGTGATCTTGATCCCCCTCTCTCCCTCCTGTATCTCTCTGTTTGTCTTTCTTTCTCTCTCTGTCTCTCTCTCTTCCCCTCCCTCTGTGTGTTTCCCCCTGTGTTCCCGCTCCTCTGTATTATTCCCTCCCCTCTTTGTGTCATCCCCACCATGTCGTTCACCCTTTTCTATGTCATTCCTCCCCTCTGTGTCATTCCCCCCTTTCTGTGCTGTTCCCGCTCTCTCTGCCCCCCTCTCTCCCTCTCTCGCCCCCATTCTCTCTCTCTCTCTCTCTCTCTCTCTATCACCCCTTTCTCTATCTCTCCCTCCCTCTGTCTCTTCCCCTCTCTCTCCCCCTCTCTCTCCATCTCCGTCTGTCTCTACCCCCTCTCTCTTTCCCGCTCTCTCTCCCCCCCTCTCTCTACCCCATGTCTCTCTCTCCCCCTCTTTCTCTCTTCCTTCTCTCTCCTCTCTCTCTCCTCTCTCTCTCTCTCCCCTTTCTCCCTCTCTCTGCCTTGTCCCCCACTGCTCTGACCATTGCTGATAGCAGGAACAGCGGTTTCTGAACTTTGGACAGATTCAGGGTTTTCCAGCAAGCTTTTAAAAACAAAATTGGAACCCGCTGGATAACCCTGAATCTGTCTTTTGTTTGGAAGCCACTGTTCCTGCTCTCAGCACCTGTCAGCTGTGAAATCGACAGTGCGATATTTTTTGAAAGCCTCTCTGGTCGAAAAGAAGAAGCTAATGGGAAATTTTTCATCGTGAAATTACCAGTCATGGACCTCAAAATGTTTTCCACAGACAGTGGTGTCCATGACAGACACGTTGCCAACCCATGGATATTTCCCTTTGCGTCGAGAGTGGCTTTCCTTCTGTACCCAAAGACACACTGAGCAGCAGCAAAGCAGTTCTGGTGTTCAGAAGGAAATCAAAAAGAAAAGATATTCTTATCGTGACAGTGAGGGTTTTGATGTACCATTAGGACTTTATGATAGATCTTACCTAAAGATAATTTCTAAGCCTCCCCTAATTTAAAGCTCCAATCCTTGAGCACTTGGTTCTCATGGAAACAAAGCAACCTCAGGTTGAAAGTGTACACTTCAGGATTCTCTCTGCTGGTTGCAAATGTCTTTTGATTTCAGCAAGTGGTACTTCTGGTTGGTTAAGGGCTCTGTGATGATCTATGATGGAACTTTATGATTAGACTGCAAAGGATTGAAGCTAAGTATGAGCTAGATATTACATTTATTCTTCAATATTTCACTGATGGCCTCCATTGAAACCTTTCCCCAAGTTAGGAAAGTGGAGACAAGATACAATGTGGTACAATACACAGACTTCCTCTGCCAGTCACATGACACTTACTGGTCAATGGGCATTTTTGTGAGCAAATTGCTCTCCATCATCACATTCTGCAAATCCTCACTGCAGCTGAACAAGTACAGTAATTAACTTCCAAAAGCCCTTTCAGGATTACTCCGATTCAAGAGAGAAAACAATGGCCCTTCTCTTTGAAATACAGACTTCAATACCCTGAGTGCAATGTTGGTTCGACCCTTGAGTTCAGAGAGCAGGAAACTGCAGAAAATTTGGCTCCATCTTACAGCAGAGCACATAATTGCCCCTGCCTCGGCTTTCTGCTCTAATTTGTTTTTATTGCCTTCTTCAGCAGATGGAAACTGTGTAAAGTCATATTTTTGCTATAACCGTAGCATTGATGTGAAGCAGTTTCTCTTTGCACCAATGCTGCAGTTATAGCATCAAAATTATCTGAGTCTGAAGCCAGGGCACACACTGCCACTGGAACAAAGAGGAATCACTGCTTTCCTTTAGGGTCGGTTTTAGCCTTTGACTTGCCAATCATATTCCGTGTTAGTCAACCTTTCCAGCATCCCGATTTGTGATGCTAAAGGGAATGTAGAGGTCAGGCATTCCAATAGAAATCAGTTTCATTGGATACCATGCTGGGTTAGGCCACACTCGATTTTATGCTGTGTCCTGGACAGGTGTTGGAAGGAGGAAGGGTATGGAATGCAAAAGGGAGAGGAGGGCACAACAGCATTTTCTACCAGCCACAGTGAAACCTGGCATGATAAAGACCACAGGAGAGCATACAGGTTGAGGGATATTGAAAAGGCCCGTGCACTGTAAGAGTAGTTAGCATCTTAAAGGCCATACCTGTAGTTTTCTTTTTGTGTTTTCCTTCCCAGTTGACACTTAAGCTTTCATGAACATTCAGAGCCATTTGCTGTTCTTAATTTATTTTTCCCTGAGCTTTTTTATTGGCACCCAAATAGGCAGTATCAGGGGTCACACAACCATACAAATACATGTCAGTATCAGTCAGGTGTAACAGCAGATCTCCTGTGAAAGGATACCTACACAATTGTATCATTATCTAGTAAAATATAGCGGGCTTTCCAGACAGAAACTTTGCACCATGCTCCGCAAATCAAACAGCACTCCTCTTGGCTTCAAAGGGTTTGCCAACAGATACCCATTTGAGCAGATGTGTTTAGAGGAAACCAGTTCAAAGTTGCCAGGCAGGTCATGCTGCCCAAGAGGTGCTCTGCACCCTACCACCTGCACCTGCACTCTGAAACCTGCAAGAGAGAGGTTGAAAACCTCACTTGGGCAGATGCTCCAATTTCCAATGATGACTTTCTTTATATTATTCATTCATGGGCTAGGCCAGCATTTATTGCCCATCCCTAATTGCCCTTGAGAAGGTGGTGGTGAGCTGCCTTCTTGAACCGCTGCAGTCCATGTGGGGTAGTTATACCCACTGTGCTGTTACGAAGGGAGTTCCAGGATTTTGACCCAGCGACAGTGAAGGAACAGCGATATAGTTCCAAGTCAGGATGGTGTGTGACTTGGAGGGAACCTGCAGGTGGTTGTGTTCCCATGTATTTGCTGCCCTTGTCCTTCTAGTTGGGAGAGGTCGCGGGTTTGGCAGGTGCTGTCTAAGGAGTCTTGGTGCGTTGCTGCAGTGCATCTTGCAGATGGTACACACTGCTGCCACTTTGCGTCAGTGGTGGAGGGAGTGAATGTTTGTGGACAGAGTGCCAATCAAGCGGGCTGCTTTGTCCTAGATGGTGTTGAGCTTCTTGAGTATTGTTGGAGCTGCACGCATCAGGCATGTGGAGACTATTCCATCACACTCCTGAATTGTGCCTTGTAGATGGTAGATAGGCTTTGGGGAGTCAGGAGGTGAGTTATTCACCACAGGATTCTAGGCCTCTGACATGCTCTTGTAGCCACTGTATTTATATGGCTACTCCAGTTCTGTTTCAGGTCAATGGTAACGCCTGGATGTTGATAGTGGGGGATTCAGCAATGGTACTGCCATTGAATGTCAAGGGGAAATGGTTAGATTTTCTCTTGTTGCAGATGGTCATTGCCTGGCACTTGTGGGGCGCAAATGTTACTTGCCACTTATCAGCCCAAGCCTGGATATTGTACAGTTCTTGCTGCATTTCTACACGGACTGCTTCAGTATCTGAGGAGTCGCGGATGGTGCTGAACATTGTGCAATCATCAGTGAACATCTCCACTTCTGACCTTATGATTGAAGGAAGGTCATTGATGAAGCAGCTGAAAATGGTTGGGCCTAGGACACTACTCTGAGGAATTCCTGCAGTGATGTCCTGGAGCTCAGATGATTGACCTCCAATAACCACAACCATCTTCCTTTGCGCTAGGTATGACTCCAACCAGTGGAGAGTTTTCCCCCTGATTCCCATTGACTTCAGTTTTGCTAGGGCTCTTTGATGCCATACTCAGTCAAATGCTGCCTTGATGTCAAGGCCAGTCAGTCTCACTTCACCTCTTGAATTCAGCTCTTGTGTCCATTTTTGAACCAAGGCTTTAATGAGGACAGGAGCTGAGTGGCCCTGGCGGAACCCAAACTGAGTATCACTGAGCAGGTTATTGCTAAGCAAGTGCCACTTGATAGCACTGTTGATGACACCTTCCATCACTTTACTGATGATTGAGAGTAGACTGATGGGGCGCTAATTGGCAAGGTTGGATTTGTCCTGCTTTTTGTGTACAGGACAAACCTGGGCAATTTTCCACATTGCCGGGCAGATGCAAGTGTTGTAGCTGTACTGGAACAGCTTGGCTAGGGGCGCGGCAAGTTCTGGAGCACAGGTCTTCAGTACTATTGCTGGAATATTGTCAGGGCCCATTGCCTTTGCAGTACCCAGTGCCTTCAGTCATTTCTTAATATCACGCGGAGTGAATCGAATTAGCTGAAGTCTGGCATTTGTGATGCTGGTGACTTCGGGAGGAGGCCCAGACAGATCATCAACTCGGCACTTCTGACTGAAGATTGTTTCAAATGCTTCAGACTTATCTTTCGCATTGATGTGCTGGGCTCCCCCATCATTGAGGATGGGGATATTTGTGGAGCCACCTCCTCTCATCAGTTGTTTAATTATCCACCACCATTCACGGCTGGATGTGGCAAGACTGCAGAGCTTAGATCTGATCCGTTGGTTATGGGATTGTTTAGCTCTGTCCATCGCATGCTGCTTACATAGTTTGGCGCGCAAGTAGTCCTGTGCTGTAGCTTCACCAAGTTGATACCTCCTTTTGAGATATGTTTTTAGTTTTTAGTTTTTTTAGAGATACAGCACTGAAACAGGCCCTTCGGCCCACCGAGTCTGTGCCGACCATCAACCACCCATTTATACTAATCCTACACTAATTTCATATTCCTACCACATCCCCACCTGTCCCTATATTTTTCCCTACCACCTACCTATACTAGGGGCAATTGCTAATGGCCAATTTACCTATCAACCTGCAAGTCTTTGGCATGTGGGAGGAAACCAGAGCACCCGGAGGAAACCCACGCAGACACAGGGAGAACTTGCAAACTCCACACAGGCAGTACCCGGAATTGAACCCGGGTCCCTGGAGCTGTGAGGCTGAAGTGCTAACCACTGCACCACTGTGCCGCCCCGGTGCTGCTCCTAGCATGCCCTCCTGTAACTCTTCATTGAACCAGGGTTGGTCCCCCGCCTTGATGGTAATGGTAGAGTGGGGGATATGTTGGCCCATGAGGTTACAGATTGTGGTTGAGTATAATTCTACTTCTGCTGAAGCCCCACAGTATCTTATGGATGCCCAGTTTTGCATTGCTAGATCTGTTCAAAATCTATCCCATTTAGCATGGTGGTAATGCCACACAACACGATGGAGGTTATCCTCAATGTTAAGGCGGGAATCCTCAATGTTAAGGCGGGACTTAGTCTCCACAAGGACTGTGCGGTGGTCACTCCTACCAATACTGTCATGGACAGATGCATCTGTGGCAGGCAGATTGGTGAGGACGAGGTCAAGTATGTTTTTCACTCTTGTTGGTTCCCTCACCACTTGCCACAAACCCTGTCTAGCAGCTATGTCCTTTAGGATTCAACCAGCTCGGTCAGTAGTGGTACTACTAAGCCACTCTTGGTGATGGACATTGAAGTCCTCCACCCAGAGTACATTTTGTGCCCTTTCCACCCTCAGTGCTTCCTCCAAGTGGTGATCAAGATGGAGGAGTACTGATTCATCAGCTGAGGGAGAGCGGTAGGTGTCAATCAGCAGGAGGTTTCCTTGCCCATGTTTGACCTGATACCATGAGACCTCAATGGGTCCAGAATCGATGTTGAGGACTCCCAGGGCAATCCCTCCCAACTGTATACCACTGTGCTGCCAGCTCTGCTGCATCTGTCCTGCCAGTGGGACAGGACATACCCGGTGATGGTGATGTCTGGCACATTGTCTGGAAGGTATGATTCCATGAGTATGATTATGTCAGGCTGTTGCTTGACCAGTCTGTGGGACAGCTCTCCCAACTTTGGCACCAGCCCTCAGATGTTAGTAAGGAGGACTTTGCAGGGTCAACAGGGCTGGGTTTGCTGTTGTTGTTTCCGGTGCCTGGGTCAATGCCAGGTGTTTCGTCTGGTTTCATTGACTTTGTAGCAGTTAGATGCAAATGAATGGCTTGCTAGGCAATTTCAGAGGGCATTTAAGAGTTAACCACATTGCTGTGGGTCTGGAGTCACATGTAGACCAGACCATGTAAGGACAGCAGATTTCCTTCCCCAAAGGACATTAGTGAACCAGATGGGTTTTTACAACAATCGACAATGGTTTCATGGCCATCATTAGACTAGTATTTAATTCCAGATTTTATTAATTGAATTCAAATTCCACCTTCTGCTTTGGTGGGATTCGAACCCACGTCCCCAAAGAAATACCCTTGGTCTCTGGGTTATTAGTCCAATGACAATACCACTACACCACCGCCTCCCCAAACTGCACCAAACACAGTCTGCCCTCCAACCCGCTGACACTTACACTGTCCCCACCTATCCTGGACAGCTGTCTATATCGGGCAAATGATGCTAACCATGTGATATTATCATAGATGTTGATTAGAAATGTAGCACTTTAAACAATGTTAAATGAGCATACTCTATCAGGCAGTTCAAGCAGCTGTTTGGGATAATTTTCCATTCAACAGGCCATTTGCCCTGCAGCACTATTTAATGTACATTGGTAAAAAAGGAATCTACTTGAGTATCTTCTATGGAGAACTTGAGACTTTCAGACCAGCTGTACTCAGCAGATATATTTCTTCCTTTGAATTACCCACTTACTAAATGTTAACGTCTGAGAGAGTCATAAAACGTGGTGGCAGCAGTTCAGGAACTCTGAAATTGAGTTGCAACTTCCATTGCTTACAAGCTTCACAATACTCTCTGCCAGCCCAGCGAGCTTGGTGGCGGGCCCTTACACTCATTAAATGTGGTAGCACTGGCATTATTTTGGGAGATCAGCTTAAAATGCTGTCCAACGCTATACCAGTCATCGTGTCAACTGGGCAAATCACATTCACACAAACGTGCCTATTGTAAGTGGTGGAAAACATATTCCTCGTGGCATCACAACGAAAAACACTTCTTCACACAAAGGGCAGGGGAAATCTGGAACTCTGTCCCCCCAAAATCTGTTGAGACTTGGTCAATTGAAAATTTCAAAACTGCAATTGATAAATATTTGTTAGGCAAGCGTATTAAGGGTTATGAAACCAAGGTGGGGGTAGATGGAGTTAAGATACAGATCAGCTATGATCTAATTGAATGGTGCAACATACTCGAGGAGGGGCTGAAAGGTTTACTCCCGTTCCTATGTCTTTAAATGCCATGTACAACCCTTATGCTGGAAGGTTCTTTCAATGCATTACAATCACAGCACGTTATACTTTACATGGCATTGTGTGAAAGAAGGTATGGCAGGGTAATCAGGAGCCAGAATTAGCTCCTCCTGCCAAGATGCCACAAACCATTTCTGAAGGCCCTGCCAAGGCCACTGGGTGACCACAGCCACCGGAGAATGACTGCAGCACCTGCCTTCTGAAATTCAGGATCAGCCAGCAGTTTTGGGCAGCATAGATCTTGCATGCGGGCAGAGGCCAGTAACGGTCAACTGCAGCCTGAAACCTCTTTGCAGGCGTGCTGTTTTGCTGACCTGTGGGATGGTGTTTTGCAGTGGCACGGAGGAAACCCTCCTTGCATGGCATCTCATGCCACGCCACCTTGGCTTCAACAGCCAAAGGGGAGGCCAAATGCTGGGCTGTACCATCACTTATCTGCAGAGTGCGGCCTATACTGATACCTTTCCCTTCTTCCTGGCCTGTCACTTCAAAGTCCCATGATCACTTCAGCCTTGACAAAGGTTGCTAATGGTTGATATGCCATTGAATTCTCCCAACAAATTTTCTAAATTGTTGCCGCCCCTCCACCTTGTAACACCACCATTTAATTGTCCCCATCCCTTTAAGTTTGACATCCATGCAATTTTCCTTCTCCTTCCAGTGGTGTCGTGCCTGAGTCCTGCCTGAGTTTGCACATGGAGTTGTGGATGATTATGCAACAAAGGTTCTATCAAAAAATTGACTGGCATTAGGGCTTGGGATTCCGATGGGTCTTAAAGCAGCGCAAAGTAAGTTTACACCTGAAAATGATAACCCCTCCTCCCCTGCACATTTAACATCAGCGTGCAGTAGGAAGGGTTATACTTATGAGACATGAATGCACCAAAGGTAAAAAAGTGCATTCAGATCTATAAAGGACATGTACATCTCTGAGATGGTGTATGAAATAAAATCCTTTTACAGATGCCAGAATCCATTTCAGATAAAGGTGTCAGCAGGAACAGCGCACAGTTGATAATGTTGCATTGTTGCTTAAAATCCACTCCATTTCTAAAACGGCATGAAAAGTTAATGAGATTTGAAAGCTTGAATGGTTTGCAGGCTGAAGCCTGATCTGTCTGAGTATTCTTGTGGGAGCTGTAAAGAGAGAGGATTGGTAGGGATTCTTCTCCCTTCTTAATTCAGTTGTGCCCCACATTATCATTAAACCTGTTTATGAAGTATCGTTAAGTGCACGGAATGTTTGGCATTTCAAAACCACCTATCATTGCGTAGGCATGATGGGGAAATCTGGTTTACTTTAGGAAAGGTGAGCTGTACTAACTGAGCAATTCTTCGAAGCAAGTTCTAATTATTGGAAACATATTCAATGGAGTGTTGAGTACATGGCAGTATAACAGCATGAAACACATCTGTTTTTTATTTAATTTGATTGAGATCTGAAGCTAATGATACTTTGGCACTCTGGGGAATTTTTTTCTCCAAATATGTATCAGTATATACTCTTAACTCAATTGGTTACCTAGACTTTTACAACACAGACCATTCAGCCCAACAGTCCTTGTGCTCCACACAACCCTTCTCAAGCACTTAACTCAAGGTTAGCAGACACCCCCCAAGAAAGACTTACATTCATATAAGCACATTTCACAACTTCAGGAACCTCCCAAAGTTGCTGTAGAGCCAATGAAGTACTCTTGAAGTGTAGTCACGGTTGTAATGTAGGAAATAAGGCTGGGGAGGGGTCTAGAACCAGGGGGCACAGTCTCAGAATAAGGGGTAGGCCATTTAGGACTGAGATGAGGAGGAATTTCTTACTCATAGGTGGTGAATCTGTGGAATTCTCTGCCTCAGAGGGCTGCCGAGGCTCAGTCCTTGAGTATATTCCAGAGATAGACAGATTTCTAGATATTAAAGCTATCAAGGGATACGGGGATAGTGCGGAAAAATGAGGTTGAGGTAGAAGATTAGCCATGATCTAGTTGAATGGCACAGCAAGCTTGAGGGACCGAATGGCCTACTCCTGCTTCTATTTCCTATGTTCCTAATTTACACAGAGCAAGGTCACACAAACAGCAATGTGATAATGATCAGATGTTTTGGTGATGTTGGATGAGGGATAAATATTGGCCAGGACATCAGGGAGAACACCCCTGCTTTTCTTCAAAATAAAGTCATGGGATCTTTTTTTCCACCTGAGGGCAGACAAGGCTCCGGTTTCCACCAGAAAGACGGCACCACTCTCAATGCAGCACTCCCTCTGTATTGCACTGAAGCGTCATCTTGGATTTTGTCCTCAAGATGTGAGAGTGCTACCACTGCGGCAGCGATGCCACCTTGAGAACCCTGAAATACTGAGATCCACAAAGGATGTTGCTTCCCAACTACTGCACAGGTATGCTAAATAGGTGAAGGTTGCAGTAAGAATTCAATTTCAAGCGCATAGGAAGGAAAGATACTCCTGAGAAAATTCCTATTCCTGAACCATTTTCTTCGATTCACAATTGAATTTTAGATATTCTGGTCTCAAATTTACTTTGATGATAATTGGGAGAAGGCATGAAAGAAAATTTACAATCATATTTACATTCACAGTGCCTAGAATAACTGACATTAATTGTCCACGCCATATTGTTTTTGAACAACACAGTCCGTGAAACTATAAATTTGTAGACAGTGCCATTTAGTGTAATGCTGAAGAACAGATGCCTGGCACTGACATATGTTTGACTGGTGGTATATGAGAAACAATCCCAAATAGCAACATTGATCTGAGCTCCGCAAAATATGTTTTCTTTTCCTCCAAGCTTAAATCCTTCTTATTGTCGCAACACAAAAATGAAACTGGTGTGAACATTTGTGTAATTTAAGAAAAATGTCATGTATTTTTCAGGAATGTGTAACAAAGATAATAAACAGTTTAGCTAAAGAGGCGAAAACTAGTTAGCAATCAAATGCAATAATGTCTTTAAAATGGAGTCAAATAAATATGTGTCCACTGCAGGAGGTTAGAATTAAAAATTCAACTGCTGAAATTTGTCTGAGATATGCTCCAATTCATTTGTAGCACCTACACCTCTTTCCATCAATTTGATGTTGTTTTGATAATGCCATCAAGTGGCACTTGCTTAGCAATAACCCGCTCAGTGACGCTCAGTTTGGGTTCCACCAGGGCCACTCAGCTCCTGACCTCATTGGTTCAAACATGGACAAAAGATCTGAACTCCAGAGGTGAGGTGAGAGAGACTGCCCGTGACATCAAGGTAGCATTTGACGAAGTATGGCATCAAGGAGCCCTAGCAAAACTGAGGTCAAAGGGAATCAGGGGGAAAACTCTCTGCTGGCTGGAGTCATACCTGGTGCAAAGGAAGATGGCTGTGGTTGTTGGAGGTCAATCATCTGAGCTCCAGGACATCACTGCAGGAGTTCCTCAGAGTAGTGTCCTCGGCCCAACCATCTCCGGCTGCTTCATCAATGACTTTCCTACAATCAGAAGTGGGGATGTTCGCTGATAATTGCACAATGTCCGGCACCATTCGCGACTCCTCAGATACTGAAGCAGTCCGTGTAGAAATGCAGCAAGAACTGGACAATATCCAGGCTTGGGCTGATAAGTGGCAAGTAACATTTGCACTACGCAAGTGCCAGACAATGACCATCTCCAACAAGAGAGAATCTAACCATCTCCCCTTGACATTCAGTGGCATTACAATCGCCAAATCCCCCACTATCAATATCCTGGGGGTTACCATTGACCAGAAACTGAACTGGAGTAGCCATATAAATACCATGGCTACAAGAGCAGGTCAGAGGCAAAGACTCCTACGGCAAGTAACTCACCTCCTGACTCCCCAAAGCCTGTCCACCATCTACAAGGCACAGTAAAGAGTGTCAAGAGTGTGATGGAATACTCTCCACTTACCTGAATGGGTGCAACTCCAACAATACTCAAGAAGCTCGAGATCATCCAGGACAAAGCAACACACTTGATTGGCACCTCATCCACAAACATTCACTCCCTCCACCACTGACGCACAGTTGCAGCAGTATGTACCATCTACAAGATGCACTGCAGTAATGCACCAAGACTCCTTAGACAGCACCTTCCAAACCCGCGACCTCTACCACCAAGAAGGTCAAGGGCAGCAGATGCATGGGAACATCACCACCTGCAAGTTCCCCTCCAAGTCACACACCATCCTGACTTGGAACGATATCGCTGTTCCTTCAATGTCACTGGGTCAAAATCCTGGAACTCCCTTCTTAACAGAACTGTGGGTGTACCTACCCCACATGGACAGCTGCGGTTCAAGAAGGCAGTTCACCACCACCTTCTCAAGGGCAATTAGGGATGGGCAATAAATGCTGGTTTAGCCAGCAATGCCTGCATCTCAGGATCGAATAAATATTTCGCCTCATTAGCACGCTCTGCGTGAAGTGGTATCTAAACACTCAACCTCAGGTTGCCAACCCTCCGGGATTGTCCTGTCATCTCCAGGGATTAAAGATTAGTCTCCAGCACACAGTTGTGTGGAACTCAGGAGAATAATCACAGGAGCATGAAACAATTATGTGTTCTTTTGATTTTCTTTGAACACTTTTGTTTATTAGTCATAAAAGTATTGGAGATGGGAAAAAGAGCTGTTTGAATGACAGTCAGGTATTATCTGATCAGGTAATGAAAGGTCTGTTCACTTTCCAATTGACATGGTGCACCATGGGCTGGAAATGTTGGTCAACTAGCGCTGGGAAGGTGGGGGTTGAGGCAGTATCTCTGATAGATTCAACCAGAGTTGGTAACCCTAATCAACATCTACTTGTGTTTCTTTCCCCCTTAGCCCTTTCCTTTGGTCAGTTCTATTTTACTTTTTGATTAACCAGGTGTCTGACACCCATGGCAGGTAAATTTCAATCCCCTGCTCCACTGCTGTAACTTTGGCCAGCATCCTGCTCATGCGTACAGAGTTTGTGCCAAACTATGGCGATGGTGCAGGAGAAACTTCAAGGAGATGCAACCCTCACAGAAAGCCACCAACAGACTTAATGGTCTGCAAACTTGATGTGGAGTGCATGTTCCCCGCCTTTGGGGACACACTTACTTGCAAAGTGCTCAGGTTCAGATTGGCAA
This sequence comes from Heterodontus francisci, assembly GCF_036365525.1. Classification (NCBI taxonomy): domain Eukaryota; kingdom Metazoa; phylum Chordata; class Chondrichthyes; order Heterodontiformes; family Heterodontidae; genus Heterodontus; species Heterodontus francisci. The sequence continues at coordinate 34,621,005 of NC_090372.1, forward strand.
CAGCCAAGGTTGAGGGATCCCCCAAGTGTGATATTGCTAAAATTAAACTGGTTAAAACCATTCAATTTACCAGCCCAGAGTGCCAGTAAACTTCCCGTAGCTTATCTAATCCATGACACCATTGTCTTGTACATGTGACATGTTTATCTTGAAAGATTCCATTAATAAAGCAGGTCATTTCCAGGATTTTCTCTTTGCATTTTAACTTTTAAGGATTTGAAGGCCTTAGAATGATATGTAACAAATGTAGAATGATATGTAACAAAAGAAGGCCATTCAGCCCATCATGCCTGTGCCAGCTCTTTAGGAGAGCTATCCAATTAGTTCCACTCACCTGCTATTTCCCCATCGTCCTACAATTTTTCCTTTCCAAGTGTTCCATTCCCTTTTAAAGTTACCATTGAATCTGCTTCTGTCGTCCTTTCAGCTCATAACAACTCACTGGGTGAAACAAAATTCTCCTTGTTTCTTTTGCCAATTACCTTACATCTGTGTCCTTTGTTTACTGACTCAGTTTCTCCTTATTTACTCTGTAAAAAACCCCTCATAATTCTAACCCCCTTGATTTAATCTCCCCTTAACTTTTTTTCTGGTCAAAGGACAACAATCCCAGCTTCTCTAGTCTCTCCAAATAACTGAAGTCCCTCAACCCACTGTTCAATTTGTCTGTAACTAAGCTGGCCTGTTTTGTCAAACCTTGCTAGGTGTGGTTTTCTGAAAACCTCTAGGCCTGGATTTCACATTTCCTTGCGGGCCAGAGTACTCCTCAGAGCCTCACGAGGAAGCCTTGGGCCTCACCTGCCTCTGGTCCCCCACCCAAATGGACTGCAGCGGTTCAAGAAGGCAGCTCACCACCACCTTCTCAAGGGCAATTAGGGATGGGCAATAAATGCTGGCCTGGCCAGCGTCGCCCACATCCCATGAATGAATTAAAAAAAACCCTGCAAAAATCCAAAGCTCCCCTCACTACTTAACTGGTTCCCCTGCCTGCGACCTCCTGTCACCAAGTGCCCACTCCAGTGGATCTGGCTAGTTTGAGAAAGTCATTGATAAAATCTAAGTTAATGAGGCCTGGTACCTGGACTCCAGGTCCCTGACTCCCCAGTTCACTGCCCGCTTTGGGTCTCACGCATACTGTCCCTCCCTTCAAGGTCCTGCTTTAAAATCAGAGCCAGTATATATCTGAATATACTTTCCTTCTTTTCCTGCCTGGTATCCATCTATTGAATGCAGTAACGGACCACCTTATTTTCTCAATAGCTCAGTGTTACATCATAATTATTTATATGCTGCAAACATTTAATACTTAATTTTAACAGATTTAATTAGCTCACTCACAATTTGTACATAAAACAGAAGAGGACAATTACATTCAGAATGCTTTCTAAAGCTTGTTAATGGAGAAAATAGCACATTTTTGTGTTCAAGGAAATAAAAAGGACAGGGCAGTAGTAACAACTCTGTGAGTTCAAGTTAACATGCATTAATTTGGAGAATGAATATTCATGGGACTGCAACAACAGGGTCATTTCAATTGGAGCTATAATGGAAATTGGAAATATAGAATCTTACAAGAAGAAGGAGGCAATTTGGCCCCTTTGTGCCTGCACTGCTGTTAGCTTCTCCCACCCATTTTCAAACTGAAGGGTAGATTTTCTGTGGCTCCACGCCAAAGCTGATCTATCTGCAAATGAAGCAGGATATAGTATCTTGGTTCGAGATGTGGACAGAGTGATGTGCTGTCAGAGCATTAATGAGTATTTGGAAACATGATCATCTGTGAACACCTGCTCATTAGCATTCTGTGCCAATGTCCCTGTGACAAAAACAAGGCGGGGGAGGGGTAATCTTTGATGGCTCCATTATTGATGCCATGGTTCCTTAGGGGACCAGGAGGCCCTCAGTGACCATTCTCAGAAGGGATTGAGCGAAGCCTGCCAGGGAGGTTAACTCCCAGAGCCTGGACCCGAAGACCTGGCAACAGTGCTTGAAGAATTTGAATGGCCTCATGTTGGTGGTCAAGGTCAATGAATGCATCTTCACATGGCATCCCCTACCACCGCATCACCAACTTCTCATGCTGCTCCACACTGCCATCATTCACCCAGCAGCAATCCTTGGCACGCAGGACTCAGGCTTAACATCTAGATACTCCACCTCACCCTCACATAACCACTAATGCTGCCAGCCTCACATCCACCTCTTGGTACCTCCACAAACTTCCAGCTATTCAGTTGTGGAAGGCACATCAACCAAACAGTGCCACACAATCACCGATATTCCTCCCTCTCTCTTGCAGGACAAGGTGGCACACAATGGAAGGGAGCAGAACAGAACCGACAAAGACATCTGCATCTCCTGAGCCCTACAGAGGAGATGGCTCTCCATATCATGGGGCTGGTTGCAATGGGACCCATGGCATCTGGCATCACTGAGAACATTGAGGATGACGGTATGTTGCTACATTATGCCTCTTCTCAACTCCTAGTACACCCTCATCCTGCTATATGGCATGATGAGCAAGCTGCTGATGGTGTGACCATGGACGTCTTGTTTCCCACCCAGCCCCCTTCCTTCACACCAACCTTTCCCTTCTGATTTCCTGCATTCTATCACCCAAGAACTGCCACCTGCCCAGCCAAAGGAGTCCCAGGAGGAAGAGAGAGATCAACAGTACACATTAATGAAGAGGTCCCGTCACTTGATCTGACATTTGCAGGCACCAGTTCAGATATTGGCATTGCATGTACATTGGATGCAAGTGTAGAGTTGGTATCAGCACGTGGTGAGTCATGTGGACATGAGTGGATTGCAGCCAAGCCAGGGGTAAAGAATGGTTCATTTGCCAGCTCACTGGTGGGAGGGGCCACAGATGAGTTCTGCTGTGAAGGACTCAAGTGAGGACCTCAATAGAAAAGCATATAGGATAGTGCTGATGGGCATGCACATTGAAATGCTGGGTGCATTGGCTGGCCTGCCAAGCAGCCTCCTGCCACTCTCAAGGAGCAAGAAGGAGTTTGGCTTCAACTTGGCAGAGAGGATAGTGTAAAGCTTGTCCTCTCTGCAGCCTCTGCTCCGTCTCTCTGTTGTGCTGCAGACCAAGAGGCACAGCCCTTGCTGTCCCCTACCTGTTACAGCCTTTGTGTGGTTGGGTCACCTACTCTTCTGTTCCCCCCCATGAGGATGCAGCAACACTGTCAAATCCAGGAGCTCACCACAACACCTCCAAAAACACTCCAGAGTTCTTCCAGACACTTTACAATAGAACAAGTTCTTAAAAATCACCTTACCTGCAATTTGGATGCCTGGCCCTTTATATAACACTAGTGAAGGGTCCACCTTGCAGCAGAATGCTTGTTGCTTACAGAATGATCTACAAATTAGTTGCCTGGACCTGCGTAGTCCAAATTAGGGATGTTGGTGTCACATCAGCTGGTTGTCTGTGTGACGTCGGGAAAGCGGGAAAGGCCTGCCCTGCAAGATGGGAATACCCCTGCATACGCCCGTCACCTCGCAGAACGCCACATGGGCCGCGCAGAAATGGCCGGTGGCACAAGGCATCCCACAAAAGCAGCACTGGGCTTCTGTAGTGCCACTTGCAGCAGCACTACACAAGAGAATTTCATGCCCAGAGTGTCTTATTAACATAACACCCATTAGGCACTTGTTTTCACCCTGTCACCAAAATAACTGCCAGGGTGTTTTATCGAGTTTTGAGTGAGTGACCATTCCTATAAATACAGACACAGTGCATAAGCAGTTTAAAAACTGACTGTAGTTCAGATCCCTGTACCAAGCTGACTTTAGTACGTTCAGAAACATGAGCACATAATCCAGGCTGACAGTCCAGTGCACTACTGTTGGAGTGCTGCATTGTCAGAGGTGTAGTCTTTCGGATGAGAACTTAAACCCTGACTGCTCTTCCACGTGGATGTTAAAAATCCCGTAGCGTAGTACTATATTGAAGAAGAGCTCTGGTGTCCTGGCCAATACTTGTCCTTGAACCAACATACAAAAATAGGATTGTCTGGTCAATATCACATTGCTATTTGTGAGACTTCCTCTGCACTAATTGGCTGCCATGTTTCCTACATTACAACAACAGTAATTACAATTCAAAAATATTTAATTGGTTAGAAAGCACTTTGGGACATCCTGAGGTCATAAAAGCTGACTATAGAAATTCAAGTTTTTTCTTTCATTCAGTCAACACTTGGACAGTTATAATTTGTGCATCCTGTGTTTTCATAACAAAAAGCAGATATTTCTATTAACCAGCCATTGTTTTCACATTTACGCCTTCCTCAGTGTATACCTACTCAGGCTTTCCTTAATTTCATGAAACTTTCTCTACATTTCTTCGTAGATGCATTCAATGCAACGCTCAGACTTGTGACCAAAAGTGAAAACAAAAATTCAGATGCTGGAAACCTGAAGCAAAACCAGATGTTGGAAATGCTCAGCAGGTCCAGCAGCATCTGTGAAGAGAATGGGCAAGATGACATTTCAGGTTCCAACCCTTAATCAAAACTGGGCCTTGACTTTCCATCAACTCAGCCGAGCTATAAAGGTCAGTCTCCCTCATTACCATGCATCAGCAAGATAATTTATAGTCACATCTGAGAGGTGTGCTTTGCAAATATAATTTCTCCAGAGTTTTGTGTCCCACTGCTGGCAGTGCAGACTGGACCATTACTCAGAGTAAGTCAGTGACCATTTGAGAAGCACTAAAACAGGGTTATTGTAGGTGCATTGGAATTGGCCCACAATTCTGATGTTAATGATAGCAAAATTATGTTCCACAAAAACAAAGAACTTGCATTTATATAGAGCCTGTCATGATCTAAGGACGTCCCAAAGCACTTTACAGCCAATTAAATACTTTTGAAGTGCAGTCAGCATTGTAATAGAGGAAACTTGGCCAATTTACGTACAGGAGCCTCCCACAAACGGCAATGAGATAATGACCAAATCATCTGTTTTAATTGTTGGTTGAGGGATAAATATTTCAAGTGTCACCAAACCTCCGCATACACGCCTACTGCCATCTTTAAGGCATTGGTCTTATGGTGTGTGAGTTTCCCGTCATGAACAGGTGGTACACTTCATTAACGTAGTTAACTCAGGCTCCCATAGTGCCACCCAGGTTTCCCGGGGGTCAGGACTAAAATGGAGGCAGGAGCGGCCAGCTCCAGAAGGTAAGTGTGTTTCTCCTCGTGGGCCAGGAGGAGCAGCGGCACACCCCCGTGCTCTCAAACAAACCCCGGGCCTCCCCTCTGCCAATTGTGGCCCCTCTCTCCCTCCAGCTGCAATCGTAATCCTCGCCCACACCCCTCCAAGTACTGATGTCTGCTCCATGCCAAGATTGCAGCTGACCTCCTCCCATCCGCACCCCCACCCCACCTCCAAGCCCTGACCTCCAACCTTCTCCCTCCTAATTGCCTCCCTCTTGCCCCACACCCTACTCCTCATCCCCAGACATCAATTTCTGGCCCTGGCCTCTGTCAATTACTGAGGGAACCCATCTGTGGCCTTCTGCCGCTAGTCAATATGGCCGGCTGCCAGGCGAGAAACAGAAGAAAACTATAATGAGGTTCCACTGTTAAATTTGGCAAGGCCTCTGTGCCTCTAGCCTTGATGCATTCTCCAGCCATTTTCACCCTCCCCTACAACCTCCCTGCCTCCCTGTATCTACTGGGGCCGCTGTGTGAGTTGTTTTAGCACATTGAAAATCGACTGCAACATCGCCGTGCCTGATTGTGGACCTCAACCTCCTTTCTGTTAAGCTTCGGCTTGGCAAGGTAGTGATGCATGTGTCTGCTGCTGCTTAATTGATACTTAACAAAAAACATTGTTTCATAGTCTGTTACTGCTCTTCTTAGCAAGCATTAAACTGTTCCTCTTTTGAAGACAAGGTAAGTCTTCGATTTAGCTCTAGATTTATTAAAAGAGGTATGCAGCCTCCTGTTGGATGAATTTCAAATCCAATCGGATTGTCCATGTTAAGAATGACTTAGATACGGAAGAAAAATTGGAAACATTTACAAGATTTTCCTTTGCTGAAGATGGGCACCAGCAGTCCTGGGCAATACAGCTGCTTGGTTTTTAGTATCCTCTACACTCCGCTGGATCATTTAACACATTGCCTTTTGCAATTAACTTGATTACTGTGCATCAAAAAAAAAATCTGAATACCATCCCATGTGCTTTTACAAATGGGACTGAACACAAAATGCTGCATTCAATCAAATGATTCTTTTGAATCAATACGGAAGAAGGAACAAGGTTATTATGGAAAAATGGCAGCTTGTACATCATTTATTATTGGCTGCATGGAATGGTACCAAAAGTCCCGGCCAAAATGGAGATGATTGGGCACTTCCCCCATCAATCATGCCTGGCAACTGCACTGCTTCAAATGACCGGGATTGATTTTACGCACATAATTTGTATTCTGTAACTATCCCGCACTCGTTACATTTTGCTGGAGAAATAAACCTCTGGTACTCAGGGGTTTCTGTTTGCTATCGATTTGGTCATGTGTTTACAGATGCTGTAAATTGAAACCACGAGCCCTGCCCCACCTCAAACTCACCTGATTTGGTTAAAGAGCAAAGAAAATCATGATGCTCGCACTGAGGGAGTGCTGCACTGTTGGTAGGTGCCGTCTTTCAGATAAGACTTAAATCCGAAGTACCATCTCTTCTCTCGGGTGGAAGTAAAAGATCCCATGGCACTATTTGAAAAGGGCAGGGAGTTCTTCTCTGTGTCCTGGCTAATATTTATCCCTCAACTGACACCACTAAAAACAAATTATCTGGTCAATATCAATTGTTGTTTGTGAGTCAGAAACTATACTTCAAAAGTGCTTCATTTGCTGTTAAGTGCTTTGGGATGTCCTGAGGTTGTGAACGGCGCTATAGAAATGTAAGTTCTTTCTTTCCTTTTCAAAAACATGACAAAAGAACAAAATTCAGCCCAAATTTCTGCTTTTAACAGCTAGACTTCATTTCAGGGTTCTGAAAAGGTACATGGAACAAGAAACTGAGGAAGACCAAGGAAGCGCGAGATAGACAACATCAAGAGTGACCTGTCACGGGATACTGCTGGCTGCAGCAGTCAGGCTGGTTCAGAAGCAGCAATAATGAGCGCATTCATTCAGTCCCATCGTCCCTGCTGAGCTAATGGATGGGAATTCAGTAGTAGTAATAATAGGAATTGCTGCATGAGGAACAGTGATCACTCAGTCCCAGCATTAGCAGTGGTAGCCGTTTATTATTCAGAGAGTACAGCTTTTGCTGGAAATGATTCTAATTGTGTCTGTAATTTAGACAGCTTGGCTGTAGTAATGGCTTCATTTAGAGGTGGAGAGAGGGATGCAATTAAGAAAAAAATGATCCTTTCACTGCTTCTTCAAAGTCCCTGGCTCTCATTAAAGACCTTTAAGAGTATACATTATACATGGTATCTGACAAACTGCCAGTCATTAGGCTTTGCAAAGCCATAGTGATATTTATATGGAAACTCAAAGCAACCTTATACCAGTTGATTGAAGTGACATCTTCCACGCCTATACATCATGGTTATAGTTTTTCTTCTGTTACAACATGCTTCACCACCTTCAGATGATCATGAAATTGTCCTTTATGTCTCTCTAATCAAATGCCTCATCCTTACTCTTAAACAAACCTCAATCCTGGAAAGATTAAATGGATTTATAATCCCGTTAAGATATCAGCTAATTGCATTCCACTTGCCAATGGACGCATTCTTGGTGGTTTCATCATATGACCACCCCCACCTCGAACCAAATGGTCTCACTATTGGTTGCCTGACACATCTGTTCTTGTGCTGTATCGCTTTCCAACATCAACTGGATAACGAACAGACTTTTTATTATCCAATTGGAGGATTCTTGACAATTAGGCCTTTTTCCCCATCTCCAATATTTTTATAACAAATTAAAATGCTCTAAAAAACATGAAAAAAACACTCATTTTTTTAATGCCCCTATGAGTTTTCCCCTGGGGTGCTGGCAACAATGTCTAGGAGATTACGTGGTGCAGAAGTTCCCTGCTCCAAAATACAGAAGCCAGAGGTGTGCATGCTGCTTGTGTTTAAACAATGACACCTTGCTTTTAGATAGTGCCTTCATCCCAAGGCACTTCAGAGGGGCATGAGACAAAATTTGACACCGAGCCACATATGGAGATATTAGGACAGATGACCAAAAGGAGAGAAAGGTGGAGAGATTTAGAGAGGGAATTCCGGAGCTTAGGTCCGAAACGGCTGAAGGCATGGCCACCAATGGTGGGGCAAAGGAAATTCGGGGAGCACAAAAGGTCAGAATCCAGAATTAAAGGAACGTAGAGTTGTCGGAGATTGATAGGGTTGGAGAAGATTACAGAGATAAAGAGGGACGAGACTATGGAGAGATTTGAATGCAAGGATGAAAACATGGCTGCAATTGTGTGCTACGCATTCACCCGCGAGCTTTCGGCTTCAGTGAGCAGAATAACGTTTAACGATATTTAATCTGTATTTTTTCCCCCTTGGCATGAAGTATTTTAATCAACTTGCAAGAGTTGCCTCTAAAACTAAAGAGAATACAACTGTGCTTTTATGCTCCGTGTTACAATGGGGGTCTCTGTGTAACTTAAAACCTCATAGATAGGAACTAGGAACTGCATGAAATAGAGTTTTTAATGGATGACATTTGACCCCTTTCATAAGCCAAGGATTTAACACAGCTTTGTGGTGCCTGTTTATTACACTGAGTTGAGATGTATTTACTGGGATTAAAATCAACTTTGCAGCCTCAGGTAGATTGGCCCGGAGTGCTTCCCCTCCTTTGCTTTCTTTACTTTTTTGGATGCACAGATCTGAGGTTCCATTTTCATGCCACCTCTTTGATACCAGCTGGGAGATGGGTGCACAGTCCTGCCACATGCTGGTCAGAGGCACCACACTATTCCTGTAATTGGGGCCCCCTTAGAATTCCATCTGCATATTTGTAGCAGCTTGTGATTGGAGAGGGGCAGGAAATCCAGTAGCTCCTACTTGGAGCCCAACTGGTGCAGGTTAGTTAACGGATGGGCGGGTGGAGGGAGAAGGCTGCAGGAGGATTGAGCATTGTGAAGGGGTCAATTCTGCTGGGGCTGGGGCTCCCCTTGACCCTGCAAAAATCATTGTTTTTTTTGTTGAGCAGATCACAGTGGTCTTTCTAAGAGCTGTTTGTTAGGCTACTCCAGCCCAATACCAATGGGTTATGCAGGCTTCCCCATTATTACTTCCAATTTACATCGGGGCCCTATTGACATCACGGGACTTAAATCTGCAGAGTATGATAAGACTTCTACCTGTTTCTCACAGGGGCCTGAGCCACCACCTAAATGGTGGAGACCCACACATTGGTAGCAGCAGGGTGCTAGCTGCAGTGCTGAAACTTTGGCCGGAATTTGGAGAGCATGTGGCAGGATTGTGCACCCATCTCCCAGCTGGTATCAAAGAGGTGGCATGAAAATGGAACCTCAGATCTGTGCATCCAAAAAAGTGAAGAAAGCAAAGGAGGGGAAGCACTCTGAACCAATCTACCTGAGGCTGCAAAGTTGATTTTAACCCCAGTAAATACATCTCAACTCAGTGTAATAAAAAGGCACCACAATGCTGTGTTAAATCCTTGGCTTATGAAAGGGGTCAAATGTCATCCATTGAAAACTCTATTTCATGCAGTTCCTAGTTCCTATCTATGAGGTTTTAAGTTACACAGAGACCCCCATTGTAACAGTGAGTCGGTGGCCCTGCCCACTGGCTGGAAAGTCGGGGGTGAGCCCACCTTCGCCGGGCCTGAAAGCCACACGCTATTTTAGATGGCTCAGGCCCTTAATTGACTTCAGGCGGGATTTCTGTCCCTCTGAGGCAGGCAATCAGAGGGCTGGGAATGATGGCCACTGCTGGGACTGCACCCAACCAGGACAAGCAACAATGGAGGAAGCCCCAGAAAAGGTAAATGGGGGTCGGGCCTCACTGACAATTGGCCAGGCCCCAGCGAGGGGGAGATCGGAGTGTAGGGCATGGGTGTTTGTTTTAGGGGGGCTCGGCCCATGCTACTGGGGGGCTCGCCGTGGGACACAGAGTGCACGATCAGGACGGCGCCCGCACCCCCCTCCTCCCCGGCCTGCAAGGAGGCCATCAGGTATCACTAGGCAGCCTCTGCAGGTGCTGAAGTGCCTGTCCAATACCAGTGGCGATGGAAAGAGGCACAAAGTGGCAATTAATTGACCACTTAAACGCCTCAACTGCCTTTAATGGCAGGCAGGCCTTCTGCCACCTCCCCCGCTGCTGGCAAAATAGCAGTGGGTGTGGGTAAGCGATGATCATGGCATTTCTGGTCCCCACCCTGTTTTATGTACCCCCCCTCCCCGCCTCCTAGCCTGCTTCCAGGAGTCGAGAGGGAATGGTTAAATTCCGGTCCTTGAGTGTTATGGTGTCAGGCATGGTTCAGTTGGTAGCACTCTTGCCTCTGGGTCAGAAGATTGTGGATTCAAGGCGCATTCCACAATGACACTCCAGTGCTGCACTGTTGGAGATGCTGTCTTTCAGCTGAGACATTAAAACCGAGGCCCAATCTGCCCTCTCAGATCACTGTAAAAGAAGAGCAGAGGATTCTCCCCAGTGACCTGGCCAACATCATTCAGATTATCAGCAAACAGATTATCTGGTCATTATCGCCTTGTGGGAACTTGCTGTGTGTAATTGACTGCTGCATACCCTACATTACAACAGTGACGACACTTCAGAAAGTATGTAAAGCACTTTGGGATGCCTTGAGGCCATGGAAGGTGCTACATAAATGCAATCTTTTTGTTAACCAACGCTTTGTGACCTATCAGTGAGGCCTGGACAACGTATGCCAGCCAAGAGCGACGTCTCAATTCATTCCATCTTCGCTGCCTTCGGAGAATACTTGGCATCAGGTGGCAGGACTATATCTCCAACACAGAAGTCCTTGAAGCGGCCAACACCCCCAGCTTGTACACACTACTGAGTCAGCGGCGCTTGAGATGGCTTGGCCATGTGAGCCGCATGGAAGATGGCAGGATCCCCAAAGACACATTGTACAGCGAGCTCGCCACTGGTATCAGACCCACCGGCCGTCCATGTCTCCGTTATAAAGACGTCTGCAAACGCGACATGAAATCGTGTGACATTGATCACAAGTCGTGGGAGTCAGTTGCCAGCGTTCGCCAGAGCTGGCGGGCAGCCATAAAGACAGGGCTAAATTGTGGCGAGTCGAAGAGACTTAGTAGTTGGCAGGAAAAAAGACAGAGGCGCAAGGGGAGAGCCAACTGTGCAACAGCCCCAACAAACAAATTTCTCTGCAGCACCTGTGGAAGAGCCTGTCACTCCAGAATTGGCCTTTATAGCCACTCCAGGCGCTGCTTCACAAACCACTGACCACCTCCAGGCGCGTATCCATTGTCTCTCGAGATAAGGAGGCCCAAAAGAAAGAAAGAAGTGGGATGGAAGTTGGTCCCATAAATTCTCGAGATCAGAAACTAATTCCAGGTGAGGAAGGCCATTCAGCAGCTCTTAATTCATCTGTTAAAAGACCCTAAGATCCCCTCTCACCCCTCCCACCACTACAACCCCTGCAAGTCTCATTTTAACATGTCTCATTTCTTTATTGATTCGAGGGTTTTTGCCTCCACAATTCTACTTAGGTCACTTATGTGATAAAGTACTTCCTGATGTCAGTCTTTAATTTACCCATAATTAATGTGTCCTCTTGTCCTACTCCTGTAATTTTATTTAAAGTAATTTTCTGGATTTATTTTCCCATTCCCTTAACTATCTTATATACCTTTGTAATGATATTATTGAAGGTCAGTGTGCGGGCTACATAGCTAGAGGCCTGCAGTGTTGCCTGCCCTTGGGGAATTGAAGTAAGTCTGCATAGTGGGACTGGAAGCTGTATTATGTGAACAAATTTCTCCCCGACAAGGACAAGGACACTGGAGGAGAGTGTGCCTTCACATAAATGGATGGGAACATGGGAACAGCAGCTAATACTGATAGAGGTGTAGATATAGCCGCTTGGACGCAGGTCAGGCCAAAAGTGTAGTGGCAGCTAACACCCGAATCAGAAATGCACAGCTGGGGCTAAATGCCATCGCCACATGTCACGTGTGTGGCCAGCAGACTGTGATTACATGGTGGCTGGCCAATTAACATAACGAAAGCATGGTGTCCATCCTATTGCAGACAGGGCCCAGCTATAAGGTGTTGATGGTGGCGTCAGATGACAAGAATGCAGGTGCTGGTGCCATATTTAAATCACTGCCAACCCTGCTTGTACTGCTGCCTTTCACTGACCAAGTGAACCTGGAGCGCTGCTGGACACCACCACCACCACACCCCCCCCCCCCCCACCCACCGAACTGCTGCTGTAATTCCTGGACCCCCCCCCCCCCCCCCCCCATCTGCTGCTTTAACTCCTGGACCTGCTTCTACTACTGCTGTGACTCCTGCACCTCCCTGCACCCCTGCACCAGGACTGCAGACCGACTGGATGGAGCAGGAGTTAACTGGGACCGTGTCCGAGGCAATACATTGGGTGGCCCATGATTTGACGATGCCTCCCTGGAGATCCTCCTCCAGGCTGCAAGGGAAAGGTGGGAGGTCCTCTTTGCAAGGGATGGCAATAAAAGATCCTCCTGTCTGACCAGGCAAGCCTGGATGGAGATCGCAGAGGACGGCAGCAGCTGTGGGGGCACCCCCAGAACTGGGTGCAGTGCCGCAAGAGGGTCAATGACCCTGCTTTGCTCTGCCAAGGTGAGTCCTCCTTACCTTTCTCCTCTTTGGAGCTTGCATGCAGCTACACAGGAGGGAGCGCTACAATGAGAAGGAGTAACCACAAAGGTGGTGGCAAGGGAGCCAGGCATCAGCACATCCTGGCAGATGCACGGCTACATTGTGGTGACAGGCAGTCTTCTTTCAGAGCTCAACCCCATTACGTCCCCTCAAAGCAGATATGGGGTGGAGCCATTTAGAAGATCCCATCAGGGGATGATCAGATTCTGCGACTAGCCCTGCTGCTCTTTATACAAAGTCTAACTATGTCCCTCTTTCTGCTTGCAGGAGAAATGGGCCCATAACACCAGGGAGACATTGAGGAAGGGTGGTGGGAACCCTGATGTGCGTTCTCTGGCCTCAGCAGAGGAGGACACTCTGGAGTTGGCAGGGGCACAGGGTGGCCAGGCAGTTGCGGAGGGTGAGCCTGGAGTGTCCACACAGGAGAGTGAGGAAACATTGTGTTCATATGTCCTCAACCACACTCCTGGAGATCCAATTCACATATAGTTGGCATGAGGAGATCTGAACAACAGAATCCACAAATGTTTGTGTTCTCTTATGCAGGTCACGGCACTTCGGAGGCAAGCGCAGCCACTGGGACAGGGAGCCTGCCATCGACCTCTGAGGAGGAGGAGGAACAGTCAGAGGATGCACCGTCATATCATTCCCCTGCACCCTCCACCAGCATAGATATACTCATGTCGGTGGGTATGCGCTTGGGCTTAGAGTCACAGTCACAAGCTGGTGAGAGCACCACACATGCACCTGAGCAGCTGATGGAGGCTGTGACAGCTGAGACCACTGACAGTCGGAGGACTGCGGGTGACCAGCCCCATGCTGAGCCCCAGGCTGATGAGGAGCCTCTGGTGTTGGCAGCACAGAACATGCTGGAGTTGCAGAGAGAGGTCAGGGAACATCTGGTGGAGATGCCAGAGGCAATGCGTGGCCATGAGCGGATGATGGAGGAGTCCATCCATGCTATGTGTACTGCCATGTCTCAGGCATGTAAGCGCATGGCTTCCTCCATCAAAAGGTTGGTGACCCTCATGGAGAGTCAGATCCCAGAAATGTGCACAGACCTGCTCACCATCGCCTTGGCCATGAGCCCTATGCAGGAGTGCAAGACGAAAGAAGGACAAGGTGCCTGGAGTCTTCTCCAACTCCTTGTCCTTCCCTTGTGAGCAGGGAGGTTCAAGTGAACCTTGAAAGAGAGGAGAAGAGGCTGCCCTCCACATCTGGGGGCTCCCCTCAAGGCGCTCTAAATGTGAACAGCAGCTTCTTAGCCCCTCTCCAGTAGCCGCGATGCCTGAGTAGAGTCCTGCACCTGTGCAGAAAACCGTCAAGCAGCCAGGGCCCTCCAGGCCTCAGTCAGCCATCGGACACCCGCTGAAGTCATCACAAGCCAAGGTACAGCCCTATCAGCAGTCTGCCTCCACCTCAGCTACCAGCGCAGGGGTCACACCGCATAGAAGCACAAGGAAACCAATGAAGAAGAGCACTGGGTGCATTTGGGGCTTCATGGGTGTACTAATTGTAGCCTTTGCATTGGTTCCTCCAATTATGGTAATAAATAGATATCAGATTCATTGTTGTAAATGGTTCATGCTTTCATTGCTGACTTGTGAGATACAAACTTCACCCTTGCTCCCTCAATGAACTGCCAGTGTAGGCACAGCCCGCGTTTGGTCAGTGTCTCAGATGTGTCAAAGTGCATGTTGAAGCTGGATGCTAGACACTGGAGTACAATAGGAAGGAGGCGACAGGCAGAATACAGTGAGGTGAGTCTTTATTGAGTTCACTTTGAGAGGACATCATGGTGGCTGGAAGCAGGTATGTATGAGATTGTGTCGTACCTCCCTTGCGCATCTCTTAGTGGATCTGGCTTCCGGTGTAAGGGAAACAAGATCCAATTTTGCCTGCTCAGTAGCCTCCTCCACATCCTCCTCATCGGATGAGGACTGGCGATCAATCATGTTCTCATAATGCAAGGCCTCCCCCCTCTGCAGTGTTAGATTGTGCAGAGCACAGCCAACAACCACAATTCATGAGACCCTCGGTGGGGCATACTGCAGGGCTCCACCAGATAGATTGAGACGCCGGAATCTCATCTTCAGCAGTCCAATGGCCTGCTTTATGGTCGCTCGGGTGGAGCCATGGCAGGTGCTGTTCTCTCCTCTGTTGCAGTGCAAGGATTCCTCACAGGTGTGAGTAGCCATGGGTAGCCCTTTTCCCTGAGAATCCAGCCCTGAAGGCGAGCGGAGATCCTGGAAAGCTGGAGCACCTGGGACTGTCGAAGTATGTAGGCATCATAGCTGCCTCCTGGGAAGTGTGTACACACCTGCAGGGTGCAGTTCTGGTAGTCAGAAACCAGTTGTACGTAAGAAGCCCTTCCTGTTGACGAAGGCCACTGGCTACTCCTTGAGAGCCTTGATGGCCACATATGTGCAGGCAATGACTCCTTGCACCTGTGGGAATCCAGCAATGGCTCCGAAGCTGATGACTCTCTTGGCCTTACTGTCAGGGTCGGTCCCGTACCGCACATAGTCACCAGTCCTCTTGAACAGGGCATTGGTCACCTCCTTGATGCAGAGATGGGCTGCTGCCTGGGAGACCCCACACATGTCCCCAGTGAATCCCTGGAAAGAGCCAGCTGCACAGAAGTTGAGTGCTACAGTGATCTTCAGGGCCACTGGCATTGGGTGGCCACCGAAGCTCATGGGGTCACAGATCGCCCTGCAACGTGGCGCACAAGTCAGTGAAGGCCTCCCTGGAGAGCCGCAGTCGTCGCTGACGCTGTGACTCAGACATTTGGATGTAGCTGAAGTGAGACCGGTACACTCTCTAGCAGGGATCGGCCCTACTTTGTGTGGCCGGCTGCTACCATTCTCCTATTGGAGCTTCACAGGCGAGCCCTGCCAGATGCTGGCCCTCCCTCCTTCTGAACCTCTGCTGCATGGCTCGGGCTCCACATAGATGGGTGTATGAAACCCATGCCAGCTGAGTGTTACCCTTCCCGTGCGCTGTCCTTGCAGAGAGGAACTTATCTCGGGACCTTCCCACTTCTACTCCCCACTGAATACGCGCTCATTCCCCTCAGTGTCCACACTTACAGAGAGCCCAGCACCCAAAACTGCGCCCACCTGACGCTTGTACCTGAGAGTGTTCCCAGCTGTCCTTTTCACCCGAGAGTGAGCCCACTCGTGCAGAGAGCCCAGCACCGCAGGCTGATGATGGCCTCCACTTCCCCCTTTTCCCTTAGCTACCATAAACCGCACCCAACCCCACCCCCTCAACCCTCACCATAAAATTGGCTTTAATTCAATGCAAATGCATTCTAACTAACTGTTCACCAATTCAAATTGCAATCGTGGAGGCAACACCTCCTAGGAGCTTTCCCTCAGCTGACATCTGGTTTTCGAGCAAGCTCATCCACTCGATTTTTTAGCCACCCTAATGCACAGCAATCCAGGCGCTACGTTCCCATTCAGACTCTTTCAAACTGCCCAACTGCACTTTCAAATCAGTCAGCAGATTCACTGTTTGTGAAAATGTATTGGGGTAATGTGGAGGGGGGGGGGGAAGGTCCTTCCAAGGCTAACATTCTCTATTCCCACATGGTGCTTTCCTAATCTGGGCTAAATTCTTTTGAGTTAATCCCTGTGAGTAACGGGGAGCTGTCTTTCCTGTCTCATAGAGTGATTGACTGACATTACACAGGTAGGATAAACAATAGCGAACAGTGTTTTACAGGGAAATGAAACAATGATTGACTGCAAGACTATTAGCTCCCAAAAGCTGCAGAACCTGTATCTACTGTAGCCTGAATTGAGACTGCCAGAATTCATTCCTCTTATGACCTTTCAAGAGAACGACCTTAATCCCTTTCTATAAGCATTTAATTTGAAACAGAGTTCCGAGAGTCGAAACAAATCCTTGAGTTGCATTCAAGACAGAAAATCTGACAGGACTGCAAGCAAGCTGTGGGCATTTTTTTTTCCATTTTTCCAGAAAGGGGCCCTACTCAGTTAACTGGTCAGTCGGATGAAAGTGTCCATTTTATGCTCTGCCAATGACTGCCGATGCAGTAGCCCTGAAATTCGGTGAGGGAAGAAGGATGGTGGGGTGGAGGAGGGGCAGGGGGTTTGCACAGACGTCTTCCTATCTCCTGCTGTAATGTTGGCAGCAGAAGCAGAATTTTGGAGCCAGTGTCTTTAAGATGTGTAGCACGATGTCTTCACTGACGGAAGGCCCAGGGGTAAAGGCACTATTCAGTGTTGCTCAGTTATACAGTGCAGAAGGACACCTCAGTCTACAAATGTGAAGGTACTACGCCCCTTTTTTGGGCACTAAACAGAACGTTAAACTTTCAATATGACGAGCAGGATGCACACGCTTATTACAAGCCGGAAGTGCAGTGCAAGCCAATTTGGTTACAACCAAAAAATAGGCATCCAGAAACAGGCATTAGGCCCTTTGCATATGCAAATAAGGGACCTATTTAATGCCTGTTTGAGGCCCCCTCTGCCCGGAAGCAGCCAAAGGCCGCACCAAATTTCCTCATCTAAGTTGGAGCAGCTGTTGTATTTTGTGCAACTGGCCTCAGTAGCCCTGGAAAAATAGAGTGAAGGCTCCCATTGCTGATTGTCATTCACTAGATGCTCCTGCTGTGTGGCGAATGAGGCATGAATGTGATGCCCTCCTTAGTTGATTAGCCTGTGACAGTTACAATCCAGGTTTGCACCTGAAGGACTGAAATTAGTAAGCACGCCCCGGGTCCCGGCAGCTGACCCAAAAGTGGGCACCGTTCCTGCTAGTCACATGGGCAGTCGGTCCACTGTGATCATGTGGCGAGCAGCCACTTTGCATAATGGAGGTGCGGGGCCCGGCCAATCACGCAGCGAGGGCGGGATGCAAGATGCTGAATACACCGTCTGGTGACGCCAGAGCAGCTGTTGGCCATATTTAAAGACCTGCCAGCCCTGCTTGCATTGCTGCCTTGGACTCATTCGCTGCTTGCTCATCACAACTGAGACCAGTTTGCAGTGACTCTGGATCCCTCCACCCCGAGGCCGTCCCTGCAGGATGGTAGAGGCAAAACAAAGGGTGTTCCCACAGTTTAGCGATGCCTCCCTCCAATATTCCTCCAGGCTGCAAGTCAAAGGCGTGAGGTCCTCTTCCACAGCGATGGCAAGAAGAGGTCCTCCCACCTGACCAAACAAGCTTGGATGAAGATCACTGAGGAGGTAAGCAGTCATGGGGTCACCCCCCCAGACATGGGTATAGTGCCGTAAGAGAGTCAACGGCCTCCTTCGTTCTGCCAAGTTGAGTGCCCCACACCTCTCTCTTTTTATTGATTGCAAGTTGCAACGCAGGAGTAAGTGGGTCATGGGAAGGGAGGCACTACAATGGGGATGGCAGAGGGGTTTAGGCATCACCTCATCCTGACAGATGCATGGCTGCATCTCGGCCTCAGGCCACCTTCCTTCACAGTTTATCCCCGTTAACTTGCCTGAGAGCGGATGGGAGCATGAGTTATGTAGGATACCGAGGGACTGCCAATTGCAGAACTTTCATCTTGGTTTCTCCGCAAAGTATGACTATCTCCCTCTTTCCACTTGCAGGACAAGTTCCCACAACAGCAGGGAGACAGCCTGGACTGGTGGACGCATCCCACGTCTTCAGCCTCTCTCCACAGCAGAGGAAGAGGCATTAGAATTGGTGGGGACAAAGGGCGGCCACTCCATATCAGATGGGGAGACTGGAGTCTCCAAGCCAGAAATTGAGGATTGTCTTCCATCAACATGCAGTTCACTTCTGGAGACCCACATCACGTATGGTTGGCAGGACAAAATCTGCACAGCCTAACCCACACATGTCTGTGTTCTCTTATGCAGGTCACGGCCACAGAAGACTCCATCAGAAGGGGGACATCAGTCAACCTCTGAAGATGAGGAGCACTCAGAGGATGCATTTTCACACGACTCTCCTGCACCTTCCACCAGCGCAGATACTTGCAGCTCAGTGGGTTTACGCTCAGCTTGAGAATCAGGGTCACAAGCTGCTAAGAGCACCGCACATGCACCCAAGCAGCTGACTAAGGCTGAGACAGCCGAGGCCAGTGTCAGAGGACTGTGGGTGGCCAGACCCATGCTGAGCCCCAGGCTGATGATGAGCCTCTGGTGTCGACAGCACAGGGCATACTGGAGTTGCAGAGAGAGGTATGGAAACATATGGTGGAGATGCCAGAGGCCATGCCCAGCCATGAGCAGACGATGGAGGAGTCTATCCATGCCGAGAGTGCTGCCATGTCTCAAGCATGTGAATGCATGCCTTTCTCCATCAAGAGGTTGGCAACTCTCATAGAGAGCCAGATCCCACAAATGCGCGCAGACCTGCTCACCATCGCCTTGACCATGAGCTCTACGCAGCAGTGGCAAAGCGAGAGAACGATGAGGTGTCTGGTGTCTTCTCCAACTCCTCGTCCTTCTCTGGTCAGCAGGGTTCAAGTGAGACGAGAAAGGGAGGAGGAGAGGCTGACCTCTACAGCATGGGGATCCCCTCAGGGCGCTCTGACTGTGGACATAGGCTCCTCAGCCCCTCTGCCTGTGAGCCCATCTCCAGTAGCCACAACACCTGAGGAGAGTCCTGCACCAGCGCAGGAAACCCTCAGGCAGCCGGCGCCTTCCATGCCTCAGGCAGCCTGAAGATGCCTGCTGAAGTCATCACAGGCCAAGGGGCAGCCTGATCAGCAGTCTGCCTCATACAAGCATATGACTATACGAATTAAGAGCAGGAGTAGGCCGCTCAGCCCCTCAAACCTGCTGATCTGATTGTAACCTCAACATCACATTCCCGCATACCCCCGATAACCTTTCACCCCCTAGCTCATCAAAAATCTATCTACCTCTGCCTTAAAAATATTCAAAGACTCTGCTTCCAACGCCTTCTGAGGAAGAGAGTTCCAAAGACTCACAACCCTCTGAGAGAAAAAATTTCTCCTCATCTCTGTCTTAAACAGGCGACCCCTTATTTTTAAATATTGACACCTAGTTCCAGATTCTTCCACAAGGGGATACATCCTTTTCACATCCACCCTGTCAAGACCCCTCAGAATCCTATATGTTTCAATCAAGTCGCCTCTTACTCTTCTAAATTCCAGTAGATACAAGCCTAGCCTGTCCAACCTTTCCTTATAAGACAACCCGCCTATCCCAGGTATTAGTCTAGTATACCTTCTCTGAACTGTTTCTAACACATTTATGTCCTTCCTGAAGTAAGGAGACCAATACTGTACACGGTACTCTAGATGTGGTCTGATCAATGCCCTGTATAACTGAAGCATAACCTCCCTACATTTGTATTCATTTCCTCTCGCAATACATTATAACATTCTCTCAGTTTTCCTAATTACTTGAGTGGCATAGTGGTTAGCACCACAGCCTCATAGCTCCAGTGGCCCAGGTTCAGTTCTGGGTCATGTCTGTGCAGAGTTTGCAAGTTCTCCCTGTGACTGTGTGGGCTTCCTCTGGGTGCTCTGGTTTCCTCCCAAAGCCAAAGACTTGCAGGTTGATTGGTAAATTGGCCATTGTACATTGCCCCTAGTGTAGGTAGGTGCTAGGAGAATTGAGGCAAGGTGGGGATATGGTAGGGTACATGGGATTAATATAGGATTAGTATAAATGGGTGGTTGATGGTTGGCACAGACTCAGTGGGCTGAAGGGCCTGCTATCTCTCTCTCTCTATGACTTGCTGTACCTGCATGCTGCCTCTAACCCAGCTGCTAGCGATGGGTTCACACCTCGTAGAAGAACTTGCAAGCATGCAAAGAAAACCACCTTGAGACACTCGGGGGGTTCATGAATTTTCGAAATTTGACATGTGACGCATCACACAAATTTCTTTTGTTCCAGCAATTAACCTTCATTGTGTATAAGTGATTATTTAATCATGCATTAATTGTGAGCTGTTGACATCCCCCTTCCCCCTTAGTGGAATACCAGTGTAAGCACAGCCCTCATTTGAATATGATCTCCCATGGGCACTCGCGTGTATTTCAGCTGGGCGTTAGGCACGGAACACAAATAGAAAGAAGGCAACTGACTGCCGGCATTGAGGTGAGTCTTTATTGAGTTTACTCCAAGAGGTCATCATGGTGACTGTAAGCAGGTAAGTATGGGATTGTCTTTTACTTCCTTGGCCCCTTGCTCAATCTGCTTGGCCTCCAGTGCAAGGGCTTCAACATCCAGTGCTCCCTGCTCATCTCCCTCCTCCACATCTCCTCGTTGGTGTAGGAGTGTCGTTCAGGCATCTCATCGTCATGCAAGGCCTCCCCACTCTGCAACGCTAGATTGCGCAGAGCACAGCAGGCTACTACAGTATGCGAGACCCTCTCTGGAGCATACTGCAGGGCTCCACCGGATCGAGCAAGGCAGCAGAATCTCATCCTCAGCAGCCCAATGGCCTGCTCGATGGATGCTCGGGTTGACCCGTGGCAAGTGTTGTACCTCTCCTCTGCTGCAGTGCGAGGATTCCTCACAGGCATGAGTAGCCATATCTTCAATGGGTAGCCCTCGTCCTCGAGAATCTATCCTGGAGGCGAGCGAGGGGCCTGAAAAGCTGTGGCACCTGGGACTGTCGAAGTATGTAGGAGTCGGTTGAATGTTGATGGAATGGAAGCCCTTCCTGTTGATGGAGGTGGTTGGCTGGTCCATTGGAACCTTGATGGCAATGTGTGCAATCTGTCACACATTACACCTGGAGAAATCTAGCAACGTCTCCAAATCTGATGGCCCTCTCAGCCTGTCAGGTTCGGTCCGATTGCATGCATAGTCGCCGGCCCTCTCGAACAGGGCATTGGTCACCTCCTTGATGCAACAGTGGACTGCTGCCTGGGAGAACACAGATGTTCCCGGTGGATCCCTGGAATGATCCAGACACATAAAAGTTTTGTGCCACTGAGCTCTTCAGGGCCACTGGCATAAAGTGACCCCCAAATCCGAAAGGTTGCAACTCGTCCTGCAGCAGGGTGCACAAGTCGGTGATGGTCTCCCTGGAGAACCGCAGTCTTCACTGTCAATGCCTCTCGGACATTTGGAGGTAGCTGATCTGAGTCTGGTATATTCTCTGGCACAGGTGGGTCCTTCTTGGCATGGCCGGCTGCTGCTGCTCTTGTCGTGGAGCTTCACAGGCAGTGCAACTGCCTCTTGGCCCTCCCTCCATCGGTGGCGCTGCATCACACCATGGGGATCCAAAAAGACAGGGCGTATGAGACCCATGCCAGGTGATCAGTGGGCCTCCAGAGCGCTGTCGATACAGTGACCCCGAGACCCTTTGCAGAGCATCCGAGACCCTAACTCCTATCTTGCGGACCCCCTGAGAACTCAATCCCCCTTGAAAAGCGCACAGCACTGCAGACTGACTATAGCTTCGACAACCCCATCTTCCCCAATGCAGTGCTGGGTATGGCTGCCTACTCTTCGCAGCACTGAGGCCTCGCCTCAGTCAGGAATCCGAAGGAACACGGGGCCACCTGTCGTCCACTTAAACCCAAGCCCCCCATTGAATCCCAATGAATTAGATGCAAATGTATTTAAGGAAGTGTTCTACAATTTAAATTACATTTTCGTCATGGCGGGCCGGCCTTGCAGCCTTGATGCTTTTCTGCCGCTGAGTTAATCCGGAACTGACGTCACGATGCCAATTTCCAGGCGGAAGCTTCTGACCCAATTCTGACCATTCACACTCCAAATGACCACACTAAATTCAGCCCGAAGTATGCAATTTGCACAAGAGTCAATGCTTTTAGGAGGGTGAAAACTGGACTATTCATGCATCAGTGTAGTTCCCTTTTAATTACTTACCTCATGGGTTCTAAACACACAATGCACAATTAGAAACAGTTTGGCACGGTCTCTTTTCCATGAATAAGAGCCTGTTTTCTGTTGAGTGATAAGATCAACTAACACATTAAAAATAAATGCTCCCTCATCATATATATGTAGTAACTCTCAGATATGGGCGTCACACTGCTTTCCGCTGACCGCCTGTAAACACTGTTACTTTGGAAACCTTACAGGCATCCCATTAGCCAACTTGTTCCCCCACCTTGCTACCCCTCTCCCACCTTCTAAATTCCTCTCAAAACCTATCCTGAAAGAAACAAAGAATTTGCATCTTTGTCTGAAATCATTGTCGCTGGATCAAATCCTGGAACTCCCTATCTAATAGCAGTGTGGGAGTGCCTTCACCACACAGACCACTGTGGTTCAAGAAGAAAGTTCACCACAACCTTCTCAAGGGCAACTAGGGTTGGGCAATAATGTTGGCCTTACCAGTGACACTCACATCTCAACAATGAATTTAAAAGAAAATCAGAATCGAGAAAATGGTTGGCAAGGACCATTGTATAATGAGATTGCAGAGCAATCAATAACCAGCAGGGAATGACAAAGCACATTGGAGCGTCCGGTTGATGCATAAGCGTGTATTTATACTGCAACTTTAGCAACTCGGCTTAGAAATTACACTAAAGTTGCAATATAATGTGAAAGCTTGGGCCTGCACTCACTCTGCAGTTGTTAGCCATGGTTCACTGGTGGTGAGTCCAAGAGACTACAGCACATAATCCAGGCTGATACTCCTGTACTGAAAGAGTGCTACAACAGCAGGCATTAAACCGAGTCCCTGTCTGTCCTCTCAGGTGGGCAGAAAAATTCCCACAACATTATTTTAAGTAAGTGCAGGGGAGTTCCTCCCCGTATCCTGGACAATATTTGTACCTCAACCACCATCATGGAAAAAGCAGATTATCTGGTCATTATCACACGGGGTGGCAGTGGTGTAGTGGTAATGGCGATAGACCAGTAACCCAGAGCCCCAGGCTAATGCTCTGGGGATATGGGTTTGAATCACACCACGGCAGATGGTGGAATTTGAATTCAATTAATAAATCTGGGTGATCATTGAACCATTGTCGATTGTTGTAAAAACCCAGCTGGTTCCCTAATATTCTTCAGGGAAGGAAATCTGCCATCCCTACCTGGTCTGGCCTACATGTGATTCCAGACCAACAGCAATGTGGTTGACTCTTAACTGTCCTCTGAAATGGCCTAGCAAGTCACTCCGTTCAAGGGCAGTTAGGGATGAGCAACAAATGCTGGCTTTGCCAGCGATGCCCACATCCCATGAAAGAATTTTTAAAAATCACATTGCTGCTGGTGGGACCTTGCTGTGTGCAAATTGGTTGCCGTGTTTCCTGCATTACAACCGTGACTGCACTTCAAAAGTACAACATTGCCTGTGAAGCATTTTAGGCCATCCTGGGGTCATGAAAGGCACATTTTTTAAAATGCAAGTGCTTTCATTTTTTTGTTCAACTTACATTTGCAGTTTTGCTATCACCAGTTTTGCACTATTGCCTCAGGAAGACGTCTGTGCCTTGTACAAAGAAGAATAAATTGACCAATATACAACCCTTAACACTTAATGCTGCACTACATTTTTTCAGACAGAGTAGAAGATGGTTCTACCCTATTCTTACCACCACAGTTTCAATATTTGTATCACTAATTCGCAGGACTGGTGTTTTCATTGTTGCCCCTGTATTGGTGTTAGAAAATACACTGAACATATTTACAACACCCACCGCTCCATGCTTTTCCCATCAAGTAATTGTTAAGCCTCTCATTTCCTTGGCAAAGAAGAGAAATGTTTGAAAAATGAACTAGTCATGGATTTTCAGTGCAGTAATGATTTACGCTAATGTATTCCTTCATCTAAACACAGTTTTCCATTTAAAATTCAGTATGTCGAGGTATTATAAATTCTGATTTAATGGATTCCAAATAATTGCCCTTTTAGAAAGATGAATAGCTGCTTAAAAACCAGTGATAAGGAAAGAATGTTCCTTTCCCCAACAATGGGCCTTCTGAGGCAACACTCCGGATATGCCTTCAATTATTTTATTAATAATTATTTTAATTGATATGCAAAACACAGGTCTATAGCAGATGGCAAATACCTCGCAAGCAAGTGCCACTTAATATGGGAAATGATAAGGAAATTATTTTCATTAAAAGGGGGGAAAATAAGTCATTGAGTTGTAGATGCTGGTCTGCTTTCTTTTATTTATTCTCAGACTGTTGCTTAAACAGCATGTATCTGCAAAAGTCCTCACTCTCACAATCTTGTCTGAAGCCTAGTTAGTTTTTAGCTTTCTCTAAAGGCCATTGTTGGTCACCTTCTTTCCCGGGGCCTTTTATTCTGTCTGTGGGTTGGGCTGCATTGAGCACACACACACCACCATCATCTGTGCCAAGCAATAAAAACAAGTTGCATTTATATAGTGCCTTTAAAAAAAATCTCAAGGTTGCTTCACAGGAGCATTATCCTACAACATTTGACACCAAGACACATAAAGAGACATTGGGACAGGTTGGTGAAGGAGGTAGATTTAAAGGAACGTCTTGAAGGAAGAGAGTGAGGTTGACAGCCGGAGAGCTTTAGGAGGAGAATTCCAGAGAGAGTAGGAAGGTCGCAGAGTAGTGAAGGGTTGGTGCAGGGATTTGGGAGCAAAACAGAGTACCTGAGAGGGGAGAAATGATAGGAGGCCCTGGAGGGATAAAGAGAAAAGAAGAAAAAAAGGAAAATAGAAGTGATGGGCTGAGGTCTGGAGCATCAGAATGGGAAGAATGGGTCTTCTGTCTACATACAACTGCCTGCATATTGCATCCATTGCACTATTCAGCTTGGCTTTTCAGTGACGTTCGCTGGAACACAGCTTTGTCTTTGTGTGGCCTTTGGCAGGGGCCTCTAAAGCCAGCCACTTTGGTAAAGAGGGAGTATGCGCTGAGACAATGCAATGCAAAGGAGCTACAAGAGCCCAAAGCAAAAACTTACTGAAGCAGACCTGCTCAACCAATTCATTTTATTCTCTGGCAGCCATCTCGGGTACAGACAACCATCTGTATACAAAAAGAACAAAACTTGAATCTCATTTAGTTTATGCTCATTTGTGTAGGCTGGCCTATAGTGAGAAACCCAAATTATATTACTGAGCACAGGCAGAATTATTTATATTTGCATTTAATAAGGAAAATATTCAACGTTAAATAATAAATGTGTGTTTACGCAGATGGAAAGCCTGTCACTCTCCAGTTCAAAAGTAACTCAGATTAGGTTTGCATTCTTAGCTCATATAAATGCACATTGGTAATGTGATCTGTCAATCAACCCTCAGAGATTACAAGCAAATGCTATCTCCACACTGTCAGGGGCTGAGTTCAGGCTGTGGGTGGTGTGAGATGCCAGATGGAAAAAAAAACAGACAAGCAGTAACATATTTGTTTTTTTAATCATGAAACGAAGTCTGAAGGACCAAAATAATGTATCAATCTAAAATCCCATTACTGTACCTGGTGTAGGTGCTTTCACTGGTATTTTACGAATTTCAGTTCAACCCTTAATAAACCAGTGTCAGTTCTGTGCTTGGACAAGAAAATAGCTCCTTCGGAAAATGATATCCATTGTTTAGTGCCTGTTTTTTATGTTTAGGCATTCCTTGAATATTTATTATACTCAACAGTAGAGGTCAGGGGCCAATGAAAATCTGAGCTAAAACATTTTACATTTGATTGTAATTTTCACTTGAATCTTTCATTTATGACCCTAAAAACAAAATGTTGCACAAATTTTTTAATGATTTTCCATTATCTTCAACATTTACGGCAATGATTTCAATATTTTGCTGTCATAGTCTTATGAGAATGAAATGGTATCCAGATTGCATGGATGGCAGCTCGTTTGTTAATACAGCACTTGTCTGGTGCTTGATCTATAATTATCCATTCAGTTACCCCGAAGCATTCTCCCTGGATGTTTGGCCTGGTTGATTCTCAAGAAAGAAAGAACTTGCATTTATATAACACTTTTTCTGACCTCAGGGCATCCAAAAGCACTTTGCAGCCAATGAATTACTTTTAAATTGTAGTCACTGTTATACTGTTGGGAAATGTGGGGCTGAATTTTATGGACGACAGGAGGTGACAGGGAAGGGGGGGTGGGGGTGGGGATGGGGCGGAGGGCCCATCGCCTTCCCGTTGCAACAATTTTGTCAGGGGTGGGAGGCCGAAGACGGCCTTCCTGCCCAGTGGTCACTTGAGGCTCTTAAGAGGCCTATTAACAACCACTTAATAGCCTCTTGCCTTTTGGGAGGCAGCCTACAGCTGTGACTTTAAGGACCTCTGGCTCTGCCACATGTAGGCCTGGTTTTCTGCCTGGTTGCATCCAGGGAAGTCCAATTTTGCAAAGGGATCCTGAAACAGGTCTTAGGCCCCCTATCTGCATACACAATGGGTCTAATGCCTGTTTCAGCTGCAGGCCATGCATGCCTCTTTGTTTTGCATTTACCAATATAGCTGGCAGTGCATGACTTGTCAACCATTTTGGATCCACTTAGGCACCTGTCCTGCACCTGAAAAATGGTTATGGTACCATTGAATTTCTATGCCTTAATCTTATGTTACACACTCTTTTGAGATTCCTCTCCACCCAGCTCCATGTCTCATCTAATTTCAATCATATGTAAAGAAAGCTGCTCAGCTCACAGTTCTTCAGGCCGGACTGTGCAACTAGGCCAAGGTGTTCTACTATTTTGAATATCAGTAGATCTTAGATAAGTCCATGCTTGCTAGTCCAAGATACAAAAAATCTAATTGTATTCACAATACTCATGAGAATACTCAAAATATTTACTTTGGAAAGTTGTGAAAAGATTTCTGATGTTAAAAACAAGTTCAGGTTAATTAAAGACAGACAGTTATAACATATGTGACTGCCGTTGAGAATGTTTTAACTCCCTGATTGCCATAGAACTGAGCAGCTCCCATTTCCCTAGCTGCCAATTCCATCCCTGTCCCTGGCCACTGTCTCAGCCTGAGCCAGATTGTTTGCAGCCTTGGTGTCCTATTTGACCCCAAGCTCAGCTTCCGATTCCATATCCTTTCATTCACCAGGACCATCTACTTCAAACTCCGTAATATCATGCCCCTCAGCCCCTGCCTCAGCTCATTTGCTGCTGAAACCCTCATCCATGTTTTTGTTATCTCAGCATTCAATTACTTCAATGCTTTCCTGGCTGGTCTCCTCATTTCCACCCTCCATTAACTTAAGTTCATTCAAAGCTCTGCTGTTTGTATCCTAACTTACACCAAGTCCGATTCATCTCTTACCCCTGTGCTCGTTGGCCAACATTGGTACCAAGTTGGCAAAGCCCTGAATTTAAAATTCTTATCCCTGTTTTCAAATCCCTCCATGGCTTTGCCCCTCCCTATTTCTGCAACCTCATCCAGCCCTGCAACCGGTTGGGAAAGGTGTGCTTCTCCAACTCTCTTCGCCCCACCTGTGACTTCAGCGGTCTAGGCCCTACACTCTGGAATTCCATTCTTAAGCCTCTCCTCCTCTCAACCTTTCCCTCCTTCTTTAAAACTCTGCTTAAAACCTACCTCTTTGTCTAGGAATTTGGTCACTTCACCTAACCTCTCCTTCTTTAGCTCCGTGTTAATATTTGGCTGTTTATGTTCCTGTGAAACACCTAAGAATATTTTGCTATGTTAACTAAATGTAAGTTGCTGTCGTAGTATACAGATGGGATACAATTGGGGACTGTACATTAATATTTATGAGTGTTTCCTCCAATACATCCAACAATGAGTGACTCAACACTGTGGCCCTGTTTTTATGGTGAGGTGGGGAGAGTGAAAACAACAAATGAACCTGGCAAGGCTGGGGACAGGGAGGTCCTGTCGAATCTAACAACAGGACCTCATTAACATTTGTTAGCTCCAATTCCTGCCGGCAGCCAGCCACATGGACAGCCTGGCCAGGGCAGTGTGAGAAAACACTAGTGGCAGGACGCCAAGAGACCATGGACCCCATTGGCAGTGATCCCCATCATGGCAGGCAAATGTTCTGCCCCAACACTCTTCTACTGGCTTAGCTGTGCCATCAAGTTTATGCCCTTGGGATTCTTTATGCTCCTGTTTTGATTTGTTATAATTTTCTTCCTGGTTCCCATTATTTGACCCAGGCCATGCACCAAATGGATTTGAAAAAGTAGGTGACCAGCTACAGGCAATGAGAGTGGCCGAGGGAAAACTCTTCCTTTCGTTTTCCCTCCCTTCTTTTGGGGGAAGTCCATGGATGTCACAGCAGGTCAACTGAGATCAGGAGCTCGGAAGAGTGAAAGATAAGACTTGGCATTTAACTTGGACAAATTCTAACTGTTATATTATTCATTTCCTATATTGCCTACATTTCAAAATACTTCACTGGCTGTGAAATGCTTTAGGATGCCCTGAGGTCATGAAAGGCAAATGCAAGTCCTGTTATACTGAAGGAAAAGGGAGTAATATGCATCTCTGAATGGCAGTAATCAATGGCAAATCCCCCTCTAAAATTGTTCAGTCCATTGAAACCACCACCAAAACCAAAAGGGAAAATGAAGGCATTCTCTTTCACTAGTTTACCAGAGAAAACAGACATGTTCCTTAGCAATAAAGACTAGTTTCTCCCCCTTCTAGAACACACTAGAAAATAGACACTGGATTTCCACTAGATTGTCCTCATCCAAGTAAAAATGCATTCAAAAAAATTAATGAATCCATTTTTTAACTACATTCTCTAACTAATGTGGAGATACACAAATACGGAACTCACTTCCACAAGGATTGGTTGAGGTCAATAGCATAGACGCATTTAAGAGGAAGCTAGATAAACACACGAGGGAGAAATGAATAGTTGGATATTCTGAGGGTGAGATGAAGTAGTGTTGCAGGAGTCTCATGTAGAACATAAACACTGGCAAGGACCATTTGGACCAAACGGCTTATTTCTGTGCTGTACATTCTATGTAATTCTATGTAAAGTGATGGTACATATATGTAAGGGACATTTTGTTTATGTGTGCATAGCACTAGTATATATTAAAAAAGGGGCATGCTAGTTTATATCCAACCTTCCTTCCCCTATACAATGCTTTTGGAGATTTCAGCCTTGGCTGAATGGTAATGCTCACACGTTCGAGTCAGAAGACTGCGGGTTCAAGCCCCACTCTGTAGACCTGAGCTCAAAATCTAGACTGACACTTCAGTATAATTCTGAGGGAACATTACACTATCAAGGATGCTGTTTCTCAGCTGAGATGTTAAATTAAGACTTGTCTGCCCTATCAGATAGATGTAAAAGATCCCGAGACATAATTTGAAGACGAGTAGAGGAATCTTAGCCAAACTTTATCCCTCAAATAACATGAGTAAAATATCTTATCTGGTTATTTACCTCATTGCTATCTATGGGAACTTGCTGTGCCCTAATTGGTTATTAGGGGCTGACTTTTGTGCCAACGGCAGGGCTCCTGGCGCCAGGATGAAAAGATGGGGGGAGCCCTGCCTCAGGCATTTGGAGCACCCCCGCACCCCAACCTCCACTGACACAATTCTACAGCGCCAGGCCAAGTAACAACCTGGCACCGGGATCCCGCCTCAGCTGCTGGCCAATCACAGGGCCGGCAGCTCAGTGGCAAGGCTAGAAAGTCTGAACTCCTAAGAATAGTGGTCAACCACTTTTCTCTTGAATCTGAAGAAGCAGAAGCAATGTTAGAAGCAGACTCCGACAGAGTATTGTTAGCAAAGAGACAATTGGAACAGAGGAAACTTGAATTTGAGGAAAGAGAGAGAGAGACAGGAGAAAGAAAAGAGAGACAGGAGAAATATAATGAGAGAGTGGAGAGAGACAAAGAAAGAGCCTTTTGGAAGGAATGTGAAGACAAAGAGAGGAAGAAGAGAGAAAGAGAAAGAACGTTCCAGAAAGAATGCAAAGAGAAAGAGAGCTGAAGCAGCTTGGGTTAACTAGGGGGTGACAGAGTAACCCCAGTGAAAGCATGGCCAATATAGAGGAGCGTAATTCAGGGCTGGGTACAGAATTGTTAAAACTCTCCGAACTGATCCTAAAATTCAATGAGGGAGACGTAGAAGCCTTTTTTTTGTGTCTTTTGAAAAACTGGCAAGGCAGTTAAATTGGCCAGCTGAGGCTTGGACTGTTGTTACAGAGTAAATTAGTTGGAAAAGCCCATGAGGTGTAATCCATGTTGCCAGCTTAGAGTTCATCAAATTATGAACTGACAAAAAATGCTATCCTCGGGGCATTGAATTAATACTGGAATCCAAAAGTTTAGAACCCTCAAGAAGCAAGCTGATCAAACTTACCTGGAGTTTGAGAGAAATAAGCAGCTGACTTTTGGCCAGTGGCAGAGGGCTCAGCTATGAAAATCTCAGAGAAGTAATTTTGCTAGAGGAATTTAAAAACTCACTCCCACTCTCCATAAAGACACATGTAGAGGAGCAGAAGGCTCATAGAGCCCAGCAAGCCGCAGTTCTGGCTGATGAGTTTGCTCTCATTTATAGGTCAGTATCCTAAGAGAAAGCCTTTCTTAATCACCCCCCACAAATCCGAAAAGGACAAGAGAGTGGGGAGGTGATAGCAGCCCAAGCAGTCCCAGGAGGGAAGGAAAAGCAGGAGACACAGGGGCCCTCCTCCAGCCAAAAAGGAAGATGCTATGAGTAGGAGTGAGACCCAGAGACCGGTGTGCTTCCATTGTAATAAAGCAGGGCATTTAAGAGCTGACTGCTGGAAACTGAAGGGAAAACCTGTAGAGTTAATCAGGGAACACCCACTCAGTGAAGAAGGGACCCTGATGGAAAGCACAGCAGAACAAGCTGTGGCTTTAACTGCAGTACGAGTGAGACCCAGGTAGTTTACGGCTGAAAGTGCAGGAAAATGTAGTAGGATTCCTGAAGATTATCAGGGTTTAGTGTCTGAACAGAGAGCAACCCCATACCCCTTGTGTGGGGAAGCAAGCCCATAGTAATTCTCAGGGACACAAGGGCCACTAGATCCCTTTTATTGGGAAAAGGCCTGACCTTTACACTGGGTGCACTTGAACTGCGACCCAGTTTTGGGACAGGTGACTGTAGGGATTGTCCCTAGTTTGCCTGTGGACAGGGTTGACCTGCTCCTAGGTAATGATCTGGTGGGGATGAAGGTGGTAGCTTCCCCAGTAGAGAAAGAGAGACTGCAGGAGGTCAGAGAAACAGGATAGTGGCAGGAGACGGTCCCCTGCAGTTTCCCTGAATGTGTAATGTATCAGGCCAGGATCAAAGCTCCCACAGAGGAGACTGAATTAGCACTGCAGGCAGATGACCATGAGGTCTGTCTGTCCGAAACTTTCTTTGGAAAGTTAGTAGACCCAGAAAATGAGTTAAATAAATCTTCCCAAGCTGAGGCTCAGCGAGCTGACCCAGTATTGTGAGACTTAGCACAGGCTGCCCAGTCTGAAATTGGAGCAGAGGGAGTCCTGATTGCTACTACTTAAAGAATGAGGTACTGATGAAGAAATGGAGTTCTCCTCACAGAGCTGAGTGCAAGGAGTGGACAGTGGTTCACCAGTTAGTGGTGCCACAGAGGTACAGGAGAGAAATAGTAAAAATGGCCCTAAGATTACAGTGGCTGTACATGTCAGTATACAAAACACCAAAGTCCGTGTAAGACAGTAGCTTGACTGGCCAAAACTCCACAAAGATGTGGTGGAGTACTGTAGGAGTTGCCACATGTGCCAGGTTGAGGGGAAACCCCAACCTCCAGTGAAATCTGCACACCTAAGTCCTGTATCCATGTTTGGAGGACCCTCCAGCAGAGGGCTGGTGAACTGTAAGGGACCGCTGCCAAGAACAAAGGACAGGAAGGCACCAGGCTGGCAACAAGTTAGAAAGGAACGGGGAAAAAGGGACCAAGAGGCAGGTTAAAGGAAGTCCGGGGATGAAAACCCCTACTGTCTGGTCAGCCAAGCACGAAATATTTGAAAAGTTGGGCCCCACATCCTCCTATGTAAATGCAGACTCTAGAAGCACCCCATCAGGGTTGCTAACAGCATTTACAGGCACCAGCAGAGACAAAGAAAGTCCTCAAGAGGGCAGAGAAACCAAGTGGGTGATGCCTCACCTTGTCGAAGTGCCGCAGGGGAGTGCAGTACAATCTGGATAAGCAGGAGTGTTCCAGAGGACAAAGGGAAGATTAGCAAAGAATACTCCCCCGCAGTCAGGAAAAAGGGAACCAGCCATCCCCTGAGCTGAAAAGCCCTTGCATGACTCATCAAAGCACTGAAAGAGAGTTCAGAATGGAACCACCCACTGCCTCCGCCCCCGAACAGAACTCCAACCTGGGGCTAATTAAACCTAACCTCCCCTCTGCAGACCTCAACAAGAACAAAGACCCCTTAGTCAGTCATGGAAATGTGCAAACTGAAAAAACTGCCCCAAAAACCACATGTTTATTGGGATGCCAGAAATGGCCCTTTAAAGCAACACTGCCACCAAGAAAACACAGGTGTAACAATTGTTAGGGTTCTGAATGAATGAGAGAGATGCATGTTTGTGTTCCTGTCCTTATCTTCTCTCTAGTCCCTTTTAATGAAATGCTCTTTTTTAAAAATCACATTTCATTCCACTGGGTGAGGAGGTGCCATGCAGACCCCCACCTGCCAAGAATGAGGTATATTAATTTTGTCATATGAACATTGATTTTAAACTGTTGCTGGAGTGAAGAAAGAACTTGTTAAAAAAAAAACCTGACACTTGGCTGGAAAAAACATTTGCATACTAACAGACAGTGCTTGGACATACAAAGGACCCTGGTCCACTTACCCCAAAATGGAATGTGATCACTAGACATTGAAGGTGAGGAAGCTCACATTCCAGGATGACTGCTAAGATGGCAGAATCCACAAACAGAAGTGGTCAAACCAGCTAGTCACATGACTAACCTGCAGGGAAACCTGAGGATTTTTGAATTGTGCCATAGAAAAAGATCAGAAGGCAAAGCTGAGAGGGAACCCCCTAGAACCCTTCTCACCTGGCCGTAACGTTACTCTTTATCTCCTGAATGCAAGAATGGATGGTACATTTCCAGAGATATCTAATACCCTCTGGTTCCTTAGCCAAGTGGCCATTCCTCATGTCTCGACCTGAACACTAAATGTCATTTGGTCATTTAATATCAGATATCACAGTTAAGGCTGATCCTGTGCTTACCCAATCTACACATTTATCAACTTGCAGCAAGGTGACTGGATATGGATCACAAGTGAGAGGTCTGGGTAATTTATCAGCTCTTCAGTATAAGGGACTGGGTTTAATTGAAGCATTTCAACTTAGATGGCCTGGATTGAACCTGAGAACTTCTTGGTCTGTCTGATATACGTCAACAAAGGAATTCAAAGCTCTTCTTTAGAGGTGGCATCATGCTAGCCATCCATTGATAAATTTAAAAGCTTTATAACTTTAGGCTTAGGCATGTTGGTCTGTAGTCTTAATAAATGGTGATAAAGAATCTGAGGATGGAATTAGATAGGGATGTGAACAAAATATCATTCAGGTATATCAGCAGGCAAAAATCCAATCACAGCATAAGGCAACACCAGTGGGAATGATACAGTAAAGATCCTCATCATAAATATCATAACCCTTTATTAGAATTGGGTATTACAAGGAAATCTGAAGCCGCTCCTGCACATTGAGAAACTGTAAAGGTTGACTTTGACTCAGGTATCAATTTTGAGAGCAGTAACATTGGTCCTGTGAACGGTTGAAAAAATTATTAAAGCTAAAATAAGATTAACCACTTCGTACATCTCCTGATGTCTATAAATCTGCTACCAACATAGTTCACAATATACACAACACAAGAACACAAGAATCAGGAGCAGTAGTAGGAAATTCGGCCCTTCGAGCCTGCTCCGCCATTCAATAAGATCATGGCTGATCTGGTTGTGACCTCAACTGCAATTGCCTGTCTGCCCCCAAAATCCTCTGACTCCCTTGTCGATCAAAAATCTAACTCAACCTTGAATATATTCAATGACCCAGCCTCCACTGTTCTCTGGGAAAGAGAATTCCACAGACTAACGATCCTCCAAGAGAAAACAATTCTCCTCATCTCAGTCTTAAATAGTAGACCCCTAATTTTTAAACCTTGTTTCCTCATTCTAGGCTCCCCCACAAGGGGAAACATCCTCTCAACATCCACCCTATCAAATCCCCTCAGGATCTTATGTTTCAATAAGATCACCTCTCTTTCTTCTAAGCTACAATGGGTGCAGGCCTAACCTGCTCAACCTTTCCTCATAAGATAACCTCTTGATCCCAGGAATCAGTTGAGTCAACCTTCTCTGAACTGCTTCTATTGCAATTATATCCTTTCTTAAATAAGGAGACCAAAACTGTACACAATACTCCAGATGTGGTCTAACTAAGGCCCTGTACAGTTCTAGCAACACTTCCCTCCTTTTATACTTGATTCCCCTTGCAATAAACACCAACATTCCATTTGTTTTCCTAATCACTTGCTGTACATGCATACTAATCTTTTGTCATTCATGTACCAGGGCACCCAGATCCCTGTGTACTGTAAAGATCTGCAGTCTCTCTCCTTTCAATAATATAATAATATAGGTGGTGACTATGAAGATGTGTAGCCACAGGATGGTACTGCCAGTGTTCCTCAGGGGAAATGTTTACAGCCCAACCATCTTCAGTTGCTTCATCAATGGCTTTCTGTCTATCATAAAGGCAGGAATGGGACTGTTCACTGATGGTTTCACTGTTCCAATCACAACTCCTCTAATAATGGCACAGTCTATGACAGCCTACAACAGGACCTTCTAGGCTTGGACTGACATATAACAAGCAACATTGGTGCCAAGTAAATGTCACACGATGACTATATCCAATAATAAAATGTTCAAGCACATCCCCCTGACCTTCAACAGCACCATTATTGCCATCGTTGTTTTGGTGAGATGGGGGGGGGGGGGGGAGGGGGGCGCGGTGATGGGTGGTGAGGAGAACACGATTGACCAGTCATCTGAATATCATGACTACCAGAGCAGGTCAGAGGATGGGTATTCTGTGAAGAATGGCTTACCTCTTGACAGTTCATTGCCTCGTCTACATTTGTAAAGCATTCCATTCGTCTGGATGCGGCTGCAACAACACTCAAGAAGTTCAATACCATTGACGACAGAACAATTTGCTTGATGGATGCTGCTGCCTCTGAACTTAATATCCATCCCTTTCCACTGGGGTACTGTGGCTGCAGTGTGTAATATCTGCATGATGTACTGCAGCAACACAAGCTTAATTCAACAGCATCTTCCAGTCCTGTGGCCTCCACCACTTAGAAGGGAAAAACAGCAAAAGCATGGGAACTCCAAGTCACATACCATCCTGACTTGGACATATCTGGCAGAAGTTCTCTCCCACTGCACATTTAGCTGAAATCCCAGAGATTTTCACCTTTTCTTTTGGGCTTCCACTGATATCCCTCCAAACTTATGCGAGAAATCAGAAGAACCCTTTGGAAATTCTGTCCCGTGCTGTCATTCCTTCATTCTCACTTGGATAAAATTTTGCAGCTCTTTGCTGAGCAGCATTGTGAGAGCACTAATACCACAAGGAGTGTAACAGATTCTCGGAAAAGGTCCAGCATCATCCTTTGAGGGCATCTAGGGCTGGGAAATAAATGTGGCTTTGCCAATGTATCACACATGCAGAGAACAAAAGCAAACTGCTTGTGGTGACCTAGAATTGCAATTTTCAACCATGACGTATGAGGGTAGACATTTGAAAGGCAAGTCATTTAAACATGTAACTCAGTATTTTGCATTGTCAGTATCAGTAGTAAGCCATATAAACTCAACCTCAAAATCTTTGCTTCTTTGACTCTAGCCTCTGTGGAACTTTCTCCCCCCTCACCTCAGTGTAGATGACTGTGCCTTCACTTACCTACATCCCACTCTCCTCCTCAAAATCTTCTGCCTTTTCAGTTCCCACCTCTCCATTAAATTTCATTACTGTTAATCTCCATTATTTCATCATTCTTCAAGGGACCTTGTGTGCAAGTTGCTTGCTGCATTTGGCCACATCACAACATTGACTCTAAAGCATTTTGGGACATCCTGGGTCATGAAAGGCACTATATAAATGGATGTTTCAAATTCTTCAACAAAAGTAGTTGGCATTATTGCTCTTGTATCAGAGAAAGGTCATCAATTGGTGAAGATTCATAATCCACCTTTGGCTATTGACTCTCTCCTCAGTGCACCTCATCCCTCATTAAGACAATAGAGACAAATCTTTTGAGATGAAAGTGGAAAACATTGTGAAGAAGATGACTGTAACAGTTATCTTTATATATTTCTTCATTTCATAAGGCTCATTTCACTGATCAAATTGAGAAAGCTTTCCTTGCAGTAACGACAGCTTGCATTTACATATCACCTTTCACATAGTAAAACAGCCCACGGCACTTCATACGAGTGTTATCAGACACAATTTAACACCGAGCCACTTAAGGAGTTATTAGGACAAATGATCAAAAGCTTGGTCAAAGAGGTAGGTTTAATGGAGAGTAGTTAGCGATGCAGAGAGGGAATTGCATAGCTTAGGGCCAGATTGCTGATGGTGGGCTGAAGGAAGTTGTGTAACATAATAATATATAACCTCACAATAATATATATAGCCTAGCTATAGAAGGTAACTTTCAGAGGGTCAATTACTCCACGCTATGCAAACAACTGACAGTCAAGGAGCAAGAAGTCCAGTCTGAGAAAAAAAAGACTTGATTAGCTAATGAAGCAACCACAGCATGCAGGTAGCACATTAAATAGGCCTTAACATCCAAATTCATAGACTGCTCATTCTAGATTTTAATCCTAGTATTTCTCCACAGTGATCATGCATTAAACCTGTTTATAATGGACACCTTTCACAAGGGTAATGGCTAATATGAATCAACACTTAGTTACAAGGAACATTCATGTTTTGACCGTGTGTAATTACAATGCCAAAGTGAGGCAACTGAGCCTTCTTCTATCGCTGAGGAATATGAAGACACCCATTTCCATTACACCTCTAGAAACTGGGCAAATGCTCAGCAGTAGTTCACCAGGATCATTTCTATCCCTCCACAAGACTATCAGCATTGAATGGCCCTCATTATCAGAAGATGTGAATTTTCAACGCTAAATTTGCAGAAGAAAAAAGGTACATTTTCTCATTCTTGAACTGACAAAGACAAATACTTATACTTTGTCAAGAAAACATGATATGCCAAATGAGGAATTTTAATTCATCAGTTGGAAACTTACATTAAACTTTTAATGGAAAAAATCCGAGTTAACCATTAAAAAAAACTGATAGCCAAGATGGCCACCGCAATTTGCATCTGAAACACTTTGCACATTCCAAGGCATCCAAGAGGAGACACATGTCTGATTAGCCTGTACCCAAAACAATAGTTTGCTCTATTGATTGAACTACCTAAGATTGCTTTCATTAGCAAGACATTCAAAGCCATCCTGGAACGCTAACATTGAAAGGGCAAACCCTCCAAGTGTAAATATTGGCATCCTGAGGCATGAGAGATTGAAATTCCTAAACTTGAATCTTGTTAGAAGGTACCAGAGAATACACTGAGGCAGTCATGTGACTGTCTGTCCATCTCTATGAAAGCTGGGAATTTCCCTTGAACAAGGTAGACAAACCAGTGACTCAAACTGTGCAAAAGCCAGAAGGACTCCCTCTCTCCCTCTCCAAAAGGCCTGGTGGGCCATGCGAAGCCTAGCTGCCAGTTGCTAGATCCAGACAAAGACACCGGGGAACGAAAGCCACCTACAAGTCTGCTGCCAAGAAAACTCTGAGCCAGGTGGGCCAGCCACAAAGTGCAGTGCTACCAGTCAAAGACTCCAAGAACACAACTTCAGCTGGAAGACAATGGAATCACCCAACCCCTGTGTATTAATTTTTATTTGATCTGGATTCTAATCCAACCACAAATCTACTCCTGACCTCTGTAATTTATTTGTGTGTGTGATTCTCGTGTGAGTGTGTGCGTGAATGGGTAGCATATTTTTTATTATTTTATTTAGATCGTGTTTAGATTGTTAAGTATAATAAACTCACCTCTTTCTTGCTTAAACTCAAGAAAACCTGTCTGAAGTATAATAAACTCACCTCTTTCTTGCTTAAACTCAAGAAAACCTGTCTGATTTGTTCTTTTACAATCACAACAAAGGTAAAGGAAAAATACTCACTGAGGCAGTAAGCACATCCACTGTTTAAAAAGGAA
The DNA here is from genome assembly GCF_036365525.1 of Heterodontus francisci. Classification (NCBI taxonomy): domain Eukaryota; kingdom Metazoa; phylum Chordata; class Chondrichthyes; order Heterodontiformes; family Heterodontidae; genus Heterodontus; species Heterodontus francisci. The sequence continues at coordinate 34,660,095 of NC_090372.1, forward strand.
CAAACCCTGTTATGGTCAAATAAGAGGAAGGACAAGAGGGGAGCCTATGACCCCTCCTCACCTGGCCATAACAATTTTACAAACTTACGCATGCACGTGTGTGATTACTGCATCACTAGAAACCTGTGACAGTCCTTTTAGAATTAGACTATTAGGGATCGTACACGCATATGGAAATGATGGACACGTTCATCAAGCTTGCCCCGCACCACAATGGGTGAACCATCATGTCTAAACATTTCTTCCCTCCCTTGAACTCTCCCACCCCACCCCACCCCACCCCATCTCACGTGCCTGCATCCCCCAATGATCAAATGCGTTACTCCTAACTTCAATCCACAAAAAGCCCAATAAATGTAAGATCAATGAAAAAAAATACTTTATTGCTTTGTTGCAGCTGCTGTTGCCAGGTAATCACAATTAAGAAAAAACTTGCTGGAGGCAAGGGAGAAGATATCACACATGTTACCTCTCTTGCTATTAATAAGTTTTGAAAGGGACAGGCACCTTAATCCAATAGAGGCAAAAGTGATCCACTGCTGGTTTCCAGTTTGACTGTGCATTCATTGGTAATCTAGAATCATGTTGTAAAGAGATAGGCAGCAGCTTCTAATAAAATCAAGCTGGCTCATGAATTCTGATCCAAGCATAGAATTCCTATGTAGCAAACCACTTACTGTTCACTCACATTATGTGCAATTTCTAGTCCAAGAAAAACATCTCTGACTATTATCTTCATCCAAGCATGACATCTTTGCATGCTTAGAACCCAGCACAGTGAATGTTACAAATTTCACTCAAAGACTGAAACACACATTGAAATTCAAATCTGTTGTGTAGTTAGGTGCAAAATAATACAAATTCCTTTTTTAAATATATTGTGTTCAATTCTATTTGCAGGATAAACTTGTAAAATTAGCCATTGTTTTAACATCCATAGACATTGCAATCTGAGAATTAGTCTTATCCAAACACAATAGTTCTTAGCAAACTAGTTTTGAATTTAGCAGGAGTTGCTAAGTTATAGTGGTCAAAATGGCCAGTCAAACTAATACAGAACTATTCACCTTGATCATTCAACCATAACAATCCACCAAAACAAAAGCTAGTAAATCAAGCTGAGGGCAGTTTGCTATAGATGGACAAGACCCTAGAATCCCTTTTGTCATTTAATCATGCCCAGCCTCCACCCTATCACAGATCTTTCCCTTTCTTCTTCCCACCCCCCTTCTCACCCCACAGCACTTTTTCTGTGGCTTTCCATTCCAATGTAAACTGCTAAATCTCTAACTTCTTTCAGTACTGATGAGAGGTCATTGACCTGAAACATTGGCCCTGATATTTCTGGGGAGGTGTGGAGGGCGTGGGTGAGGCCGAAAATGGCTGAAGAACCTAGCAAGGCCGGGTGGTGGAGGTCCTACCATTCTTAACGTCACTTACCTTGTGGCACTGGCAGTCCTTTCTGCCATTTTACTGCCGTGTTTCCCAATCACTGGGAAACCCGTGCAGCTGCAGTAAATTTAAGATCAGGCTCTTTACTGCAGGAGCCCAATTTAAATATGCAAATTTCGTGTTCCACTTCTCCACCTCGCCCTGATATTAGCTGGCATAAACAAGGCGGCGGATACTTACCTGGCTGATAGGGGTTGTGTGATGCATATTTCACTTTTTAGTCCCTCCCTCCAGCCCTCTCCCACCCATCCTGAATAGAGGGGATTTAATATAGAGGCTGATAGCACGGTTTCTCGCTCCATGGATGCTGCCTGACCTGCTGAATTTTTCTAACTTTTTTTGTTTTATCCCAGAACACATTTGTTCATGCTATTTTCCCATCTCAACCAAATTCAACAATCCTATTTTCCAGCATTTTTCACAATCTAGGCTATTTTTATTGTCACACAAAAATTAAGTAAATATCCTGTTTTACATTTTAATTTACCAGCCACTGACAAAAGTGCAGAAATGTGCCATTTTAAATTTGGGTAATTTCTGAGGACGTGGTTTCATTAGTGATAAAAAAAACCAGTAGCCAAGCATGTCCACTTTAAGTAATGATCTTGTATATTTTTTCAGGAACAAATGAGTCATTTAAATGGCATAAATGCAGTCAAATAAATAGGAATATGTTGAATGGATCCACAACTGTTTCCTTGATCAGTATGTTACACATCCAAGGAAGGATTCAGTGCTAAATCTGAATCTGGGTAATGAAGCAGCACAATTATGTTACTGGAAGGCAGGAGATAGTAGAGAATGGTGACCATTACTGAATTAAAGGGATCTAAAATATGATTGGAAGTGCACTAAGTGCTGCTATGCTTTGGGTGGCAGAACCTGGTATTATTGGGCATGTTTTACACCCCATATGTACTGCATATGTAACAGTGATCCAGAAAAGCTCTAAATGCTTCAAGGCTGTCTACACAATTGTAGCTTTTGCTCTGGGTCCATTTTTGAGCTTATCCTGGCTTCACATTCAGAGCCAAGTATGTTACCTTTTTGTTGCTGGTGTTCTGGAGGGTTGGTTTTCCCGTGTGCAGGTGTTAGGCCCCTTAATGGCAAAGGGCCCAACACCTACTTCAGGCATATGTGTAAAGGACGCCTCTTATTTGTCCTTACCCAATATAGTGAACGGCGCACTTCCAGTTGGACATTCGCACGTGCTTCCTGCACGTCATTTTAGAGGCTGCATAGCACCCGAAAACCGAGAGCTACATGGCCTGATTTCTAGGCCTGTAACTGTGTGAATAGACTATTTGAACTAGATAGGTTCGGGAATATTCAGGGTCATTAGTATAGGCTATGCCATCCAAGGACTAGGTTAGATATGAGGAAGACCTTTTTTACACAGAGGGTTAATAACACTGCAAACAGTGGTGGGATATGTGGTGAGTGCACATTCACTGTTCAAAATAGTTCAAAAAGCAGCTGGACAAATTGCATGCTGTGCTAATATCACTGTGTACAAAAGGTAGGGGTTGCATCAAAATACTCAGCAGGTCTGGCAGCATCTGTGGAGAGAGGAACAGAGTTAACGTTTCAGGTCTGTGACCTTTCATCAGAATTTCTGATGAAAGGTCACAGACCTGAAACGTTAACTCTGCTTCTGTCTCCACAGATGCTACCAGATTTGCTCAGCATTTCCAACACTTTCTGTTTTCATTTCAGATTTTGAGCATCTGCAGTATTTTGCTTTTATTTTAGGGGTTGCATCAAGTTACATCGGGCTGGATTTTCAAAGCCCGCGAGGGGAGGAACGATTGTGATCGCGATTTGAATATCGTGTTCTTGGAGGTTGGCACTGGGTCCCACCCCCTCCAGAATGCGATGCTATTTTTAAGGTGCAGCCGGCAGGGAGAGAGCAGGTTGGGCAACTGTGCCCAATTAATTTCCTGTTGAGCTCATTGAAGAGCTCATTAACAGGCTTGTCAGTTTCAGGGAACAATTTTTAAAGGCTGGGAATGGGGAAGGCGCCATGGTGGGGGGGGGGCGGGGGGGGGTGAAATGACAGCATTGTGAAGATGAAAACAGTGTGGAGGGCCATGAGGTCCATGGGAAGGGCTGATTAACATAAAGCAGAGGCGGCAAATAAAACTCAGCTGCTTCAGATATGCCTCAGTGTGGCTTTTGCTGCAATTGAAAGGATTGAATTTCTCAGTGGTGGGTGACAGGAAACTGGAGAGGGATGTGAGGCCGCTGGCATCACTGCAGCAGCTGGGGTTGTCCGGGGAAGGCATGGTAAACATACAAAGCCCAGCTGAGCGAGTTCAGATGGGATCAGGCTACTCTGACATTGGACAGATCAGCCATGATGATCTGCAGCAGATGCAACCTCCTGGACAGCTGGAGACCAGAGGAGCTCTGTGGTGGAGGGCAGGATAGCGGGGCGGGGTGGAGCTGCAAGGGGTGGAAGGCGCTACCGAAACATTGGATGCTCAGCCCGAGTCAACTACCTGCATATGACAGAGAATCAGTACTGTAGGACGCTGCTCCTATCCAGGAAGATGGTCTTGGTCCTGTGTGTTCTGATCCACAATGACCTGAGGCCTCATGGTCCCTATGGCAGTCCCATACCCGTAGCCATCAATGGCTCAGGTGCCCTGAACTTTCATGCAATTGGGTCATTCCAGGAATCAGCTGTGGACCTCGGTGGTATCTCGCAGTCAGCATCTCATTGGGCCATCAGGCAGGTAATGGATGCCCTTTTTAGGAGGGAAAGGACAACACCTACTTTGACACAGATGGGCTTGTGCACAGAGGGCATTGGGTTCATATTCCATCGCTGGATTCCTCCAGGTGCAGGGCATCATCACTTGCACCCATATGGCCATCAAGGCACCCAGCAACTGGCCAGTGAGATCCATCAACAAGAAGGTCCTCCAGTCCCTCAACATCCAACTGGTCCACAACAAGAGTTTCTTCCATGTATGCGCTCACTTTCCTGGCAGCTGCCATGACTCCTTCATCCTCTACCTGTTCAGGCTACCTCAGTCCTTCACTCCATCCCCAAAGTGCATGCTGGCTCCAAGGGGACAAGGGAAATCCCTAGAAGCGATGGCTACTGACCTTTCTGTGGAAGCCCCAGACAGAGGCACAGAAGCAAAAAAAAACAATGCCACCTGCTCAGCTGGCCAACCATTGAGCAGGCCTTCGGATTTCTGAAGATGTGATTCGGTGCATGGATCAGTTGGGTTGTTTCCTCCAATAACCTCCTGCAAGGGTCTCTGTCATTGTAGATGTCTGCTGCGCTCTCCACAACATGGCCCTCCAGAGAGGTGTGGACCTTGAGGACAATGTGGGCTAGGAAGGAGATAGCTCATCAGGGGAGGAGTAGGAGGTAAGAGAGGAGGAAAAAGAGCAGTATAACACTGAACAGAGAGGTGCCCTTGCTGCCTGATGCAATGGTCTCCTCCTGCCACCCTCTGGAAAGAGGACCTCTGTCCTCTCCAATATGGCCTCCTGCCTTAGATCCAGGTGGGCATTGATGAAGTGAAGGTTTTCCCTGCCCGTAGTGCCAGGCCTCCAGCTCCCCTGTGACATCTTGCTTCCATCTGGTGCTGTGGAAGGTAGATCTCTCCCTCAGAACAACCAACAGCCCTAATGATGGCTGCCCTGCGGTGTCTACATGAGCCCCACACTTGATCTGACCCACCTCCATTTTCAATCCCACTGGTTCTAAGAGGACAGAAAACCCATGTCCATGCCAATTAAGACTTTCCCACTTGAAAATTGCAATCTGAATCAGCTACCTAGAGGAGGCAGGTTTCTTACCCAAAACCAGACCCGTTTCCTGTTTCCCACCTCCCCTTTGAAAATCCAGTCCATCGAGTCTACAGAACAGAAGCAGACTATTCACCCCCAACTGAACCATGCCAGCATTTATGCTCCACATTAACCTCCTTCCACCCTGCTTCATCTCACCCTATCAGCATACCTGTCTATTCTTTTCTCCCTCATGTGCTTATCCAGCTTCCCCTTAAATGGATCTTTGCTATTTGCCTCAACTACTCCTTGTGGTAGCATGTTTCACATTCCTACCATTCTTTGGACAGAGAAGTTTCCCCTGGATTCCCCCTGGATTTATTAGTGACGATCTTACATTTATGTCCGCTAGTTTTTGAATCCCTTACAAGTCTACCCTATCAAATTCCTTCATCATTTTAAAGACCTCTATCAGGTCACCCCTGTACCTGTTCATGTTTGTCACCTCTCAGTTCTAGTTTTCTCTGCCAGGGATTACATGACTTGAAATGGGAAGGTACACTGGGAGTCATGTTGCTTAGTGACATCATGATTGGAACAGGCTTGATGGAGATGTCAGTCTTTTTGCATATTCATATAAGAGGCCATATTTTCAAAGAATACTGGTAGTCAATGTGCAGAGAAATAGCAATGCCTTCTTCAAGCACTTAAGAGGTAACAAGATAATCAAAATAGGGTGGGTCAAATTTGTTCTAGAGAATGACTTAAGCATTTTGCATCAATTTCTTTTACAGAGGAATGTCAAAATAAGACTGTAGGTACATTTGATGAGATGTGGAACAGCCACTACTGGAAATTAATATTCAAAAAGACATTGTATTAAAATAAAGGACTTAAAGTATCAATGGATGAAGCTGCAGATCATAGAAATCCCAGAATACCAAAAGAATTTGGGGATGAGATAGCAGAACCACTAACCTGAATTGTCAAAAAATCTCTGGAAACAGGAATTGTACCGAAGGACTAGAGGGTGGGAAATTTTGCAGTTTTGTTCCATAAAGGGGAAAGAGACAAGACAGGAATTAAAGGCCACTTAGCTTATTTCCATTGTGGGTAAATTTAGAGGCCATCAATGTGTCCCTCCCCTTTCCAATATGCTACTCTGTCCCTCCTGCTCCCAACCTTCCCCTCAGCCCCTCTTCTTTCTGAGGAATCGCTCAGTCCCTCCTTGTTCCATGGCCCCATTCAGGATCTCCTTCTTCCAATGTGCTGCTGAGCACACAATTAGCAGGAGGGGCTGAGATCTTGGAGGATTTTAAGGCTGCAAGAGGTTACAGAGACAGGGAGGGGCAAGGCCATGGAGGGATTTGTAATCGAGGATGAGAATTTTGGAATCAAGGCATTGCTGGATCACGAGACAATATACGTCAGTGAACACAGGGGGTGATGGGTAAATGGCATTTGGTGCGAGTTAGGATATAGGCAGCAGAGGTTTGAATGAACTCAAGTTTACGGAGGATGCAAGGTGAAAGACGAGGCATATCTTTCCATGGAACCAAAGTATAAGTTGCAACAGGCAAATTAGTCATCTATTCACAGATTATAAATTGTCATGGCGCCTCTAACCAATCAGGATCATATATGCCATGCCTCAGCATTGGAATAGTTGAGTATATGGAGGTAACAAAGGCATGGATGAGAGTTGAAGCAGCAGGTGAGCTGAGGCAGGGCTGGAGATGGGCAACATTACACAGGTAGACATAGGTGGTTTTAGTGATGGAGCAGATATTATAGAATCATAAAAAATTGACAACACAGAAAGGAGGCCATCAAGTCCGTACCAGTTGATGAAGAGTTACCCAGTCTAATCCCACCTTGCTGCACTAGGCCAGCGTTCCAGGGGAGAACAAAGGAAATGCTTCAAAGACACTCTGAGACTCAGAGACACTCTGAAGCTCTCTTTGAAGCACAGTAGCACTGACATTGATGATTGGGAGGAGCTTGCTACCAATTGTTCAAGATGGTGACAACTTGTCCATCAAGCTGCATCATGCTTTGAGTGCAAACGCCTTAATGATGTGGCAGAGTGGCGACAGAAGGAAAGAAAAGGAAGCAAATCCTGCACTACGGATCCCACTACTCATGCGACGTCCTGCCCCAGGTGCCCAAGGATCTGTGGGTCAAGAATCAGCCTGTTCAGTCACATGAAGGCCCATGGCAGAAACTCGCGACCTTGAGTAGACATCATCCTTGAATCGAAGGACAGCTAATGACTAGGTCCATAGTCCTGCAGGTCACAGCACCTCAAGTAGACATCTAAGTTATTTTTGAATGTGGTGGGAGTTTCTGCCTCTACCACCCTTTCAGGCAGTGAGTTTCAGGTCCTTACCACCCTCTTGGTGCAAAACATGTTTCCTCTCTAATCATTCCATCAATTACTTTAAATCTAAGCCCCCTGGTTTTGACCCCCTGCTCAGGTAAGTAGGTTGTCCCTATTTATTTAGGACTCTCATAATTTTGTCTTTCTTTTGGGCCTCCTTATCTCGAGAGACAATGGATACGCGCCTGGAGGTTTTGACCCCCTGCTCAGGTAAGTAGGTTGTCCCTATTTATTTAGGACTCTCATAATTTTGTACACCTCAATTAAGTCACCCCTCAGCCTCCTCTGTTCCAAGGAAAACAACCCGAGCCTATCCAATCTTTCCTCATAACTAAAATTGTCCTGTCCTGGCAACATCCTCGAAAATCTCCTCTGCACCCCCTCTCCAGCGCAAACACATCTTTCCTGTAATGTGGTGACCAGAACTATATGCAGTACTCAAGCTGTGTTCGAATTGGTGTTGTATATAGTTCTTCATAATCTCCCTGCTCTTCTATTCTATGCCTCGGTTAATAAAGGAAAGCATGCCATACGTTTTCTTAACCACCTTACCGACCTGTCCTGCTCCCTTTTAGGATCTGTGGACATACACTCCACACTATTCAGTCTCCACCCATTAATTGTGTATTCCCTTGCCTTGTTGCACATTCCGAAATGCATTACCTCACACTTCTCTAGATTGAATTCCATTTTCACTTTCCTGCCCAACTGAACAGACCATCTATATCTTTTTGCAGTTTAAAGCCTCCCTCCTCATTGTCAAGTACATGGCCATTTTGTTTTGTGTGGTTGAAAGCTCTGAGACGCCTCTTGTACATCCCCGATTTTCATCACTTCATCATTTACAGCCATGCCTTCAGCTGCCTAGGCCCTAAGTTCTGGAATTCCCTCCCTAAAACTCCCTGCCTCTCTCTCCTCTTTTAAGACACTCAGTAAAACCTACCTCTTTGATCAAGCTTTTAGTCACTTGTCCCAATATCTCCTTATTTGGCTCCGGTTCAAATTTTGGTTCATATCGCTCCTGAGGAGTTACTAGAATAAAGGTGCAAAATAAATACAAGTCATTGCTGCTGCTAAAGTTTTCTCCTGATGTCACACCATTTTTTTACCTATATCTACAATTTCACTATCAGTATCAGAGACATAAGAAAACTTTTCCTTCCGTATTTTCCACATTATTATTACCTGTATTTCAATGTATTTCCATGGAACCAAAGTATAAGTTGCAACAGGCAAATTAGTCATCTATTTACAGATTATAAATTGTCATGGCCCTTCTAACCAATCAGGATTATACATTCCATGCCTCAATAGGCGCTCAATGAGTAAAGATGTGTCTTGTGCCTGCACTTTCAACCAGAGAGCATGTTGTTCCCATGGTGCTTCTTTCTTAACAAACAGGGCCTATTTATAAAAAATTTATTGAGCACTTATCTCCATGTAGTAAGTGCTTTTGCTCGACTCCCTTCTGTGTGCTAGAAATGTTCAATTGATGTCTTGCAGTTCCAAAGTGTGGAGGGGAGTCTCATAAATGAGTTCCCTGTGTGAAGGCGAGGAACTGAGTGCTATCATGTGATGCCAACACATCAATGCACACTAACCTGTAGGACTGAAAGAGACTCTAAGGCTGTCCTATTGCCAAGAATACCTGCTGAGATCGATTATCGGCATATTGTAACACAAAATTGGCAGACCTGGTTTATACTACTGGCCACACCCACCGAGCACTACACTTTCCACTTCTCAGGGTGGTGGGGTTTTAACCTGTCAAGGTGGGTGGGATTCTAGTGGGTGGGAGGTTTCAACCACATATCCGTGCCATCACTAAGACTGCCTACATCCACCTCCCTAACATTTCCTGATTCCGCCCGACTGAAACCCTCATCCATGCCTTTGTCATCTCCAGACCTCCAGACTTGACTATGCTAACACTCTTGGTCGGTCTCCCACTTTCTACCCTGCATAAACTTGAGGCCATCCAAAACTGGCTGCCCATATCCTAACTCACAACAAGTGACGTTAACCTATCACACTTGTGCTCACTGACTTATATTGACTCCTGGTTTAGCAAAACCTCTCTTTTCAAATTCTTATCCTTGTTTTCAAATCCCTCCATGGCCTCACCACTCTATATCTCTGAAATATCCTTCTGCCCCAAATGCTTCAAGATATCTGCGTTCCTCTAATTCTGGCCTCTTGAGCATCTAGGATCTGGCTGTCTGCCTCTCTACCTCACTTTCTTCCTTTATGATGCTCCTTAAAACCTACCTCTTTGACCAAGCTTTTGCTAATATCTCCTTAAGTGGCTCAGTGTCATATTTTGTTTTTTAATGTCTCTGTGAAGTGCCTTGGGATGTTTTGTTACATTCAAGGTGCTATATGAATATGAGTTGTTGTTAAAACAGCTGTACCCACTGGCATGTTTGGAAGCCAACAGGAAACCGTGGACTAAAATAAAAGCAAAATACTGCGGATGCTGGAAATCTGAAATAAAAACAAGAAATGCTGGAAATACTCAGCAGGTCTGGCAGCATCTGTGGCGAGAGAAGCAGAGTTAACGTTTCAGGTCAGTGACCCTTCTTCAGAACAGTTCTGAAGAAGGGTCACTGACCTGAAACGTTAACTCTGCTTCTCTCTCTACAGATGCTGCCAGACCTGCTGAGGAACCCGTGGACTTCTGCCTCTAAATACATTAAATGTTCATTAACTGCAGTTTTAACCTAGGATTCTGAATTTAACTCTGTGTACATGTGTTTCCTAGACTTCTTGGAACCCGCCAGATAAAACATGGCAAGAGGATAACGGGAATTGACAGGGCTGAGAAATTGACAAGTGAGAAAGACTTTCAATACTAAGATATAACTGCTGCTTCCTTGCCTAAGTGAAAGGCTTTTGCTCACAGGACTTGTTCTGAGAATGCGCTTTCATTGTTTTAGAAGTGATTTTCAAGACTTTGGAGGTCATTTCTGCCACTTTGGAATTTATTGCCTCTGATATGCATTTCCCAGCTGTCAGCCTTCTCAGCAGCATGGGAGCTGTTTTTGCTGCTCAACCTTGGACCTCAGATGTGGAACAGGAGGAGCAGTAGCAGCACTGCCAACAGCAGCAGCAGCCTTTTCCTCAGCCACCTGCCACTCCTCAGGACAGAGGGGATGAACACAGGATACACATGGTCTAAAGACAGTAGATAAGCTTCCTGGACATGGCTGAGCACCAGCGTCTCCGGAGGCTCAGACTTCCCCTTCAGTTGGTCGCTGAGATTTGCAACTTCCTGGAAGAAGACCTCCTGCCAAGTGGAGCAGGTGAGTGACCATAGCACTTACTTTCTTTGCCACTGGCTCATTCCATGGATCTGCAGGAGGTATTTGTAGATTCTAACAACAAGCTGCTCACAAGTGATGCCATAGAGCCAGCACAGAAGGAGGCCATTCAGTCCATTGAGTCCATGCTGTCTCTCTGAAGGAGTAAGGAGGATAATTGTTGTTCTTGGACACAATGTCTCATTTAAGGTTTAGGTATGGGTCCAGGACATTTGGACTGCTCATGAAAACTGCCTTTTTGCAATGAGCACAGCAGTGATAGAAAAATTCTCCAAAATAATCAGCACCTTACAATTCTTAGTAGAACCCACATCTCAGACTGAACATCAAGGTACTTTCTAATTTTACAGTGTCTGTGTTTATGTTTCATGTCTCCTACTTTAACTCCCAATAACAGATCAGAATTAATGAAATATTGGGCAGCACAATAAAACAGACTCTAAGGTCATCTTCCAAACGGATACATTGTTGTGATGCTCCATATGGATATTGATCTCAAAATACTTAAGCTGTGACAGTTTAATTTCTCCTGTCAATGTTTTCTCATTAAAGTGAATAGAAAATTTATAGGTGCTGTTCGATAGATATATAATAAGTGCCCAAAAGTGTAGCATTTATGGTTACAGCACTGTAGCGATTGTACTGAGTGTGTCGACAAATGTGTATGTTCTCTACTCAGATTATGTTACATAATGAACACTCAATTGAGAAGAGAACATTCACATTCAAATTACATCTGTAGACATGGTAATTATGCAACACTTAATTTGTCACTCAAAAAATTGTCACAATGGTAAGAATATATCTTTAGTGACTGACATTGCCAGACTGTTATGAGAATATGCTCTCCAGCTACTCATAGATGACTGACATTGTTTGGTTTAACAAAATGGCCTCAAAACAACCACAGACGTGCAGGTTGAACTAGGGTCAAAGTTCAACCATTGCCAAGGCCTAAAACTAAGGCCTTTCCTGATTTCATCTCGATTACTGTTACTGTCAAATAAAAGTTTCAGTCTCTGATGACCCCAAAGTTTGTGCTGTAGAAGTTAAATCAGTAAAGGTTCAAAGTCCTTGACCAAAGACTTAACCATTCCAAGCCACTTCGATAACTGTCTTTACGTTTCAGACCATTGAACAACCTAAGACCTTTCAGTCCCATTTAGTTAACAGGAGTTTCTGCCAGAAGTGATGAGGAACATACAATACATCAAGGCTGGCTGAAATAGTATGCAAATAATGGAAAATATTTCACACCAATTATTTTCCATCCTTTGCGACATAGTTGGGTGCAGGGATGCAGGGAGGTTCATCCTTGGCATCTACTGTTGCTATGAGCAATGACGTAGCCATTTTAATTGTAATGCACCAAAAATCCCATGCAATCAATTGCACAGAGGTTGATTGCCTAGGCTTGGATGCCATGTTAGTTAGTAAAGAGACCATCAACGACACTACACTGTGGTTATCACTGAGGTTTGCTACAACCAATCTCTATCACCTCTTGAAATTAAACTCTTGCTGAATGATAGACATTAATACTTCACACTGATATTCCTCTTAGCTGAAGGAAGCTCAATGTACATGCGACTGCTTTTAGACTTCATTCTGTTTAATATTCCAGGGCTAATGAGTTTTTAAAAAAAATTCCAGAATGAATCTGAAGTTTAATCCCAACTAGCATTACCACAAAGCTCAGCAATTAAGGTAAAGTAAAAGCTCTCTAGGTGTTTGAGAAGAGCTGTATATCAAAGGATATGGCATAAGTTATTCTAAAATAAACCTAATTCATAATAAATCCTAACATTAATATTAATTTCAAAATAATCTAATCAAATGATCTGGAATTTGCACACTGTGTCAATGGAAACAAAGGAATGAGCACTTTCACTACCACAGCTCCTAATGGTACTTCCATCAGTTGTGCCTCTTTCTGAACACAAGCCTCTGCAAGAAACAACAGACCAACATTTTAAAGGGGATGATAATCCAGTGCTGTCCACAGGCCTCACATTGATGGCTGTACTGAGCCAAAAGAACGGCCAAGAAATGTGCAGACATATGTGCCCAAACTGCACAGAAAAACAATTACAGGTTCAGTTCCAGATACTATAAAGGAATCAACCTGTGAAGCAAAAATCACTTTTAAAACTAGCCAGGAAAAAGGAAAACAAGCCGCTGAATGATTTAGATCTGTGCATCCTAGTAGGACTAAGTGTACCAGTGTGCTACCCCTCCCCACCCCACCACTGTTAAATCATATTTCACCAGGTATAGTTATTCCTTTATGTAGCCCCAATAAAATAAGAATGACATTTATAAGGCTGGATCTTGTTCTCCTCCTGACGGCGGGTTTTGCGGCAGGTGGGGGTGGGGGGGGACAGAAAAACCGGATCGGCAGCGGCCGCCACGGAACTCAATGCCGGGATTGCCCGTTCCGATTCTCCAGGGGACGGGCTAGGCTGACGACAGCTTTCGCGCTCAGAGGCCAATTGAGGCTCTTAAGTGGCCTTTTAACGACCACTTAAGGGCCACTTCCTGCTGCCTCTGGGATCTTACTATTGGCGGGGAGGGCCTCTGCCACGTGGGAGGACGCCTTGGAAATGAGGCACCCTCCCTGCAGGCTTGGGGATGGTCTCTCCTTTGTGGGCAATTTGTGGCCCTCGGAGGACCCCCATCAGGAACCAATTCATCCCCAAGGAGCCCTCATCCCCCTGGACTGAACACCTATTCCCCATCCCCTTTCACCAGGGCCTTCCGGACTGGCCCCAGTGACCCCACCTTACCTACCTCTTCTCCAGGGTTTCAATGCTGGACCTGGGTCTGAGGCATCAGCAGTACTGGCAGTGGCCAACAGTTCCAGTGGCGCTGCTGATACTGCTGAGTTACCAGCCCTGTGATTGGCCAGCAGCTATTGGGGGCGCGATTCCCGTCTTCATTAAGTTTTTAAACCTTCAGCCCAAAAGACCAGAGGATCACTCAGGGGGACTGAAAAAAATGCAAAGGCAGTGTTCCCCTGCCTTTCTGGCCCGGCACCAGAAGTCCCGCGTCCTGCACAAAATCCAGCCCATATAGTACTTATCATGATCTTAGGACATCCCAATGCACTTTACAGCCAATTAAGTACTTTTGAAGCAAAATTACTGTTATAATGTAAGTAATGCAGCAGACAATTCATGCACAGCAAAGTCCCACAAACAACGGCATGATAATGACCAAATGATCCTTTTCTTAAGTGATGTTGATTTAGGGATAACTACTGGTCAGGAGAACTTCCTTGCTCTTTATATAGTGCCATGGGATCTTTTACACCAACCTGAGGGTAAATGGTACCTCAGTTTAATATCTCGTATGAAAGACAGGAAAGTAAAGGGCTAATCTCTTAGAGTACATTTGAGCATTCTTATGTTTAAATAACAGGCTGTTCTTGAGTAGGAAACTGCTGTTTAACAATTCCATCAGGGACACCCACTATTGATTCCAAGCTTTGGTCAAAGTACTATTGGAAATTAGTCTTGCTCTTCTGGCTTGGCAACCAGACAGTTTAAGGGAGCCAGCATTTCCCTGTAGCAGCGTCGCAATAGACTATGGATTTAATGACGATAAATATTGATTCTGCTTTTGTACAGATTGAAGGAAAAGTCAAGGAGAAGCCAAATGCTGGGAATTCATTGCATCCTTGGACAATCTTTTTGGACTATCAAGTAGCTGTACAGAGTTTAAAGTATGTTATCACATGATTACTGAGTGGTGATACTGAGCTGTTTCATGTGAAGGATGCGAGGAATTGCATTTAAATTAAAACTTGTAGAAAGACTGTTGATTGCATCTGAGAAGAATAGTGTGAGAGTCACCAATACTGTACTGATGGACAGATAGTCTAATGAGGATATCCTTCCAAACATATGTTCGCATGTCTTTCTGGTAAATGATACATGCACACAATGAGTGTTAGAATGCTTAGTACAGATGACTCTACTTAGAAAGTACCCATTCTTTATCAATTCTTACTTATTACAAGTCCAGAATGTTGTGCAATGTTATTCTCCTGGCCAGCGTCCCATCTTCCACCCTTTGTAAATTTGAACTCATGCAAAACTCTGCTACTCATATTGTGACTCGCGCCAAGTCCCACTTACCCATCATCCCTATGCTCGCCGAGTTGCATTGACTCCCAGTTCACCAACACCTTGAATTAAAAATTCTCATCTTTGTGTTCAAATCCTTTTATGGCCTCGCCCCTCCCTTTCTCCTCCAGCTCTACAACACTCTGAGAACTCTGCATTTCTCCAACACTTGCCTCTCGTAGGTGAGAACATTGCAGATGCCTTAACTATAATCTTCCCAAGTTCTCTCAAATGGGGAATGATTCTTTTAGATTGGAAAATTGTGCATGTCACTCTGCTATTTAAGAAAGGTGACAGAGGGAAACCAGGGAATTATCGACCAGTTAGACTAACATCTGTTGTCAGGAAATTGCTAGCGTGTATAATTAAAGATTGAGTGACTCAACAACTTGAAAATTTTCAGCTGATCAGAGAAAGCCAGTATGGATTTGTAAAGGTACATCATGCCTGACAAACCTGATGGAATCTTTTGACCAGGTGACTAAAGTAGTGGACTTGGCAAATGCCTATGGATGTTATTTATTTGAGTTTCCTGAATGCATTTGATAAAGTCCCTCACAGAAGGCCTCCTTCTGTGCTATAACCATGCTATGCTTCTATGATTATATATAAATTGGTTTCAATAACGATTGGAAAGATTTCAAAAATTAGAGCTTCCAACTTGAAGAGTGGGTTGAAAAATTGGGGGTCCTTTCACAGATCAGAAATGGTGAAAAAGATGATCAAAAGAAAAATGTAATAACTTTTTGACTGTTAGCTAAAGTTGAAGCTCATGGATTTGAAGGTGAATGATTAATCTGGTTAGGAAATTGGCTTGAGGAGCAGGAGACAGAGAAGAGAATTTGAACTGCCAAGGGGAGGTGGGTTCGGCTGCAGGTGGGAGAGTGAAAACCCCAAAAGTTAACATCAGGTTGGGAACCCAACATGATCCCACCCACTTCCAAATTTAACCTGGCAAGTTTGCAGGCAAGCAGGGAACACCCAGGGGGCTGTAAGGTAAGTAATTAAACTATTCAAAGAGACAATTAACTCAGGATTTAACCCAGCATCCTGACTTTAACAGCCAGCACATGGATTTTGTGAGCTATCAGCAATTTGCCATGGCTAACCAGGTGAGTGCACAGTGGGGAGTGCTTCTTCAGTGAAACTGACAGGCGGGGAAGCGTTCAAACAGTGAAACTGAATAGCTGTGATCATGCCTAGATTAGAGGCTGCTGTTCATAGCACTTCATCTGACAGTGTGCACCTGATGCTTGACAGGTGATTTCCGCCTGTCTTGGCCTTCAGTCACCTTGATCTGACCTTTCCTGTTGTCAGCCTTCACTGCAGCGTGGGAGCAGCATATGATGAGGAACAAGATGTGCAGCACCAGCAACAGCAACAGGAGCAACAGCAGCAGAAGCAACAGCTGCCTTCTCCTCAGCCACATGCCACTCCACAAGACAAAGGGGATGGACATAGAGATCCAGCTCAAAGGAGGCGAGATCCCCAACACAGGGTCTACAGGCAGAGGATCAGCTCTCTCGACATGTCTGAGCACCAGCGCCTCAGGAAGCTTAGGCTTTTCATGACACTTCATTACTGAAATCAGCAGCCTCCTGGAACAAGAGCTCCTTTCCAATGGACCAATTGGACATGCATTGGCAGTGATCGCCAAGGTGGCGATCACTGCAGGGCCCCCCTGGTCCCCGGTTCCCCACCTCTCCCTGGAGTGCTAACTCTTCTCCTGCAAGGAGAAAAAATAGAGAGTTGTGAATGTGAGAAGTGGACTGTGCAGAGAGGAGAGAAAGACAATATTATGTGACTGTGAGGCATGGGTGTGAGATGGCACAAAGTTGAGGGTGAGAGTGAGTGTTGGCTGTTCAGATGGAGATGTGAGGAGGTGTCTGGCGAGAGAGGAATGAATGGAGCTGAAAAGTATGCTGGTGTGAAGAGTGTTATGCAGCAGAATGATGGGAAAGCCAGAGTGTGCATTGCCAGTCACCTTTCCTGCACAGGACAACATTAACGCCCATCCCTCACAACTAATTGGCTTGCTAGGCCATTAAGAGCCAACCATATTGGTGTGGGAGTAGAGTCACACAAACCAGGCTGGGTATCAGGTCTTCTCTAAAGGGCATTAATGGACCAGTTGGGTTTTTACGCTAGCTTGATAGTTTTGTGGTAACTTTTACTGATGCTGGCTTTTTATTTCCAGATATTTTTCAAATTTTCAAACTACCATGGTGGGTTTTGAACTTGCTTTCTCTGGATTATGTGTCTAGTAACATTGTGAAAATTGGTGGTTAGAATACCTTCCTGAACCAGGCAGGAACCTACTTGTAATATGCCAAATCAGGCTCAAATGCTGCTAAATGGATTTTGCTGTATGCAAATTGGCTGCTGCAGTCCCTGCACAACAGTGCCAATGCTTCAAACGTATTTCATTGTCTGGAAAGCACTTTGACATGTCTGGAAGTCATGAAAGATGCAATATAAATGCAACTATAACCAAAGTACATGATAGTCTTTACAGTTTGGTCTAAATTGAATATTGGAGTCTTGGTTTTGAAGTGTTCTTCAGTTTATATGTAATGGACTATTTAGATTGATGAGAACATTTGACAGTACAGTGTTATATTGGATTCAGACAAGGACAGTAGGGGATTGTTGTATAAACAGGGACAAGTATTATGAAACAAAAAGGTTAGAACTTGGAATAGAATTGTGGACTTTCCTTTAAAAGAAAGGTAAATATATTATGTCAATTCTATCATCTTTGTTTTCCCTGGGCTCCAGCTTGGTGAATAGATGACCAACCGTTAACACATCCATGATCTCAAACATTGCTCTTCTGTGTGAACAGCCAGTAGAGGGCACTGAAACACAGCCTAACATGGAACCTTGATTGGTTCACCCTCCATTCCATCTGCTTGGCTCTTGACCCTCAATTGGTGTTGTATTGAGAATTCAGCCAAGATTGATAACATGCCATCTAGGCAACGCCCAACACTGAATATCAATAAGACCATGAGTTTAACCCAGGCTTCCCAATACATAGTTCATCTGTTACATTACTGAACTGCCATGCAAGGTGTGATTGAATAGAAATAGTGGATAAATGGTCCACAAATGGTAAAATTACAATATTTTAGTCCAGACAAATTTAGTGTTTTTTTTTTCTTCATGCTAAAGAGTGGGCCAAGATCGAGATTCAGATTCCGTTTTCATTGAAACTGCTCAGTAATTGGGGTTAAAGTTTTAGTTTTATTGCGATAGAGAGAGAGTCTGATCATTAAACTTACCTTTACATGCCATTCGTCCCTGGTGCTTTCCAAGCACACTGCATCCAACAATGGGAATGTTCCTCCTGCAGCTTTTCCCACTTTATCTTTACACAGCGAATGGTTTGAAATCCAATCTATCTCAGGATGCTGGGTTTCTCTGCGGAATCAGTGTTGAAAAGATAAGTGGTTTGATGATAAGAATGAAACATTGAAGCATTTATCTTTTTGAGCACAATGCCCTGATACTTCCAAAGAAATAATCATCTATATTAATATTGACTATTGCAGTATTTGCCTCGTACATTCATGGCCTCCAAAGGGCAAGAACATTAGGGTGCACACCAACCTTAAAAAAACAAATCAGAACATCTCTTACTGGTGTTAGTGCAGATTCATTCAAACCAGCCTAAGTTAGATAAACCTGTATGGATTTGGTTCTCACTCTTTGGCACTGGTCCTTACTGTCATTGATCTGTAGATTGGACTGGGAATGGAAACCTGGCTGACAAGACATGAACTGTGCAATTTTTTCCTTCAATCAAGCTGCCTCTCCTTCTTTATAATTCCTCTGTGGTCGAACTGTTGGGCTGAATGACCTGTTACTGTGCTGTAAATTCTATGTAATGGCCAAGCTTCTCCACAATTGCTTATCTAGAACTACACTAAGTAAGCTCTCAGCTAATACATTTGATTAAATGGGAATATAATGGAATACATTCTGATAAGATCAAATCCTCTCCAAAAGATTACAGTTGATGCCTCTTTAAAAAGAAGACAGTCTTACAGGTATGTTTAATCATGATATTGCAAAATTCTTATTTTTAATGTTATTATGATACAAAATTTATTTTCAATAGTAGTTGCAAGAAATTTGTATATAATCCAATTAGCTTCAAGTAAGATTAAAAGTTGTGCATGAATTTGCTTTTAATCATAGAATTACATCATGTACATCATAGAAACAGGCCATTTGGACAATCAGTCCATGGCAGCATCGATGCTCCATGCAAGCCTCCTCCCATCCTTCCTCATTTAACTCTATCACCATAACACTCTATTTTCTTCTCCCTCATGTGCTTGTCTCGTTTCCCCTTAAATGCATCTATACTATTCACCTCAACTCCATGTGGTAGCGAGCTCCACATTCTCACCATTCTCTGGGTAAAGGAGCTTCTTTAATCGTGATGTCAAAATGTGACACAAGGAAGTTTGATGTGACAAATAGGAAATGCATGCAGCCAGATATATAGTTATTAAATGTGAACTTAAGTCTAAAGCTCCAGTTGCTTCCATGGTGCTGCTTCAGGCATGGGGGTGGGGGATGTTGTTGTTGGTTAATATTATCCCAATGTCCTGGTGGAAATAGGGTGGGAGGGGCTGTCAGAGTCTTCCTTTGATACTGGAACTTTCACTCCCACCCACCCACCCTTCGGCTGCCGCACTCTGCCCGTTTCTGACCGTCAGTGTACAATGAAGCCTGGGGCATCGGCAAGTGAGTTTTAAACTCATTCCCACCCCCTCATGCCCCACGAATTAAAAACACCCCATGATCTTATATGGGATTGATAACCTTGCCATATTGTGTTGAATTTCTAGAAAGTGGATTCTTAGGACCATACGTTTCAACCTAAAAACACTTGGAGACAGCTTCAAAACAGCCAATAATTTAAAAAAAATACAACTGAAAAGAAGACTTCTTGAATAAAAGCCTATAATAGAAGTCACTGCCTCAAAGTGACTGAATGAGTTACAACATTGGTTTTCCAGGATTTGTATTCGTGTTTTGTGACCACATTCCACAATTTAATTTGTTTTTCTGTGAAAACTGAAACCCAGTGCACTCTGAATTCAACTCTCTGGCAATTCAGTTGTAAGTATGAGTTCAAACAATGGTGAATCAGATAGTGCCCTGTTCTTGGCAATCAGATAGTGCCAGAGGAGACCTCAATGCCCAGTTCTTGGTAATCTTCCTCAGTTTTAAGGCTCACTAAGTAGATGGCAACTTTTGGGCTCTATTTACATAGAATCGGACAGCACAAACAAAGTCATTCGGCCCATTGAGTCTGTGCCAACTCTCTGAAAGAGCTATCCAATTCGTCCTCCTCCCCTGCTCTTTCCCCATATCCCTGCAATTTTTTCTTTTTTAAATAGAGATCCAATTACCTGGAAAACAGTTTCTCATGCTTGATAAAATTAACTCTAAAGCCTATAAAAGTTCTGAAATATGTTCACTAATTTGCTAGGGATTGAATTAGACAGAAATAATTCTAAAATATTGTGAGCACAAATGGTTTTCTAGCTTCACCAGATGCTTCCCCACATCATATGGATTAGTTTCACTGTTAAAGATTATAATTTTGAATATAAACTGGCAATAATTTACTTGCTGCTGTGCATTATATTGAAATAGACACTCAGATGAAATGGTTTCATCATGCTCCTCCCTTGTTCTGCTGAACATTTCACACTCAGAGCTCTGGTTGCACAATGCATAAACGTGTATGTTCTGTAGGGGGCAACAACAAGCATTTCATTTTTGAGGTCTTTCAATCACCAAGCAATTTATTCAATTATTAGTCTTTTTCTAAGATTCCTTGCTCCAATCCGCTCCACTCAGCCCACCCCCAATCCCAGTTCTTTCCCAGTCTGGACAGGATTGCATTAGCTACTCTGAGCAGAGTGACCACTGCTCTTAATTTAGTTACATGAGTTTTTGGATGCCTGGTGAGTCATTACAAACAGAGGTTGAGGACAATGATTAAAATTAATTTATCCTGCTGAGAGAAACCTATTAACCTTTAAAGTAGTATGGCAAAAAAATACGGCTATCAGGTTAATCTTAAGGCTTCTGACTTGGGACTTGTATATAGATAAGTCAAGGGCATTAACCGTGTGCTAATGTTGTCCATATTTAATTATGATATTTTGCAGAAGTTCCTTATAGAAGGGCTATATTTGCCCAGCTAAATTACATTGTAAATCCCAATAGAAATTCCAGCCAATTATTTCCTGATATACAGGACATAATGACTACCAGCCATTACAATCAAGTGGATGCATTTCCAGTGGAGAAACTACAGACATTGGGAGTGATATTCATTTTCCTTGTAACTGAATGACCACTTTCAACCTAATGATACTAATGTTTATTATTAGATATACAGAGTGCTGAAACACTGAAAAGATACATGACTCCAGTGTATTAATGGGGCCAGGCCTATTGCCACATGATTTAATCAGCACACAACTATCTCTAGAACTGGCCTTTAACTTTAACTTCATAGCTGTATTATTTAAGTTATATTATCGGATTTTATCTTGTTTCTATATGCTTGAATTTAGATTGAATTGGTTTATGAGAATCCATTTGAAAGAGTATGGCCTATTAATTTGGCTGCACAGCACCCATTTTTCAAGCACAAACTATCCTACTAAGCCCCCAATATAAACGAGCAGAAGTGCACCAATCCCACATTGGGAAAGGAAGAAAACAGATATCTGCAGGGCAAATTTTACAGTCAGCCCGACGTCAGGGGTCATGGTGGGGAGGGGGAGGACTGGAAAATGCCTCCAGGAGAGGCCCGCCACGGGCTTCGCGGCTGGGAGGGCCTGGCCCCATATTGTTGGCGGTGGCAAGGCCTCGTGCTGGTCCTCCCGTAGCGGAGGGTGTCAAAATTTAAATATGTTAATGTATTAAAAGTACTGAATTAATTACTTACCCACTCCCGCCTTCAGTCCTGGTGCGATATTCGTGCCGGCGGTCGGCACTCCCCCACCTTCGGATCTCCGTCTGGAGATCCAATGCGGGAGCCTAGTGGGAGGGGAGAGCAGGTAAGTAGTTCAGTTCGGGAGGTGGGGCAGCGGGGTCAAAAGTATCTGATTGGTCCAGGGGGTGGTGGGAAGGAGTAAAAGTTAAAGTTTTTGAACTTTGTTTGGGGGGGGAAGGTCGAGAGCACAAGTTCAGTTTTTATGGGGGCGACAGGGCAAGTATTCAATCTGATGGTCATTGGGGGGGGGGGGGGGGGGCGCGGTGCATGGAGAGGGTCGGGTAACTCTGTTTAATTTTTCAATGTCTTTTATCTTTAAAAATTTAAATCGTAATGGTGGGCTGGAAGCCCTTTAAAAATGGTGTCTGCGTCTGCGCAGTTGTGCCTGACACTGTTGCCGGGGATGGAACGCCTGCCCCCTCCATGTCATTGTTGGGGGTTGGGGGGGAAGCAGTTCGCCCCAGCCATGTAAATGAGCCGCTGTGTTCAATATTGTGGTGGCTCCACTGAGTAAAGCCTGTGTGCACGGGATGCTATCTTTCACAGCCGCCACCAATTACGGTGGTGGCAACACAAAATTCAGCCCCTGGGCCCCCATGCCTATTTGAGCCCCCAACTTCAAGATTGGTTTGCACCCCTCCTCCCCAATAAATGCCGCTCCCTCAACGACTTTCAAATGCAACACCTAATTCTCTACCTAAGCCCCTGGTCTCCAATCCTCCTTGGCACCCCCATCCCCTAGCCTCCTTTCTCAATCCCCAGCCTCCTGCCCTGATTCCACCCCCCTCCCCCCCAACTCCGAATCTCCCTATCTCTTCAGTTTCCTATACTCCCAGTTCAACCCTCTCTCTTGATCCCTGGCCTATGATGCTCTCCATCCATACTGGCTTCTTATCCTTCTTGCACCCTTACCTATCATTCTCCCCACACTTGGCCTACCTCATGGCCTCCTATCCTTCTCGATCCTCTCCCCTAGCCTCCTCTTTCAACCCCTAGCATCCGATTTCCCCAGCCTCTCCCCCACTGGCCTACTATCCTTACCTCCATGGTCTCCAATCCCAAACTTTATGTAATGGAGGGTTGCTGTGATGGTAGCAATGGCCCAACCTTCCTCTGTGCTTGCGGGCTGTTCATACCACGCCAGCTCCATTGCAATGAGGCCCAATGCCCAATATTGGGGGCACCTCAGATCTCACCATTCAGATGCAGGGCATTCTCCTCACGTATCCCCATCCCCACTGCGCACACCCAAATACCTGAATTTCTATGCCATTAATTCTTCGTATTTAAATGATTAAAATTACATTGAGTGCATGAAGCCAAAATCCTAGTCTCATATGTATGTGCGTGTGCTTGCACTTCTGAATTTGTGTTTGTGTGTGGGTTTCTATTTGAGTGCTCATGCACAAGTGTATTGCTGCTTTTAATTTTTTTTGACCTATTGAAAATGTGGACACTTAGGCTTTTTATTATGGCGTAGATTCAATTCCCATTAGCCTTGCAGTCAGTTTTAAATTCACCCTGTGTCTACATTGTACAGTGGTGAGCAAAGGAAGGCACTCTTCAAACTCACATAAATTTGGAAATCTCTCAAAGCAAATTATGTGATGTTTCAATGTCATCCTTTTGACAGAGGACTCAAAGTGTTCTGAGATTCAAATAGTTAATAGTCACAAGGACCTGATGTTGACAAAATACAGTAAGATGTGGAGAGCTTCAATATCTGAAATCAAGATTTTGATGTTTTGCTTGCAAGAATCAAATTAATTAAGATTATTAAAAAAATACTTTCAAAGGGTAAGATTTGACGTCACCTTTTTCCTGGTATGTTGTTTTCTTGGTTTGTTCTCATATTGAGATCATGTGGGTCACACACCTTCATTGACCAATTGGTGACTGACCTCAACCAGTGCCAAACCACATCTAACAGTTTGACTCGTAAACACTAAGTTATTTAAAACAGCCCTACTGCATAGACACAGTATTATATAAACCAGTTTGGCCTTGCATATCGAGAGCTCTAAAAGTCAGTTTGGCTCTGCATAAATGAGGTGAAGTAATTGGGGATAATTTTAATTTTGAACAATAATGTGAATTGTGTGACTTTCCTTCCATCTAAGAAAAATCAGGTGAAGCATTTAATGCAATATTTGCAAAGAGAGACAGAGAGAGAGGTCACTTAAACATTTGGCGATGGAGTGAAGCGGGCTATGTAGGATCAGTCTCACATTAAATACCTCTGTCTCTTGCCATTTCAATTTGGAAAGGAATATTGGGAGAGGTGTATAAGAAAAAGAAAGACTTACAGCAGTAGGACAAGTGGATATACAAATTAAAGGTAAATTAAAGACTGATATCAGGAAGTAGTTTTGCACACAAGTGATCTAGTGGAGGCAAAAAACCTGGAATTAAGCCAGAAATAACTGGGTGCTGAAATGAGATGGGGGGGAGGGTAGGATGGTGTGTGGGGATTGTAGGGTCTTTCTGAATCCGTGGTTTAAGATGTGCCCAATGGCCTTCCTCATCCGTAACTAGATTCTGATTTTGCGAAGTTATGGGACTAGTTTCCATCCCACCGATAGGTGGGAATGAGTTGGTGAATAAAAGAGAAAGGCTTTAATTTATATATTGCCTTTTATAACCTCAATACATCTACAGCCAATGACATACTTTTTGAAGTGTAGTCACTGTTGTAATGTTGGAATGCAGCAGCCAATTTGCATTCAGCAAGATCCCACAAACAGCAAGGAAATAAAGACCAGGTATTCAGTTTTAATGATGCTGGTTGACCAGGACACAGGGGAGAACTCCCCTGCTCTTCTTCAAAATAGTGTCATGGAATCTTTTATGTCCAGCTTAGATTATGCACTCAAGTGCTGCAGTAGGAACCCACAACCTTTTAGCTCAGAGGCAAGAGTGCTACCAACTGAGCCACAGCTGTCATCTGATATAAAGGACAGCTGATCCAATATGGCATGTTTTTCACTGTTGCGAAAAAATTAAATTCCCCCAATTTTGTACGGTTCTGTGTATGCAAGATTTTGTACACAATAAATGGAGCTGTCGATACCAATATGTTTATGGACATAGGACTCTGTAAATCATCCTGGCTAATTTTACAGAGAGCTACAAAACTTAAGAGCTATTACCAAATAATATTGCATGAAAAAGGTGGGAACTAAAGCTTTAAAGCAAACCTTCTAACCTATTTCTCTGAACGTATTCAATCCACATCAGAATGTCTACCAGTGTACATGATCATATCATGTCAGGCTGCATGCAGTTACCTCAATCGGACGAGAAAACTCACACAAATCAGTGTTTCATAACATGTTATCTTAAACAAACTACGTCATCAGAAGTTAAAGATCTGCTCATCAAAGAAACAGACCTCACAGCGGCAGGGTTGAGTGAGCAGCCATTACAGTAATGTTAAATATGGCAGAAAGCATTGTTGCCCTGAATCACTTCAGGAGCAATATTGAGGTCAAGAAAGATAACCCTCTAGAAGAAGCAGTGTTAAGGAAACGATGAATGGAGCTATCACCACTTCCATAATAGGTGTTATGTTATGATTGATTTTACAACATCGCACCCTTTTGCATTTATGTTATTCTTGTTTTGGAGCCCCAGAATGAAAACAATTATGGTCAGATAGAGAGAGATAGCTGATAAACAGATGAACAGATAAAGCTTATCTCTTTCCATCCCAAACAAGTTAGAACACAATCTGTCCGACTACAAAGAGGAGATTTAGATCTAATGGAGGAGGAATTATATTTCCTGATGTTTTGACACAAACAGACATAAGTCAACAAAAATACTAATCATTTATACCATCGTTTTTGATGTTAAAACTGTGATTCTAGGGGAATCACATATAATCAGTATTTTTTTATTCTTTCATGGGATGTGGGCATTGTTGCCAAGGCTAGCATTTGTTGCCCATCCCTAATTGCCCTTGACAACTGAGTGGCTTGCTTGGCCATTTCAGAGGGCAGTTAGGAGTCAACCACATTGATACTACTCTCGCCTCTGAGTCAGCAGGTTGAGAGTTCAAGTGCCACTCTAGAGTCTGAACACAAAGGCTGGAAATTTATGAGCACGCCGCAAATTGTGGTGGCGTGCTCTGATCTCAGCAGTCTTCAGGCGCAGATACACTGTTGCTGAGGCCCCGCGATATTGTAGACGGGATGGCCGCTCCGCGTCTGGCATCACTGCGCTGGCGCATTTTTAAAGGACTTCAAGCCCTTCAGGTACAATCAAATTTTTAAAGGTGCTGGCACCCAGAAATGACAAGTACAGTTTCAGAGATACTTTCAATCCCCTTACCAACCTCCTATCCCCCGCCCTGAGTTATCAGTTAACAAAATAACCCATCGCCTTGGAAATCCAATTTGTAAAATTCCGAATTTTCACCGCCCCACCCCCCCAACTTCAGCACCTTTGACCCTCAAACCCTTCCCACCATCCTCACACCCAATCGGAGCGGTTTTTCCCGCTCCCCCACTCCTGCCCTGAAATCTTCACTCGTACCCCTCCCCACCAGTGTCACGTCTTGGAACTACAAACAGAGTTCCAAAAGCATGGGAGTTCTGGCCAGCTGCTGGAGTATTGGCATGGGACAACCGACTGGTCAAGGTGAGTTGTTTTGTATTTATTTTAATTCATTTTAATATTTAAATGAAGGCCCCGCCGCCAAGTGGCCGGGGGGACTGCACCGAGGCCTTGTCGCTGCCAGTAAAATGTGAAGGGCTCATAAAATTCCTGCCAAAGTCTAGGCTCACACTCCAGTGTAGTACTAAGTCAATGCTGCATTGCTGCCGGTGCTGTCTTTCAGATGGAACATTAAACCAAAGCCCCATCTTCTCTCTTAGGTGGAGGCAAAAAATCCCATGGCATTACTCAAAGATGAGCATTGGAGTTCTTCCCAACGTCCTGGTCAATATTTATCTCTCAGTCAATATCCCATTACTGTTTGTGGGACATTGCTGTTTGCAAATTAGTTGCTGTGATTCCTACATTATCACGAAGACCACACTTCAAAGGTGTTGAATTGGCTCTAAAGCACTTGGGAACATCCTGAGAAAGAGAGATTTGCATTTATATTGCATCTTTCATGACCTTACGTGCCTTGGTTTTCGAATTTGCCACTGCCCAGCAAATATGACAGCGAACACATAGCTCTACTTTTTTTAATGCTTTCACAGGATGTGGGCATTGCAGGCTAGGCCTTAATTGCCGTTGAGAAGGTGGTGGTGAGCCGCCTTCTTGAACCTCTGCAGTCCATGTGTACTAAACATTGCAAAGCTCTGTGAGAATATTCAGTGTATGCCAAAAAAAAGCTGTCATGAGAATACAAAGCTAATAACTTATTCTGTAGATTACATAAACTAGAGTTAAAAAAGTAATGCTACTTGTAGTCTTTTGCCCCAAGTCTTTGTTTTCCAACTGAACTGTTGAAGTCCTCAACTCTCCCCATTCTTTCCTTCCTGCTACAAACCGCGGCTTTTAAAATCCAAGCTTGCTTCAAATAATAACCAAATATTTCTGTCGTTAAGGGACCCACATTACTCTCACCACCCTCTTTTTCTTAATATACTTTTAAAAACCTTTAGTGTTGTCCTTGATATACCTTTCAAGTTTTTTCTTGTATTCCCTTTTTGAAGTTCTTACTATTTTCATTGTATCCCATCGCTAATCTTTAAATTTCTGCCAGTATGCGGGATATCTGATGTCCTTTGCATTCATACGCTTAGTTTGATATTATCTCTCAGTTCTCTTTCTGACCAATGTTTCCCTGCTGGGAGTTTTGCCAATGTATTTTCTTTAAACTTTATTTTATATTAAAAGCTGTCAAAAATCTTTTATGTTACGAGTGGGTGCGAGATGTCTCAGCATAACTTGCAAAAGTTTCAGAAGATTCCAAGCCTTGTGATACACTATTTACCTTTACAGCATCAGGCTTTTGTACACCACCCAGAAAATGGTGCTCAGCATAGATAATTAACTGTCACCATCAAGGTTCTAAGTGTGACAAACAAGAAGCAGAGGAAAACCAAAAATGATTATCCCTGATTCTGTTGCTACTTAAGAGGATAGATTATTGGCATGCTTTTCTGGTTCAAATCTCGATTTCCTGTACAAGCAAGCCTGGGAAATCTAAAGCTTGGAAAGGGAGCAGCCCAGAAGGAAAACTAATTTGCTGCAATATTTCTTGATATATTTTTAATATGGAGGCAAATGGATTGCACTATATTTCTTTCCCACAAATGTATGGCCTCTAGGGCTCTGTTAATTGTTAATGCTATATTGGCTTTTATGAAGTCTATCGGAATTCTGTCTTGCTTTCACTGAAGGAGAATATCACAACCGCTTTTCAAACAAGTTTCTGGCCTCCTACTTTGACTTCATTTCTCTCCTTCCACCTCTGCCACTGGGTCATAGTCGTACCTTCTTTGCGTTCTTATGGACAGGTGGTAAGGGGTGTGGGTGGTTCCCACTGTTCACCTCCCAACTGACCGCAATTGTGTTTTGTAAAAATGATGCTTTAGCCCCTGAGTGTCTTTAGGGTCAAATAAACAGGTAAGTGATGGGTTTTCTCATAGGTAAAAAAATAAACTATTTATTTTTAAACAAATCTCAAAATGATTGCAACCTCACTCACACATACATTCACCCACACATAAATACATAAGAATAGATCGGGCATGTTGGGTGTTGGGCATGGTTGGGGCAGTGGGGGTGGCCCTCTGTTGGGCACAGGGTGCCTGATCATGAGGGCCTCCCCCGCAGGCCATCAGAAAGCTGCCTGCTCTTGTCAGGTGACTTCCCTCGGGCCTGGGCCACGCAATCAGCCACAGGTAAAATCCTCGTGGTGGCGGGTGGAGGCCCTTAAGTGGTCACATAAGGGCCTTGATTGGCCTGGGACAGGCGGGTCATTTTTTGTCGGTGCCACCCTGCATAAAATGACGGCAGAGGCGGGAGCGGGTCAGGAAGGGCCTCCCAAGCCTCCAGCTCCATTTTATGCCCCCCCACCACCACCACCTTCCCGCTCTTTGGGGAGGGGGGGCAGTGTAAAATCCAGCCCCTAGTCTCAAAGCCACTTTGTGATGTCTCTGCTGTAGCGGCTGTTCTTGGTCAGCAGGGTTATTCTCTTGCCTGCTGGATCCTTCTCACAGGCTTTCTGTGATGGTGGCTTGATCTCTCCTTTCTCTCTCTGGAGAGCTACCTTTTTAAAGTAAAGATCTCTCACATTAGTTTCTGTTAGGTGATGCATAGCTGTCTCCCCTGGTGTGACCACATAATGGGGCAAGAAGATAACCATAGCCATCGTTTATTGTTTGAATGGGAATCATTCATTTATGATGTTGCTGCTTCATACCTTATTCATCCTGGTTTGGCTATCATCCAGACTATCTCCAACATCCTCTGTTAATCCATTCATGTCGATCAGAGTCATTACTATGCAATAGCTGCATTCGATTTTGAAGGGGTTGTCCCTATAATTATTGCAGATGAGGTTAATGAGCCGCATCTTTGCAGATGAGTTTGTGGATTTCCAGTACAGGAGGGATCACATGGCCGCTATTCCATTTTTACTGTATATAAGTGTTCATGTTCTTATGATTTTGTTTAGAAGTTGACTTTTTAAATTCATAATTTTTCCATTTCATTGTTTATTTCATCATGGTTCCTTTCGTGCATGACAGCAGATAACAAGACTGGATTTAAAAACCACAGGACAATAGATGCTATATTTTATCCTGAAAATAGTTTGTTCTAATGATTAGTAAACGCCTAAGGAATGCCATGAAGGAAAAAGGAATGGAATTAAGAAACATGAAATATGTCACACACACACTATCAATCATAGGGGTAATTTTGACTTTGGGTGAATATTGATTCACCTGCCCATTATACATCTCTCCCAATTTTCATTTCGACCCTGAGAGATATATAAAATGACTGAATCCACATCGTCCATTTTTCACCAGCAGCCGAAGTCAAAATTACTTCCATAGAATCATACAGCACTGAAGGAGGCCGTTTGGCCACTCAGGCCTGTGTCACCTCTTTGAAAGAGCTGTTCCATTTGCCTACCTTTTCCCAATATCCCTGCCATTTTATTTTCCTGCTCAGGTATTTATCCAGCTTCCTTTTGGAAGCTACCGTTGAATCTGCTTCCACCACCCTTTAAGGCAGTGCATTCCCAATCAGAACAATTCACTCTTCATTGCCTCTATGTTTCTTTTGCCAATTATCTTAAATGTGTGACCTTTGGTTACCAATCCTCCTGCAAGTAGAAACAGTTTTTCCCTTAATAAAAACTGCTCATAATTCTGAACACCATTATTAAGCCTCTCTTTAATATTATTATATCATACAAACCTTCAAATCTTCAGAGTGCAACTTTAAATAAGAAAAATGCTGAACATTGTTAAGGAAAGCCAAATGGTCTAAAATAACCTCTGAGTGAATACAAATCAGAATAGTGATTACATCTTGAAAGATAGCCTTTGACAAAACTGTTCAGAGATTAACTTCTACAAATTTGTGAAGCTGAAACATTAATTGTTGTTATTCCTTCATCCTTAACTCATTTAAAGTGGATTTTCAGGTTTAATCTCGATTCTGTGATGTGAAACAACCTTAAGAGGACCACCTTAAAAAGGTGTAAGTGCAGGTCACCGGAGGAAGTGCTGTCATGTCTCACATGCCCAGGGAGTTGTGGATGTTTTTTAGATTAGATTAGATTAAAGATACAGCACTGAAACAGGCCCTTCGGCCCACCGAGTCTGTGCCGACCATCAACCACCCATTTATACTAATCCTACACTAACCCCATATTCCTACCAAACATCCCCACCTGTCCCTATATTTCCCTACCACCTACCTATACTAGTGACAATTTATAATGGCCAATTTACCTATCAACCTGCAAGTCTTTTGGCTTGTGGGAGGAAACCGGAGCACCCGGAGAAAACCCACGCAGACACAGGGAGAACTTGCAAACTCCACACAGGCAGTACCCGGAATCGAACCCGGGTCCCTGGAGCTGTGAGGCTGCGGTGCTAACCACTGCGCCACTGTAGCCCAACAAAGTCAGGTGTGTGTAGATGTGGCTTGTGCAGTAACTGCATATATATGTGCTAGTAAGGTATAATAAAAACCCATGTTTTCTTTGGATATTACTTGTAGCCTTGTGAATCATACAATAGTGCACATACCAAAGGATCAAGTAATATTATATGGTGGCAACATTTGGGATATAATTTTCTGAAGACCAACAAATATTACATCATGGCAATGTTTGATTGTTTTTCTGAAGAACACACCAAGGGCTGAATTTTATCAGCACGCCGAGCTCCGCTGCAGCGCGTTGAGAAGTTGGCGGCCTTCCGACACAGAAGTGCCGCCATAGAGCCCCCGCGATGTTACGCGCGGGGGCTCATTTAAATGGAGGGGCGGAGCAGCCGCCCCCGATGACGTAGAGGGGGTGGATGCCACATCCCCAGCAATGGTATCTGGTGCCACCGTGCTGGCGCCCATGCCACTTTTAAAGGGCTTCAAGCCCTTCGGGTACTATCAAATTTTTAAAGGTGCCAACAGCCAGAAATTACAAATAAAAGTCAGAAAAACTTTCTACCCCCATTCCAACCCTCCCACTGAGTTACCAATTAATAAAGTAACCCATCTCCCCGAAAAACCAAGTTGTAAAATTACAAACTTTCACGCCTGGAACTTCAGTATCTTTGACCATCAACCCCTTCCCATCATCCCCACACCCAATAGGAATAGCTTTTCCCACTCCCCCCCCACCCCACCCCCACCCTGATAATTTTATCCACCCCCTCCCCACCAATGTCTCTCCTCGGATTTCCAATGGAGTTCCGAAGGCGCGCGTGTTGCGGCCAGTTTGCCATAAAATCAGCGTCGGATGGCCACGTTGGCAGGTAAGTTCATCTGCATTTTAATTATCCTCATTTTGATATTTTAATGAAAGTCCCGCCACCGAGCGGGGTGGGGGGGTATGTGGGGAGGCCGTACCAAAGCCTCCCAGCCGCCGCTAAAATCTAGCCAGTCCTCAGCATTGTGGGTCGTGACGGGCTGCTCCTGCTAGCATTTTATGTGTCTCCCTGCCACAGCCCACGGTATTGAGGGGCTGGTACAATTCAGCCCCAAACAGCGAACAAAGAACAGCTATTTGGCACGTGGAGTTGCTGAAGATGCTGCAGGAGTGCTGTTGACGTGAGACCCCACAATAGTGTAGTGAGCCAGGACCACAGAAAAGATACCAGGAGGTGTTGAAACTGTGTGTGCAGTAAGCAATTTGCCAGGAGATCAGAGCTTTCAACTAATCTGGTAGCAGACTGAGAAATTTGAAAAGAAGTAGTACAGACATTACTGCTTTAGTTTTCCCATTTTTGCCTCATGGGCGGTGCCTAAGCCGAAAAGTGTGGGAAGAAACCAACAGCGCTACTGGAGATCCATCATAAAATAAAAGACTCACTGTGGCAGCTGCAGGTACTGCAAGCTACAGCCCTCTTAAAACAAACTGCTCCCAGTTTTTTTTTACTTGCAGTTAACACAAAAGCAACCAAGTTGTGTAAACAAAGAACTGCACTCTCTGTTAAAACAAAACAAACTGTATAAACAAATAGCAGTGGTGGTATCTCACTCTTAAAAGGGGCAGGCCTGCAAAAACGAACCTGTCTGCAAAAGAAAACCTGTGAAAAAGCCTGTATTATTAAAAAATCAGGATCATCCAGAAAATGACTTTCAGGTATCCAGTTATGGACTGGAAAGTGTTGGATATAGCTTCTGAATTTAAACTGTTTCGACAATGGATGGAACTGTGTTTCCTGGATCAAAAGGCTATCGAAATCAAGATCACACTAGGCAATGAGGACCTGCAACGGATCAATATGTCAGGATTGTCAGCTGAGTAATAGAAGAACCCTAGTAAGCTATGGACATTGCTGGAGTAGTAACTCAAAGTGAAAGTAAATTTCCAAGTATATAGCCTTGCACTTATGAACTACCGTCAAAGGCAAGATGTGTCCATTGACCAGCTTGTTGCAAGGTGCCAAGACAAAGCTCAAGAATACAAATTGTTGGAACAGATTACAGATTAATTGCACCTACCCCACGAGAGGCCTTTCAAAAAGACCTGCTAAAAAAGAATAAAGGACATACCCATAGATGCACTACTCAATAATGGAAGGAAATTTGAAGACATCATGGCTAGGCACCAACAGTTACAAGTGTTGGGGGTGGCTATGACAATTGGCATAGTAACCAAGGCTCTGAATTCTGCTAAATCTTGTGGCAAATGTGGCCCAACTCACCCAATTCGCAGTCCTCTGGCGCACCAGGACCAGTGCAAAACATGTGGCATGCAAAAATATTGGGCAAGGCAATGTGGAAGGCCGAGCTCAGATACTGTACACAGGAATGGTGGCAGATCACATGCAGAGAGAACGTCTACAAGACAGGATGGCAAGTGCGACAAAAGGTATGCCAAACACAACAAAAGCCCGAGTAGGTAGATCAGGTCAACAGAGAGACTGATTGCACTCATGCGAACAGCGAGCAAGCATTTCACATTGTTAATTTGGATCAACATGTCAATGCTGTTATGCAATCTAAGGTATTTGCCATGATCCGTAAAAGAGTGGCAAGCATAAGCTCAGAGTAAAAATTGACACCAGTGTAAATGTAAATAATCTTCCCACTTGAATACTGAAGGACATGCACTTAAAGAAATGGGAATCTATAGTGTAACCCACCATGGCTAGACTGACTGCCTTCAGTAGTACTCCTATCAAGTACATGGGAACGATAACCTTGCAGTGCAGCTTTGGAAGCTCCAAATTGTTACCACAAATGTTATTGTAGACACAATTGGACCAGCTATCACAGGACTTCCAGTAAGCCAAGATTTACAAATTGTCACAATACATGAAATCAGTAACGCACCAAAGATGGTAGAAAATATCCAGGTCAAGTGTATTGGGTCAGTCTATGTAAAAGACGGCACAAAGGCTGGGAGTCTTGCCATGAAGCGGCGATATGACCGGGAGTCTCTGCTCGTGCTTCAGTTCATTGCAGCAAGTACCATTGCCGGTGATTGGTTATGATGCCAGTCATCATTTTTCTAAGCTCTCTAAACAAGGGAAGATGAAGGTGTCATATGACAGGCAAGCAGCACCAGAATTAGCTCGATTCATGCATTGGGAATTTGGTATCGCGCAGAGGTTGCGAGGAAATATGACCAGCCCAGATCGTACAAGGTCCAGACACCCGATGGTGTGATTTTCAGATGGAACCAAAGCCAGTTCAGAGACCTGGAATGATAACACCACTTGTGATAACCCTGTGGCATGGTGGACACATTCAAAGACAAAGTCTGAAGATGAACGTACAGAGGCTACGAGCACAGAGGAGGAACATGCTAACCAGAGTTTCAAGTCACCAGAGTCTCAGAGGAGTCGTCAAAACGAGCTCAGCTTTGGGAAGAGGTTTATGATAACAAGATTGGGATGGATAAGCAAACCTTCTCTATGCTTTAGAGAGTGTTAAATTTGCTTACTTTCAAATAACATTTTGTTTTAATTATGTATAGTTAGTCCAAACTTAAACATTGTTGTATATTGTACATTTGTTTTTATCTTTGGAAAAAGGAGGGATGTTGTGTCATGACCTTAAGAGGACCACCATAAGAAGCTGTGTGAAGGTCACAGGAGGAAGCGATGTCACGTCACACATGATCAGGGAGTTGTGGGTGTAGCCCGACAGAGTGAAATGTGTGTAGATATGGCTCGTGCAGTAACTGTATATATATATGTTCAGTTAAATTATAATAAAAACCCACGTTTTCTTTGGATATTACATGTAATCCTGTGAATCCTAAAATTGTTCACATACCAAAGGATCAAGTAATATTACATTCTGTTAATAAATTGTCTGAAAATTAATATAGCCAAAGCATAGGGAGGAGGCTTCTCCGAATTAAAAGCTTTCATATCACTTTAATGGAGTCCCCAAAGCAAAAGGAATGGAAACTGTGCAGCTTAATGAAGATGTGAAGTGTTGCCTGACACTGGGACATAATGGCAACTCTGAGATGCTGATCTGTCATTTTGTGAACAAACATCCAACCGTATCAGGCAAAGTGCCATAATCTATTGACTGATGTTAATTGACAATTCAGAACAAACCATTAGGCCAAAGTACAACTGCTTCACAGTCATTCATTTACTCAAAGGTCCATTTTGAATACTGCTGCCAACCCTCCAGGTTTGACCTGGGCAATGCTTCAAGCAACTCTGGTTTGGAGAAACATTATAGGAGCATTGAAAAATGTAAGTTTTCTTCCATTTACTCTGAACAGCTTTTTTCATTATTTATAAAATATATTGGAGATTGAGGGGTGCGGAAGGCTGTTTGACTGGGGTGGGGGGGCGGGGGGGCTGGTGGTGCAGTGCGTGGTTGTCCCAGTGGCGGGCCAGAAAATGATTGGGAGACATCCTGCCTCAGCCCTCTATCAGACCTTCAGTGCTATCTCATGGTGGGCAGGCAATTAACTGCCCGCTCTCAGGGACTCAGCCCCACCTTAAGGGACGAGTGCATGCCTCCAGAGCTGCCGGTCAATTGCCAGGAGTGGTGGCCAGTACTACAGGAGGCCCTGCAGCATCAAGGAGAGAGAAGGCACAGGAGACAGGTGAGTGAGGTCAGGCATGCCCCCGGTGACAGGGTGGGGGGTGGGGCTAATGAGAGTGGGGTGTCTTCCTGGGGGGGGACAGGGCGGTGGCGATTGCTACTGTGGGGCCCTCTGGGGACCCTGGATTGGCCCCATAGGAGGGACCCCCCAACCCCGCTAGGAGGCCGCCAGGTTTTACCTGAAGGTGTCTCCCTGTGGTGGCAGGCCCCTCCATCTTCCATTAAATTGAGGTGGAAACGGGAAGGGGCCCTTAATTGGCCCTTAAAGGCCTCACTTGGCCTGGGGTGGGTAAGGGTCTTCCCCGCCCCAGATGAAATTGGAAAGTGTCGGGAAGGCGACGGGCGCTCTGCACCTTCCCGACACCTTCTAACGCAATTTTCTGGACCCCCTACCCAGCCTCTGTTTCCTTCCCGAGGATGTCCATAAAATTCAGCCCAAAGAATCTGTTAATTTTCCACTTGGTGTGGGCAAGTGGTACACTGTAATAATCAGTGATTTCAACCTTCATCTCAACTGATCATGCTCTCTCTCCTCTGAGCTCACTGCCCTCTTTTCCTCCCTAAATCTCTCCCTCCATATTAACTCCCCTACCCATACTCATCGCCATTCCCTCGACCACAACATCTCACATGGCTTCACTACTCTCATTACGTCAATCACAGATAAGGCCATCTCCAGTCACTTCCTTGTATCCCTCACCACTTATATCCTCTTCTCCTCTCCCAATCCCAGTCCCTACTGTATCCATCTCAGAAAATCTCCTTTTCAAGTCATTTCTAACTGCATTTTTAAATTCCAAACTGTCTGACCTTTAGCCCTACATTCACTACATTTCTGCAGCTACTGATCAGTTCAACCACATCCTCACCTCCACCTTTGATGCCCTAGTCCCCATTAAAACCATTACTCTCTCACCCTGGTCATTCCCCCAGTATGGCCTCCATCTCCACATCCTTAAATCCAAGGGATGCAGAATTGAATGGATATGGTGGACAACTGGTTTGCCCATTCACTGCCTGATCTAGCTGGAGCACATAAAGCACTATCGGGTTCTGCTCTCCTTTGTCAAAACTGCTGACCATTCCAGGATCATCCTGGGATGCAATTATAACCCCTCACTTCTCTTCTCCACTATAAACTGTCTTCTTAAACCCCTCTCACCACCTCCTCCACCCTCACCCCCAACAAGTGCGAGGAACTCATAGACATCTTTGTCAATAAGATTAAGAACATCTGTTCAGCTGCCTCCGCCGCTTCCCTATCTGGCACACAGGGCCAAATTTACCTCAAACTTGCCCTAGCTCTGAACCCGCACCTTTCTCTAGTTTCTCTCCTCATGCCCTCTCTCAAGTTCATCTTGTCCATGAGACCCCGTTCCACCAAACTCCTGAACACCCAACATCCCTTTATGGCCCCCACATTAACTGATGTTGTTAAAAGTTTCCTCTGCTCAGGTACTGTCCCCCTCTCCTTCAAATATACCATCATCACCACTCTCCTCACAAAAACAGCTCTTGATCTCTTTGTACTTGCAAACTATCTCCCCATCTCCAACCTCCCTTTCCTCTCAAGTCCTTGAACATGTTGCCATCTCCCAAATCCATGTCCATCTTTCCCTCAACTCCACGTTTGAATCTCTGCAATCGCTTTCCACCCCCCCACAATACTGAAACATCCCTTATCAAAGTCACTAATGATATCCTAAATGAATGTGACCAGAGCAAGCTGTCCCTCCACATCCTTCATGACTTGTCTGCAGCCTTTGACACAGTCGACCACAACATCATCTTTCAACATCACTCCTCCACCATCCAGCTTGGTGAAAGTGCACTTGTCTGGTTCCATTCTTATCTATCCAGTTGTAGCCAGAGAATCATCTACAATGGTTACTCTTCACCCTCCTGCACCGTTACCTCTGGAACCGCCAAGGATCTATTCTTGGGCCCCTCCAATGTCTCATCTACACGTTTCCCCTCCATGACATCATGTACAAACACAACATCAGGTTCCACATGTATGATTGACAACACTCAGCTCTACCTCACCACCAGCTCTCTTGGTCATGCTACTGTCTCTGATTTGTTACACTACTTGTCCAACAAACAGTACTGGATGAACAGAAATTTCCCCCAGTTAAATATTGGGAAGACTGAAGCCATTGTCTTTTGTTCCAGTCACAAACAATATTCCCTAGCCACTGATTAAATCCCTGACCCTTACAAATGTCTGAGGCAGAACTGGGTTGTTCACAACATTGGTGTTGTATTTGACCCCGAGATGAGCTTCTGACTGCACTCCATCACCAAGGCCGCCTATTTCAACCTCTGTTACATTGTCCAACTCTGCCCCTTCTTCAGATCATCTGCTCATCTGCTGCTGAAACCCTCAACAATGCCTTTGTTACTTTGAGACTTGACCATTGAAATGGTCTCCTGGCCAGCCTCCCATCTTCCACTCTACATAAACTTGAATTCATCCAAAATTCTGCTGCCTGTTTCCTAACTCACACCAAGTCTCATTTACCTGTCACTCTAGTCCTTGCTGGCCAACGTTGGCTCCTGGTCCAGCAATGCCACAATTTTAAAATTCTCATCCTGTTTTTAAACCACTGGGATGATCTCACCCCTCCCAATCTCTGAAGCCTCCTCCAGTCCTACGAGTCTTCAAGATCGCTGCACTCTTCCAATTATGGCCTCTTGTACATTGGTGATTTTAATTGCTTCATAATTGGTGACCATGTCTTCAGCTGCCTAGGCCCAAGGCTCTGGAATTCCCTCCCTAAACCTTTATGCCTTTCTACCTCTCTCTTCTCCTTTAAAATGCTCTTAATATCTCCTTATATAGCTTGGTGTCTAATTTTGTCTGATAATTGCTCCTGTGATGGGGCTTGAGAAGCTTTACTACGTTAACGCACTGTCTGAATAAAAGTTGTTGTTGTGTTGGGAAAACAGTGGCAGGTGTGTGGGGACAAGGGCTGTTGAAGGTGGTGGGGCCATGTGATGAAATTTCCAGGAATATGTCCAACCAGAGAGGGAATCCCTAATGTAGAATAATAAATTCACATAGATCATACAGAATATATCTCCTCTTCTTGGGCTCACTGACTGACTAACTGAATGGTTTTGTTTCTATGCCATTTGGCAAGTAGGAACTGCAGTCTGGCCCTGATTGGAGAAGTTCCTCCTGGCTCGGGGCCACCAACTATGTAGCACAGTTTAAGTGTGTATTACATAGATTTCACAGCACAGAAACAGGTCTATGTCAATGTTTATGCTCCACACGAGCCTCCTCCCACCATACTCCAGGTCACTGTATCAACATATCTTTGAATTCCTTTCTCCTTCATGTACTTATCCAGCTTCCCCTTCAGTGCATCTATGCGATTAGCACCAACTTCTCCCACCTAGCAAGTTCCACATTCTAACTACCCTCTGGGTAAAGAGGTTTCTCCTGAATTCCCTATTGGATTTATTAGTGACTATCTTAAATTTATGAGCCCTAGTTTTGGACTCCCCCTCAAGTAGACACATCTTCTCTAAGTCTACCCTATCAAGCCCCTCTAAAATTATGAAGACTTGTATTAGATCAACCCTCAACCTTCTCTTTTCTGGTTCTCTTTTGATAGTTATAACCTCTCAGTTCTGGTATCATCCAAGTACATTTTTTGTATCTTCTCCAGTGCCTTGCTATCCATTTTGTAATATGGAGACCGAAACTTTTTAAAAATGTATTCCTTCACGAACGTGGGTGCCGCTGCCAAGGCCAGCATTTACTGCCTATCTCCAATTGCCCTTGAACTGCTGCAGTGGTGAAGGTACGCCCACAGTGCTGTTAGGTGGGGAGTTCCAGGAATTTGGCCCTGCAAAGATGAAGGGAAATATATTTCGATGTCAGGCTGGTATGTGGCTTGGAAGGGAATTTAGAGGTGGTGGTGTTCCCATGCCCTTGTCCTGCTAGGTAGTAGAGGCCGCAGGTTTGGGAGGCTCTGTCAAAGAAATCTTGGTGTGTTGCTGTGGTGCATCTTGGACCCATGGTGCTCCAGTGGTGGAGGGAGTGAATATTTAAGATGGTAGATGTGGTGCCGATCAAGTGGGCTGCTTTGTTCTGGATGTGGTATCAAGCTTCTTGAGTGTTGCTGGAGCTGTACCTATCCAGGCAAGTGGAGAGTATTCCATCACGCTTCTGACTTGTGTTTTGCAGAGGGTGGAAAGACTTTGGGGAGTCAGGAGGTGAGTCACTTGCTGCAGAATTCCCAGCCTGTTCTTGTAGCCATATTATTTATGTGACAGGTCCAGTTAAGCTTCTGGTCAATGGTAACTCCCAGGATATTGATGGTAGGAGATTAGATGATGATAGTGCCGTTGAATGTCAGGACGAGGTATGAGACACTCTCTTGTTGGACATGGTCATTACCTGGCACTTGTGTGGCATGAATATTACTTGCCATTTATCAGCCAAAGCTTGAATCTAGATCTCTGAGGAGTTGCAAATGGGACTGTAAACTGAGCAATCATTCAGCTAATATCAAGGGAAGGTCATTGATGAAGTAGCTGAAGAGGGTTGGGCCTGGGACACTGTCCTGAGGAACTCCTTCAGTGATGCCCTGAGGCTGAGATGATCGGTATGAGTCCAACCAGTACAGAGTTTTCCCCTGATTCCCATTGACTTAAATTTTATTAGGGCACCTTGGTGCCACACTCAGTCAAAAGCTGTCTTGATGTTAAGGGCAGTCACGCTCACCTCCCTTCTGGGATTCAGCTCTTTTGTCTGTGTTTGGACCAAGGCTGTAATGAGATCTGGAGCCAAGTGGTGCTGGCAGAACCCAAACTGGGCATCGGTGAGCAGGTTATTGCCGAGTAATTGCTACTTGATAAGCACTGCTGATGACATCGTCCATCACTTCTCTGATGATTGAGAGTAGACTGGTGGGTCGGTAATTGGTTGGATTGGATTTCTCCTGCTTTTTGTGGATAGAAATCACCTGGGCGATTTTGGATAGATGTCAGTGTTTTAGCTGTACTGTAAGAGCTAGGCTATAGGCGCGATTAGTTCTGAATTACAAGTCTTCAATGCTACAGCCAGTATGATGTCGGAGCCCATTGCCTTTGCTGTATCCAGTGCACTCAGCTGTTTCTTGACATCATGTGGAGTGAATTGAGTTGGCCGAAAACTAGCTTCTGTGATGGTGGAGACCTCAGGAGGAGGCCGAGATGGTACTGTGCACAGTGTTCTATACATGCAGTAGCAATGCAATAACTGTAAAATCATGGGGCTAGGGTTAACGGTAATGAGGATAAATGTCTGAGGAAAAGCTGCAAATGGTGGAAATCAGAAATTAAAATAAAAAAGCAGCTCAGTCAGCATATGTAAAGGGAAGAGATGAGTTATGACGTTTTGGTCTGTACTCTACATCAGAACTCTTTACGCTTTTCCTTACTTTCTTGCATTTTTGATCGTGCGGATCTCTCTTGTGTTTTTTCACTGCCCCTCCACTATTTTGTACCCTTTTTATATCTCCTTGTCAGCACACTGATGATGTTCTACATCATCTAACAGCCTTCTATTGAGCAGTTGCCAGATCATTGAACTCTTGAACTCCCTCTCTGTGATTGGTGCATCTGTTGATTCTCTCCCTCTACTCTTCCTCATCCTTTATTCTCATTATCTGTTGCAACCGTAAAAAGCTACTCAATTAGCTCCACTCCCCCGCTCTTTCCTTATAATCCTGCAAATGCTTCCTTTTCAAGTATTTATCCAATTCCCTTTTAACGTTACTATTGAATCTGCTTCCATCATCCTTTCAAGCATTCCACACCATAACAAATCATTAGGCTGATCGATTATATATTCTCATTATACACACTTTGAGCTGTCATGCTTTGCTGGTGAGATCTTTTGGCTGTAGTACTCAATTTCCATGCCGATCTAAACGAACTGAGCTCTGCAACAAATAACACAGTAATTACACAAATATTGTGGTTTAAAATATTATACAAACCAAACATCTGATGATTGCGCCTGTCCTTAAATTCTCACTGAATGCTCCTATATCTGATTGTAAATGCTATAGTTTTCTGGCTTTGTTCATTCTTTGCATAATAACATTCCCTCTCACTTGCACCCTCTTCCACGTGGAGGTGCTATTGTGCCTACCATTGACAGAAAAGTGTAATTACAGCATGACAAGTTTACATAGGCAGTTTGCATTATAAATGTGAACAGGAATTGATGATGGAAATATGAAATGAGGATGGAATGTATGACTTTAAATTGGGGACTGAATGGCATCTACGGGCTCTGGTTCAATTATCACCTCTACCTTCACTTGAAGACTTCACTTTATCTTCACTTGCTGGGGTCAACTTGGACTTTTGGGTCCCCGACAGGCCATTCCTGATTGATTCCCTGTACCCACGGCAAAGAGGTGAACATTATTCTGAAGTTCCAGCCTCACTAACAGCGGGCCAGCATGCTGTGGGATGCCAAACATACCTTGGCTGGGTTTCTTCATCTCCATTGTCCGTGGAACAAACAGGTAGGAGTGTGCACGGTGCAGTCCCTGACCAATTCCAACATAAAACGGCAATCAGTGTCACACTGACTTGCATATTAAAAGGGGACTACCACCTGAAACTTCCATTAGCCCACTTATTTATGTTAATGAGGGGCCTATCAATGTTTTCAGGATCTCACCCGGAAATAAGTCAGTGCTGAATGGAACAGGCACTGGGGACGCTCTGTGCAATTTTTTGACACCTGACTCCGCGTCAGATTTGCCATCACCTCTCTCACTGGCTGAAGTCGGGATCTCTGAAGAGTGAGGAGTCAAGCTTATATTCATCCAATTCCTGACCTCTGCACATTGCCCTTAATTCTTCCTGT
This sequence comes from Heterodontus francisci, assembly GCF_036365525.1. Lineage (NCBI taxonomy): Eukaryota > Metazoa > Chordata > Chondrichthyes > Heterodontiformes > Heterodontidae > Heterodontus > Heterodontus francisci. The sequence continues at coordinate 34,702,765 of NC_090372.1, forward strand.
CCTTAGAAACACACACACACACACACACATTCACACACTCACATTCACACACTCACACTCACACTCACACACTCACACACTCACACACTCTGTAATGTTGAATTGATCAGTTGCTAGAAGTAGTTCTGATATAATCAATTCATTAATATATATAATTAATAATTACATATTCATTCCCATTTAGATAAGCATGAGTTTGATTCCCATGCTGTATCTGTGATTGTATACAATCACTGTTCATCTAACAACGTGTTACAGTCACAGCTTAGTACTGAGTGTACACGTAATCTAATGATAACGTGTAGCAGACATGCAACTCCAGGCAATGTGGGCCTTGGCCTTGGATTTCACAAAGATCTGAATTGTGGACCTTAAAGGCCAAATGAACCCGAACACAGATCCCTAACCACAATTTGGCATCAAAAATTAACACCATTTCCCACTGAGGTCTTCAATATAAATCTCTCTAACCTTGAAGAAACTACCCAAGAGCTCGAACATCCAAGGGGTTTGCATTTCATCAAATGTCCACTCACTGTGCTATCAAGGTGGAAAAATTAATGAGATATGAGGTGGCATGAGCACGAGAAAACTGAAAATGCTGGAAATACTCAGCATCTGTGGAGAAAGAAATAGTGTTAGCATTTCAGGTCGATGATCTTTCATCATTTTGGTCATTAGTTGGAACAGGGATGATAGTAAAACCGAGGCCGAAAGCTGCACAGACCTGAATTGCAGCTGTTCTGTGATCAGGTTGAACTCAAGATTTTCTGTCAACATTTTATGCTCTTCAAACATGGTTGGAAATGGAGAATCACTCATGGGAATACATACAATTGGATGTGTTTTTAAAATCATGGATCCAATAGCCCAGAAACAGCTGTAAAACTGGCTCATTTAAGTTTTAATGGCAATCTAGTGATCTCTCATTGGCATTAGTGTATTTTTTGACAGTATCTCATTCATGGTTGAATCAGTCGCTATCTCTTTCTGCTGGATACGGCCTCCCGCAGGTGCAACTCATTCAGAGAAGACAGCTATGTGACAGGGTTACTCACCTTCTCACTGCCATTTTATGGAATCTAAGAGCAGGTTGTCGCTGAGCAACAATGGGGCGAATTTCACAGACCCCCGACGTCGGGGATCATGGCGGAGCAGGGGGCCGAAAAATGCCTCTGGGAGAAGCCTGCCACGGATCTCAACGTTGGCAAGGCCCGGCCCCATATTGCCGGCAGTGGTGAGGCCTCGTTGCAGCCTCCCACCACTTGGTAACAGGAGCACAATTAAAATATGTAAATTAATTTAAATAAATGAATTAAGTGCCTTCACGCTCCCACCATCAGTCGTGGAGCGATATTGGTGCCGGTGGCCACCATCCCCGCACCTTTAGATCCCCGTCCAGGGATCCAAGGTGGAACACTGGTGGGGAGGGGGGAGCAGATAGGTTTTTCAGTCTGGGGGTGGGGGGGGGGGGGTGGGGGTGAGCAGGGTCAAACTCATCTGATTGGAAGGGTGGAAAGAAAATCATCTTGGGCAGTGGAGCGAAACAGGCAATATCAGATCAGTCACCCAGCATACACAGCACCTGATGCTCAGTTGTTCTATTGCAGTGGGACTGAATATCAGGCATTGTGTATAACAGGCAGACGATCCTATATCGACTGTATACACCACTGCCTGAAACTAATATCTATCCCACAATTTCTGTTATCGGGGAGGGTACAGGGAATATAGGAACATAGAGGACTGTAGTAGGCCATTCAGCCCCTCCAGTCTGTTATGCCATTCAGTTAGATCTCCATTTTCCCATCTTTGCTCCATATCTCTTGATACCCTTACCTAATAAAAATCTTGCAATCTCAATCTTGAAAGCTCCAATTCTCTCAGCATCTACAGCCTTTTGGGGGAGAGAATTCCAGATTTCTATTACACTTAGTGTGAAAAATGCTTTCAGATCTTGCTCCTGAATAGCCTCGCTCTAATCTATCTAGCTCTTATATCTATAACCCCTAATTTTGGACTCCTCCACAAGTGGAAACATCTTCTCCCCATCTACTCTATCAATTGCCTTCATTGTTTTAAATATCTCTATCAGGTACTTCCTTAGCCTTTGCTTTCCTAGAGGAAAGAGCCCCGGCCTGTTCATTCTTTCTTGATAGTTATAACCTCTCAGTTTCTGACATCATCCCCGTAAATCTCTTTTTTCACCTTCTGCTGTGTCTTGATATCATTTTTATAAGATGGAGACTAGAACTGTACATAATACTCCAAGTGGGATCTAACCAAGGTTGTTTACAAGTTCCTCCTACCAAAATGCACCACCTCACACTTATCTATATTAAAATATATTTGCCATTTTTGCCTTTCTCCAGTCCATATCATTTATGTCTATATCCCTGATACTGGGCCTATTAATTAGGCTGCAGCTCTTACCTAATTGCTGGACTGACTACCACCCCTCACTGAAATGCTGGTTCCCTGGTCTGACCAGTAGCTTGTTTGACCAGGGCTGCTTGCTTTCCCATGTTAGTGGCAGAAACTTTTCTCCTGCGGTAGTGGAAGACAGATGATAGGGTATCAGTCGGCTCTTGTAACTCCCTCCTAATGATGTTGATGGAACTGAATATCAGGCAGGGAGCATAACAGACAGCCCATATGATTCTGCCCGCTTTGTACTACCATCCAGGGCTAATTTCTGCCCTGGTATTGCTCAAGTGACTGTTCTGTAACTGCTGCCCTGACAGCCAACCAGCAAGTCAGCTGCACCACCGAAAGAAACAGGCCTTTGGAGTCCCATTGAGATGGCTCCTCTGGTTATAGCCTTTATAGCACTTTAGATGTAAGAGGAAACACTGGTCCTAATGTGTTTGGTCGGATGTGGCAATTTTCAGATGAAACATTAAACCAAGGCCCATTCTGTCCTCTCAGGTGGATAGAAAAGATCCCTCGGCACTATTTTGAAGATGATCAGTAGAGTCCTGGCCATTCTTATTCCTCAACCAAATTCGGAGGGATAGGATTAATCTCAACTTGGAGAGGCAGGGATTAATTTGGGATAGTCAGCATGGCTTTGTCAGGAGGAGATCGTGTCTAACAAACTTGATTGAATTTTTCAAGGAGGTGACTAGATATGTAGATGAGGGTAAGGCAGTTGATGAAGTCTACATGGACCAGTAAGGCTTTTGATAAGGTCTCGCATGGGAGATTGGTTAAGAACGTAAGAGCCCATAGAATCCAGGGCCATTTGGCAAATTGGATCCAAAATTGGCTTAGTGGCAGGAGGCAGAGGGTGATGGTCGAGGGTTGTTTTTGTGAGTGACAGCCTGTGACTAGTGGTGTACTGCAGGATCGGTGCTGGGACCCTTGCTGTTTGTAGTGTACATTAATGATTTAGATGTGAATATAGGAGGTATGATCAGTAAGTTTGCAGATGACATGAAAATTGGTGGCGTCGTAAATAGTGAGGAGGAAAGCCTTATATTACAGGATGATATAGATGGGCTGGTAAGATGGGCGGAGCAGTGGCAAATGGAATTTAATCCTGAGAATTGTGAGGTGATGCATTTTGGGAGAATTAACAAGGTCAGGGAATATACAATGGATGGTAGGACTCTAGGAAGTACAGAGGGTTAGAGGAACCTTGGTGTGCTTGTCCACAGATCACTAAAGGCAGCAGCACAGGTAGATAAGGTGGTTAGGAAGGCATATGGGATACTTGCCTTTATTAGCCGAGGCATAGAATATAAGAGCAGGGAGGTTATGATGGAGCTGAAGTACTGTGTACAGTTCTGGGCACCACATTATAGGAAGGATGTGATTGCACTGGAGAGGGTGCAGAGGAGATTCACTAGGATGTTGCCTGGGCTGGAGCATTTCATCTATGAAGAGAGACTGGATAGGCTAAGGTTTTTTCCTTAGAGCAGAGAAGGCTGAGGGGGGGATCTGATTGAGGTATACAAAATTATGAGGGGCATTGATAGGATAGATAGGAAGAAACTTCTTCCCTTAGCGGAGGGATCAATAACCAGGGGGCATAGACTTAAGACAAGGGGCAGGAGCGTGGTTGAAATCTGGAACACACTACCAGAAGGGGTGGTAGAGGCAGTGGGCCAAGTGCTGGAAAATGGAATCAGAATAGATAGGTGCTTGATGGCCAGCACAGACACGATGGGCCGAAGGGCCTGTTTCAGTGCTGTATAATCTATGACTCTATGACTAAATCAAATCATTTGGTCATTATCACATTGCTGTTTGTGGGAGTTTGTTGTATGTAAATTGGCTGCCACATTTCCTACATTACAACAGTAACTACATTTCAAAAGTACTTCATTGGCTGCAAAGCACTTGGGATGTCCCAAGAGTGTGAAAGGTGCTATATAAATGCAAGTTCTCTCTTTTAAATACATCTCCCACCCCACGCCCCCCAACTCCCCCACTCCCCACCCCATTCCTTGCAGAATGCATGCTAGCTTTGACAGACTGAACGTAGATAGAATAACTCAGCTGTTTTCAAATGATTATTCAAATCCTTATGGCACCAGAGTCAAGAGTGACAGCTCCTATCACAGTCATACATACCACCTCCACAGTGCATGCCAAACTGACGTATGTTGGCGTGACAGTGCTTGCCTGAACATCGAGTTACCCAAAATAAAGTAAACGAGTGAAAGCTAATACAATCGCAAAAACAAAGGCGGGGCTGCAAATGAATGTCAGACATTTTTTTAGATGAGCAGAAACAGATAACGATGGAAAATGATCTCTTTATTCTCATTTGAGGCACTGATCAGATTTAGTACATCTCTGCAGCTGTTCTCCGCCTTCCCTTCACAGATGACCAAGTAACAGGTGCTTTACAACAACTTCTTCTGAAACCAATCCTTCCCTCAGTCAACATTAGGATTATCAACCCTCCAGGATTTGAAGGATAACATCCTAGACTCTGCTGTAAGCAGCCCAAGAGATAAAATAATAGGGGTGTTAAGAAAAATAATATGTATTTTTTTCATTTTCTTTGGACATTTTAGTTGATTAGTTCTAAAAATACTGGAGATGGAAAAGAAGGCTGATTGGATAATTCTTGACTGTTAGTCAATCAGATAATGGAGAGTCTTTTGTTATCCAATTGATGTAGGAAAGTGGTGTGATGCGAGGATGGATGTATTGGGCAACCAATGGTGGGGATGGATTGGTTCAAGGTGGGAGGTCATGTGATGAAACCTGGAAGGAATACATCCATCCAGAGTTGTTAACCCAGTGAAGAATGTGAGTCGCCTGATATCGTAATGAGATTATAAATCAATTTTACCTTTCTGTGATTTTCATCTTCTTTGAACACTTTTGTTTCTTAGCTTTAAAAATATTGGAGACAATGAGAAAAGGCTGTTTAGTTGCCAGGCTAGTTGGAGGCAGGAGTATGTGTGAAAAAACCTCCATGAGTATGTCCAACTCGAGTTGGCAATGCCAGGCAATATCCGTGCACAAAGGGACTTCCAATCAGGACAGACAGAGCCTCCCAATCAATTCTCCCCTCCCTAGCCCAAGGAGCACTGAGTCCAATTGCAGCACCCCCATCACCACCCTAAGTGAAATGGGCAAACAGCACAGATGGGAGCTGACAAACACAAGGACTGCTCTGGTCTTTGAGTGTCCTGTTGTAAATTCATGAACCAAGGATTGGAGTGCCATTTCAAAATATTAAAGTAATCGAGCAAGTAGCCAATAGCAGCGATGAAGTCAGACTGGAGAATATAAGATAGTCAATAGTAAACTCAGTTGGGAATTCAGGAGAAACTTCCTGACCCAGAGAGTGGTTGGAATGTGAAGCTCAATACCACATGGAAATATAGAGGCAAATAGTATAGATTCATTTAAGAGGAAGCTAGATAAACACGTGATGGAGAAAGTAATTGAAAGTTATGCCAATAGGGTTAAATGAAGAGTGATGGGAGGAGGCTCATGTGGGGGATAAACACCAGTATAGACCTGTTGGGCCAAATAGCCTGTTTCTATGCTGTTCTTTCTTTCTTTCTTTCTTTTGGGCCTCCTTATCTCGAGAGACAATGGATACGCGCCTGGAGGTGGTCAGTGGTTTGTGAAGCAGCGCCTGGAGTGGCTATAAAGGCCAATTCTAGAGTGACAGGCTCTACCACAGGTGCTGCAGAGAAATTTGTTTGTCGGGGCTGTTGCACAGTTGGCTCTCCCCTTGCGCCTGTCTTTTTTCCTGCCAACTACTAAGTTTCTTCGACTCGCCACATTTTAGCCCTGTCTTTATGGCTGCCTGCCAGCTCTGGTGAACGCTGGCAACTGACTCCCACGACTTGTGATCAATGTCACAGGATTTCATGTCGCGTTTGCAGACGTCTTTAAAGCGGAGACGTGGACGGCCGGTGGGTCTGATACCAGTGGCGAGCTTGCTGTACAATGTGTCTTTGGGGATCCTGCCATCTTCCATGCGGCTCACAGGGCCATTCTATGTAATTCTATGTAATCACTAAGAGGAGAGATCCATAAACAACAAATAACTGAGGGCTTTCAGTGGGCATGTTTTTCCAACCAGTCAACTTTAACAAGCTCAAGTTATCATTTTGCTTTCTGTAAATCTGCATTGTCTTTGCAATCTTCAAAGTTTCCAAAAGGCTTGGACATACATTACTTACATCATTAGCAAATACACTGAGCACGTATTCTTCTCCAGATTCGTTGGCTTCAATCATTGCTCTGAATTCATTAGCTCCTTTCTGCATGGGGTCGCTGTACTTGACAATACAGTTCAATTTTTGTGTCCATTTGTCATGTTTTCATACTTAAAAAACACTGACATTTCCTTAATGCTCAGGGTTTACAATTGGAACTCTAACAAACAGTGGTGTGTAGAGCAAACAAAAAGAACAAACTCTTCTTTTCAGGCCAATCAATGAATGAAGTTAAGGGTTCTGATAGGGTACTAGTGCAAGGACACAGAGTACAGGCCTCACAACATTTGAATAGATAGACAACTAGGGTCGCCTTGTGACATATTGCAAGTACAATGACGACTTATAATAAATCACAAACACCAGTCATCGAGAAGTCGCAGAGTAACTGGTCATTTTTCAGTAAAACTAAACCTTCTTTGGTTGGAATAAAAACAAGAAATGATGGAACCACTCAGCAGGTCTGGCAGCATCTGTGAAAAGAGAAGCAGAGTTAACGTTTCGGAGTTCCGAAGAAGGGTCACTGACCCGAAACGTTAACTCTGCTTCTCTTTTCACAGATGCTGCCAGACCTGCTGAGTGGTTCCAGCATTTCTTGTTTTTATTTCAAATTTCCAGCATGCGCAGTATTTTGCCTTCTTTGGTTGGGTTTGGCATGATCTTTTAAAGTAATTTTGGGTTCATTTACTCTGTTCTGGCTGAGCTTTATGTGAAAGTGTCCAGTAACCATTATTTCTGTTCTCTGTGCATCACCTTTTGAATTTTTAGACACACTAGAGTTTTGAATGTTCAAGAGACAACCATCTGAATTTGAGAACAGATTGGTGCCATATTAGGTGTCAGCTGTGGCTCAGTGGTAACATGCTTGCCTTTGAGTCACAAGGGTGTGGATTCAAGTTGCACTCCAGAGATTTGAGCATATAATCTAGGCCAGCACTGAGGGAGTGCTGCACTGTCGGAGATGCTGTCTTTTGGATGAGATATTAAACTGCGGCCCAATCTACCCTCTCAGGTGGACATAAAATGCTGGCTCTCACATTTCCTACATTACAACAATGACTACACTTCAAAAGTACTTAATTGGCTGTAAAGTGCTTTGGAATGTCCTGAGGTTGTGAAAGGTGTGATATAAATTATATGTGATATAAAGGTGTGATATAAAGTTCTTTTTTTATTATTGTGTGAAGATGAGGTTTTAAATAGTTTGCACATTTTTGGCTTTTATCACATTTATGTCGAGCGACTGCTGCAAATGAAGTGAAGCAATTAATGTTACTTTGACACTTCAACTGAGAAAGACATAAAAACTTTCATTGCCAATCAATAATAAAGCTTTTTTATTGATCAGCATATCATTTGGAGCTAGAATCTCCATATTTAAGTCAGCTGAATTACCACACCTAAGTAAAATTTGAATATTCTTCAATGATATGTGTGCAGGGAGAGATTCCATTAGATGAGCAGGGGCTCAGAGGTAGCGGAATTGTATTCATGTTACTGCTAAACTATTAGGGATGGGATGCAGAACTCTCCCACACGAAGTAAAGCACTCAGAAATGTAGGTGTATTTCCAACTGGAACATGACATTATAGAGGATTGCATATGTAACCATCACATCACCTGTCAGGGTTCACTCCCCTGCTCTTCAAAATAATGCCAGAAGAAGTTTTTTTTTAAAAAAGAGCCTCGATTTAATGTCTCGTCTGAAAGACATCACCTTCAATAGTGCAGCATTTCCCCAGTACCAAAGTGCCAGTCTAGATTTTTGTGTTCAAGTTTTTGGAGTGTGTCATGCAGGCCCCCATCTGCCAAGAATGAGACACATTAATTTCGCCGCAATGAACATTGATTTTTAAACTGTTACTGGAGTAAATAAAGAACATGTTTTTAAAAAAAAACACCAGACCCTTGCCTGGAAAGACATTTGCATAGTAACAGACAGTACTTGGAAAGGACAAAGGGGCCACTCCCTGCTCCAATATAATCCACAATGGACTTTTGATTACCAGACATTGAAGGTGGAAAAGCTAGCATTCCAGGTTATCTGCTAAAATGGACAAATGCACAAACAGATGTGGGCAGACCAGTTTAGTCACATGACTAACTGGCTGTTGGAGTTTTTGAGTTTGAACTTGCCACAGAGAATTTGAACTGAGAGATCTCTTTGCTCCTGGACTGAAAACATCTCTCTCCTGTCTGCTCTCATCTCACTCTCACCAGCTTCGGAATCCATGGAAGACATATGAACCCCAAGAGAGAAAAGTCTCCTACAGTGAACAAGGTTTAAGAAGAATACTGGGCCCCAACAAAAAGCAAGATCTACCTACAAGCAAGGATTACAGCGAGCTCGAAGTACAGTAACAAAAACCCCTCTTCAGAGATTGCCCCAAACCTCTCCACTATTTTCTTTCTGCTCTTTTCTGTCTCTACTTGCATGTGCGTGTCGCATATGCATGCTAGCGTGGGGCACGGCATGTATCCGTAGATGTTAACCGAATTAGAGTTTGTGCTCATTTCTTTGCCTTATAATTAGAAAGCGGTGAACAAGGATTCATCAAAGGGGAGCTCAAAACACAGTGTGTTTAAAGCAAAACCCTGTTACAATAAGACCAGGTGAAGGCTGAAAGAGACTCCTAGACACCTTTCTCACCTGGTCGTAACAAGTGGGACAATGAACCCACAACTTTCTGACTCAGAGGCAAGAGTGCTACCAACTGTGCCATGGGTGACACCATTAACCAGGCACATTTGAAGTGCATTAGTACCAAGCTCCAACACTGGTACAAGTGCCTGGGTACAAAGGGGCCATCTGAGATCAGCTCAGTTGCATAATTTATTGGTGTGCCGGGCACATTTTTCTTAGTTTGAACAAAAGATCTTGCACTTTCATAACAACTTTCACTTCTTCAAGATATTCCACAGCACTTTATAGCCAATGGATTACTGACGAGCTGTATTCACTTGTTGTGCAGACAAACATGTCTGCTGAGTTACATGCAGTAAGGTCCCACAAGCAACAACAGGGAAAAAGACTATTTAATCTGTTATTGTTGGTGCTGATTGAAGGAAAACTATTGGTCAGAACCTCAGGAGAATTCTCCTGCTCTTGTTCAAATTAGCACTATGGGATCTTTTATGTTCACTTGAATTGGCAGAGCTTTACAGCCTTATATGGAAGATGGCTCCCCAACAGTGCAGCACTCTCTCAATGCTTCATTGGAGCATCAGGCTGGATTATATGGTCAAGTACCTAAGGTGGGACTGGAACTCTCAACCTTTTCACTCAGAGGCAAGGGTGCTGCTTGATAGCTAAGGCTCCCAGAGCTAAAGTGACTGCTGACTACCCATTGTGCACAGGTAGTTACCAGTATGGTGAGAGGGGCACTGGGCATAGCAGGAGGGCACCAGACAATGGAGCATTGATACCTGAGTGTCGGGTTGGGGAAACCAGGCATGAGTGCCCAAACGTTGTAACCACAGTTTAAAGGTGGCCTTCCCTTTGGCATTTAGTCAGATTGATCCCTGTGTAACTGTAACATGGTTCAGGTGCCTCCAGACACATTGTGGGATAGCTGCCTGATTCGCAGAAAAATCAGACGACTACATGCACTGAATTTTGTGAGGCCATTTGGAGTGGGAATGGAGGTGTGGAGGGGGGGAAATTCAGTGTTGTGACATCAGTTCCAGATTTAATTGGTGACAGGAAAGCACCAAGGCGGAATCACCGCCCCAACACGACGGGAATGCAGAACACTTACTTTTAATACATTTGCATCTAATTCATTGAGATTAAATGGGGGAATTGGGATTATGTAAATGGCAAGCGGCCTTCGGATTCCCGACTGGTGAAAGCTGGCAGCACCAAGGTGAGGCCTCAGTGTCATGACGGGTGGGCAACCATGACCAGCACTGCATAGGGAGAGAGGGAGGAGCAGAGGCCATTGTTGGTCCACAGTCTAAGTGCTCTACAAGAAGAGTCAGGGTCTCGGGTGGGAGTGCCAGCTGAGCAGGGTCTCGGGTGGTCTGCAAGAGGGGATGGCTTGGGTTTTGGGTGGATGTATCAGGCGTCCAAACAAACAGTTAAGTGCGATGTTTGGCTGCCCGTACTGCTGGATGACAGTGTTGGCTATCAGCAAGAGTGGGCACTGAGGGCCATCAGGGAATCTTCCAGGAGAAGCAACAAAAGATCAGCTGCCAAGGCAGAATCGTCTCTGCATCAACGGCACTCTGGAGGCCCACTGCTCACCTGGCATGGGATGCATACACCCTGTCTTTTTGGACCCCTGTGTTGTGATGGCCCTCCCTCCATCAAAGGTGTCGTAAGAGGCAGCTGCGCCTGCCCATGAAGCTCCATGACAACAGCAGCAGCAGCCAGCCATGCCAAGAAGGGCCCACCTGCGCCAGAGAGCGTACTGGACTTGAATCAGCTATCTCTAACTATCTGAGCAGCATTGTCAGCAAAGACTATGGCTCTCCAGGGAGGCCGTCACCGAGTTTTGCACCATGCTGCAGGACAAGTTGTGACCTAAGGGATTCAGTGGGCACCCTATACCAGTGGCCCTGAACATGACAGTGGCACTAAACTTTTACGCATCTGGACCATTCCAAGGATTCACTGGGGACATGTATGGGGTCTCATATGGGGTCAGCAACCATTGCTGCATCAAGCAGGTGACCAATGCCCTGTTCAAGAGGGCTGATGACTATGTGCGTTACCGGACCGACCCTGACAGTAAGGCCAAGAGGGCTGTCGGATTCTGGGCCATTGCTGGATTCCCCCAGGTGCAAGGTGTAACTGATTGTACACGTGTGGTCATCAAGGATCCAACGGACCAGCCAGCATCAACAGGAAGGGCTTTTAATCCATCAACATTCAACTGGTCTGCGACCACCGAAAGTGTTTCCTGCAGGTGTGTGACCGCTTCCTGGGTAGCAGCCACGACATCTACATACATCGACAGTCCAGGGGCCACAGCTTTTCAGGACCCCCCGCACGCCTCCAGGGTTGGACTCTCGGACAAGGGCTACCCATTGAATACATGGCTACTCATGCCTGTGAGGAATCCTTGCAATGCAGCAGAGGAGAAGTCAAACACTTGTCACAGGTCCACCTGAGCAACCATTGAACAGACCATTGGGCTGCTAAAGACGAGATTCTGGTGCCTGGATCAATCCGGTGGAGTCCTGCAGTATGTCTCAGCGAGGGTCTAGAGTATTGTGGTGGTCTGCAGTGCTCTGCACAGTCTAGCCCTGCAGAGCAGGGAGGCCTTGCATGACAGTGACATGACTGAGGGACACTCCTCCACAAACGAGGAGGAAACAAAGAGGGAGATGAGCAGCAGCACTGGATGTTGAAGCCCTTGCACCAGAGGCAAAGAACATTGAGCGATGGACCAAGGAAGCAAGAGACAATCTCACACTTACCCCCTTCCAGCCATGATGGTCTCTCAGAGAAGAAAACAATAAGGACTCAGCTCAATGAATGCAGTCTGTCACCTCCTTTCTATTTGTCTCCCATGCGTAGCACCCAGCTGAACCATGCACCAGTGCCCATGGGAGATTATACTTAAATGAGGGCTGTGCCTACATTGGCATCCACAAAGGGGGAAGGGTGAAGTCTGCAGTTCACAATTAATGCATGATAGAATAATCATTTTTACACAATGAAGGTAAATCGTTTGAACAAAAGAACATTTAATGTTGCAGCACATATCAATTTTCGAACATCCGTGAACCCTCAAGTCTCTTTAAGTGGTTTTCTTTATACGTTTTTGAGTGCTTCTACAAGGTATGACCCCTGCGTTATCAGTTGGCATGGAGCTAGGCTGCTGATCAGGCTGTCCCTTGGCCTCTGATGACTTTGGCAGGTGTCCTCTGGCTGCCTGAGGCCTGGAGAGCCCCGGCTGCCTAAGGGTTTAGAGTACAGGTGCAGGTCCCTCCTCAGGTATAGTGGCTACTGGAGAGGACTCACTGGTGATGGGCTGAGGAGCTGCTGTCTACTTGGAGCATCCTGAGGGGAGCCCCAAGATTTGGAGGTCAGCCTCTCCTCCTCCCTTTCAAGGTTCACTTGAACCTCCCTACTCACCAGAAAAGGACGAGGAGCTGGAGAAGACTCCAGGCGCCTCGTCCTTCATTAGCCTTGCCACTGCTGCTGCATCAAGCTCATGGCCAAGGCGATGGTGTGCTTATCTGCACACATCTGTGGGATCTGACTCTCCATGAGGATTGCCAACCTCTCCATGAAAGAAGCCATGTGCTCACATGCCTAAGACATGGCAACACTCATGGCATGGATGGACTCCTCCATTACCCACTCTTGGCTGTGCATTGCCTCTGGCATCTCTGCCAGATGTTGTCTTACCTCTCTCTGCAACTCCAGCAGAGGCTCGTCATCACCCTCGGGCTCAGCGTGTGCCTGGCCACCCACAGCCCTCTGACTGTCAGTGGCCTCAGTCAGCTGCTCGGGCACATGTGTTGTGCTCTCACCAACCTGTGACCCTGATTCTACAGCCGAGTGGAAACCCACAGAGGTGAAAGTTTCTGTGTTGGTGGAAGGTGCAGGAGAATCATAGGACAGTGCTTCCTCTGACTGCAATTCCTCCTCAGAGGTTGACTGCTGTCCCCCTTCTGCTGGAATTGCCTGCGGACACTGACCTGCATGAGAGAACACAAACATGTATGGGTTAGGATGAGCTGATTTCATCATGCCAACGTATGTGATGTGGGTCTCCAGAAGTGAACTATATGTCGACTAAAGCCAATCCTCACTCTCATGCGTGGAGACTCCAGACTCTCCATCTGATATGGAGTGGCTGCCCTGTCAATTCTAATGCTCTGCTCTGGAGTGAGGCCGGATGTTTGGGACGCCTCCGCCAGTCCACAAGATCTCCCTGCTGTTATCGGCCCTCTTGTCCTGCAAGTGGAAAGCGGGAGATAGTCATACTTCACAGAGAGATCAGCATGACAGTTCTGCTAGTGGCAGCCCCTCATCCCCTATGGAGGTATCACTTATGGCTCATCCTCCCATCAGATCTCAGGCGAGCTAATGGACGTGAGCTGTGAAAGAAGATGACCTGTGGCTGAGGAGCAGCCATGCATCTGTCAGGATGAGGTGATGCCTAACCCCCTCTGCCATCGCTGTTGTAGGGCCTCCCTCCCCATGCCCCACTTTCTCCTGCATAGCCACTTGCAAACCCTAAAAAAGAGAGGTAAGGAGCACTTACCTCGTTGACCCTTTTGCGGCACTGTACTGTGGGCACTGTTCCAGCTAGTCATGTGGGCAGTTGGCTCACCGTGATCACATGGTGGGCTGCCACTTTGTATAATGGAGGTGTGGGGCCTGTCCAATCACACAACGATGGTGGGATATGAGACACCAAATACAGTGTCTGGGGGGTGACCCCATGGCTGCTGACATATTCAGCAATCCCCATCTAGGCTTGCTTGGTCAGACAGGCGGACCGCTTCTTGCCATCAAGGGGAAAGAGGACCTCACGCCTTTTCCTAGAGGAGAATTTGGTGGGAGGTATCAACAAAACGTGGCGTTTTGCCTCTGCCATCCTGCGAGGTTTGCCTCGGGGGTTGGGGGGGGCGGGTGCCAGAGGTGCTGCAACACCAGTCTCAGTTGTGAGGAGCAAGTAGCAAAAGAGTCCAAGGCAGCAATGCAAGCAGGGTTGGCAGAGCTTTAATTCCGACGCCAACATCTGCTCTGGAATCATCCGCACTGTATTCGATGTTTCGTATCCTGCCCTCGTCACGTGATTGGACAGGCCCCGCACCTCCATTATACAAAGTGAGCACCCACCGCGTGATCACGGTGGGCCAACTGCCCACATGACTAGCTGGAATGGTGCCCACTTCCAGGTCCGCTGCCAGGACCTGTGACGGGTTCACTAAATTCAGCCCCATGTGTGCAAGCTTCCCGCTCTCTTTGCACTTGCCACCTTCCCTGGGGTGTGCTTAGAGCCTCAGGACTGTTACAGGACTGAGCCCTGGGGCAGGATTTTGTCCCCCAGGTCTGGAACCCAACATCAGAAACCATTTCCGGATCCCGACCCCGCACCGGGGAAGGAGTGGCAAGTACAAAGAACAAAGAACAGTACAGCACAGGAACAGGCCATTCGGCCCTCCAAGCCTGCGCCGATCTTGATGCCTGCCTAAACTAACACCTTCTGCACTTCCGGGGCCCATATCCCTCTATTCTCTTCCTATTCATATATTTGTCAAGATGCCTCTTAAACGTCGCTATCGTATCTGCTTCCACCACCTCCCCTGGCAGCAGGTTCCAGGCACTCACCACCCTCTGTGTAAAAAACTTGCCTCGCACATCCCCTCTAAACTTTGCCCCTCGCACCTTAAACCTATGTCCCCTAGTAACTGACTCTTCCACCTTGGGAAAAAGCTTCTGACTATCCACTCTGTCCATGCCGCTCATAACTTTGTAAACCTCTATCATGTCGCCCCTCCACCTCCGTCGTTCCAGTGAAAACAATCCGAGTTTTTCCAACCTCTCCTCATAGCTAATGCCCTCCAGACCAGGCAACATCCTGGTAAACCTCCTCTGTACCCTCTCCAAAGCCTCCACGTCCTTCTGGTAATGTGGCGACCAGAATTGCACGCAATATTCTAAGTGTGGCCTAACTAAGGTTCTGTACAGCTGCAGCATGACTTGCCAATTTTTATACTCTATGCCCCGACCGATGAAGGCAAGCATGCCGTATGCCTTCTTGACTATCTTATCCACCTGCGTTGCCACTTTCAGTGACCTGTGGACCTGTACGCCCAGATCTCTCTGCCTGTCAATACTCCTAAGGGTTCTGCCATTTACTGTATACCTCCCACCTGCATTAGACCTTCCAAAATGCATTACCTCACATTTGTCCGGATTAAACTCCATCTGCCATTTCTCCGCCCAAGTCTCCAACCGATCTATATCCTGCTGTATCCTCTGACAATCCTCATCATTATCCGCAACTCCACCAACCTTTGTGTCATCCGCAAACTTACTAATCAGACCAGCTACATTTTCCTCCAAATCATTTATATATACTACAAACAGCAAAGGTCCCAGCACTGATCCCTGCGGAACACCACTAGTCACATCCCTCCATTCAGAAAAACACGTAGCGCGGAGGAACTGGGTGCAGTGCTGCATGAGGTTTAATGACCTTCATCGCTGTGGTAAGGTGAGTGCAAAAACGAGACTCTGATGATAGGCCTTTAGATATGCATCCTCCACAGACACACCAGCTGAGGGTGAATGGTGCTCCTCAACATGGGAGAAATGTGTGCCCAGGGTACTTAGCGACCCCTCAGCAATGTCCGGAGTCCTAGCGGTGTTGAGGACCTGGCAATACTGATACATGCAGCTTATTTCAATGGTCATTGGTCAGAGAAGCCAGCAGTGCATTCTCTTGTTCTTTTTTGTCCTTGCAGCAGAAGGCGGCCCCATTAATATGTGGGAGAGAGCTTGCACAGGAGGAGTGCCCCAGATCACCATCCTTACTGTTGTGGAGGAGACCATGATGAAAATTGCCTTGCTGGCACCATAAGACCAAGTGGGGGGATGAAGAGATGAGTGTACCTGGAGGAGAGGGTGAAAAGATTTTGCAATCTGTAGATGAAGGGGGTGGAGTGCACTGCTCCCCATCCAACAGCATGCCAAAGATGCAGCTGCATTGGGCAGCCTCAACACTGCAGAGGCTTCTGTTGTCACAGGTTCATTCTCATAATGTCCTTGTGTCTCCCACAGGGTCAGGCATGGAAGTCGAGTGCCACAGTACTGTCACATCACTGGGACATCGGAACCAACACCATCACATCATACAAGCCCACCCTCCACCAAGGCAGATACACTCACATCGGTGGGTCCTTGCACGTGGTTCGAAAGAGTGACACTTGTTGAACAGCACGGCACGAGTGAGCAGGAGGAGGTGAGAGAGGCAGAGGCAGCTGTGGACAGTCCCCCTCGAAAAATAGAGGTCAGACACAGACAAGCTCAGCTGGGCACAGATGCAGGGCCTCAGGAGTCACAAGCAAAGAGGCTCTACTTTGACCCCAGTGAGAGATGTGCTCCCACTTGTCAGAGTTCCCTGAGGCAGTGTGGGGTCACGGGCTGTGAATGGACAATCCATTCAGCTCATGTACATCACTATGACTCAGGGCTTTGAATGCATAAGCCCCTCCATTGAGCGAGTGGCCAACCTTATGGAGAGCCATATGTGGCAGCACCTGGAGTGGATTCAGGAGCAGAGCACTGACATGCACAGAATGCATATAATGCTCTGTAGCATTGACTGGTTAGCGGCGCTGATGGCTCCAAGATGCATGGACTGGATGCCAGTTTTGCCTTAGCTGGTGGTCGCCTAAGGGACCCAGAGTGCCATCCAAGGGCTGAGGCAGTATCTGATAGGATGAGGGTTCCATCCCTCATGGGCACCATCATCATCGGCTTCCTTTTGCCCTCTGACTGAGGGACCATTTATGCAACAGGGCCTGTGACAGACATTGCCACTGCATTAATGCCAGCGCAGCAGCCCCCACTGGCACATCCGTGATGAGAATGGCCACTACATGCATCTTACCCGCAAGCAGACACAAGCGGGCAGGCTGCCTCCACCTCATCCATGCCGACAAGGGGAGGACTGCATATCAAGTGGCCAAGCAGAGGTCACCGCATTGGTCAGTGCATTGAGAAGGTCATTGAGGTTTATTTCACTTGTTAACGTGCACTTTGTTACTTTTTGCTAACACTCTAAATCTTGACAAATGATCCCAGATGTGAGCTTCCATTCTTTAATGGAAAACTTGAGAAGAGGGATGAAGTGATGAAGGGAAGCAAAGGTCTTTGAAGGGGGACAGTGAGACGGCTGGACAGATATGCATCATGCCATGGCAGTAAGAGTAGATCTATTCCAGGTTGTGTCTTCAATGGAAGGGCTCTCACAGACAGTTCAAAGTGAGTTCCAGAGCATGCAGTCCTGCGGGGTTAGAAGCGCTCAGGTGAAACGTGCCTAGGTCAGATGTTCCCTGGCATTGACACCATCCTGATGGCTCCTGCCACCTCCCTCCACAGCCTGGGCACCTCAATGTTTTGCATCTTCCTCTTCATCCTCCTCCTCTGCCACCTCCTCTTCCTCTGATGAGCTGTGTCATTCCAGGGTCACACCCTCTTCTCTCTGGAGGGCCACGTTATAGAGAGCGCAGCTGATCACAACCATGTGTGAGACCTTTGCAGGATTGTACTGCAGGGCGCCACCCAACTGGACTAGACAGTAGAACTGCATCTTCAAAAGCCCAATGGCCTTCTCCATGGTGCTTCTTGTGAGCAGATTGCTTCAGCTGTAACACCTCCATGGTTCTGTCTTGGGGTCACGTGAAGAGGTGATTAGCCATCTCTTCAAGGAATATCCCTTGTCTCCTGGAATCCATCCATGAAGTTTGGGTAGTGACATGAAAAGTTGCGAAACCCTGGACTGCCAGAGGATGAAGTCTTCATGGCAGCTGCTAGGATAGTAAAGGCACACATGCATGAAGCTCTTGTCATGGTCACAGACCCACTGAACTTAGAGGGAATGGAAGGCCTTCCTGTTGAGACTCTCACTGGCCACTCATTCAGTGCCTTGATAGCCACTTGGGTGCAATCGATGATGTCCTGCACCTGGGGGAATCCAGTGATGGAGGAGAATGCCCTTTGTGACTGCGAGGCCTGATCTGTTGGAAATTACTGCCCAGCTCTCACAAAAAGGGCAAGATGCCATGATGTGCTGCACTTGAGAGATGACACCAAGGTCCACTGCTGATCCTTGGAAGGAGCCAGAGGAGAAAAAGTTCAAGGCCACAGCGATTTTGATGGCGATGGGCAGAGTATGGCGAGCAGTGCTGCGAGGTCTGAGGTTTTCTGATAGGAGGGCACAAATCTCAGTGACCATCTGCCTAGATAGGTGCAGTCTCCTGTGGCAGTGATTCTCTAACACATCCACATAGCTTCTTCTTTGGCAGTACACAAGATGCTGAGGGCGTGGCCTCTGTTCCCTTCCTGTTCCTTGTTCCTCTCCTCTGCTCTGTTCTCCTCATGCCTGGACTCTACCTCTGCTGCTAAGGATGTTGATGCTCATCGTTACTCAATACAATCTCTGAAAACCTTAATCCCACATTCAGCTGTTGACTTGCTTGCACTCAGCTTCACTCAAAATGATTTCTTCACCGCCCACCCACACCGTCTCCCCCCTCCTTTTATGGCTCCATGATCCCTGGAGGGTCATGACCCCATCCACTTCCTGAGCGCATACAGACCACTTGCTCTGCTACCTCTGCTCACCCTGTGTGCTAATGGTTGACTGCCCCTCTCTGCCCTGGTTTCTTTTATGAGCCCACCTAATTGTATGGTGTGGCCATGACTGGCTCCCTGCTATGTTTGCCGCCTGCTTGCACCTGGATTGTTCCTGATCGTGCAACCCGTCTGCCCCCATCAAATTTCCAAACTGACCCTTGACAAGATGACAATAAGCTAATTGACAAGATAATTTGGCCACTTATCCAAATTGAGGGTGGGGGTGGGGGTGCAGTTGTTGCTGGTTCCCGGCTTCGCCCTGCTGAGCAAAATTGCCAATGACAGACCGGCACGCCAGCTAGTGGCGCTAATTTTTGTGCCGGCACACCTCCACACTCGTACCCATCGGGGCCTAGCAATCCTGCCCCTGAATTGTGCAGAATGCTATCGTATTATCAGTCCCCAGGTGGCTCACTTCACACTGTGTTGCAGACTTTGAAGAATGTGCAACACAAATTAAACACTGACATACCAACTCCACCATCTCATAAATCATGAAGCAAATTCTTAAAAGTCGAGAGATCTGGCATAAAAATCATGAGTTGCTTTTTTAAAAAAAAACATCAACCAATAGAGATTGAAAGTTGGATAATAAACCTCATTTGTGATTTATTTAATCTCTAACAGGTCAGAGCTCTTTACAAAAACTATAGTACTGCATCTGAAAATGTGTTATAAAAACATTTTAAACACCCTACCTGTTATCCCCACACATGTTAAAGGATCCACCCCTCTCATCACAGCCAATATTGGCTGAAAAATCTACCTTCTTATAGGATGAAACCTAACCCATGTGTCCCAGCAGCAGCCGATCACAGGAGGCGTGAAGAAGATTGATATTTCAGTGGACCAATTAATACAAGAGAGAAAGTCAAGCGAATTGATTGTCCTATAGCAAGATTATGAATGAGGCTAAATTTTCCTTACAAATTGCACCTCTCGACAGCTGGCAGTAGTGTACAGCACACTCTTGGAATACACATTCTTGAATTAAATCACACCTTCCGAAACAGGGCACTTCGCCTGCACTGACTGACAACATGAGGCTATTAAACTGAACAGATTCAGCCTTCAGTTCCCAATATGTTTGTGTAAAATAGAAAGACTTGCATTTATTATAGTGCCTTTCACAACTACAGGATGTCCCAAAGCACTTTACAACTAATGAAGTACTTTTGAAGTGTAGTCACTGTTGTCTTCTTAGGCAGTCCCTCAGGATTGAGGATGACTTACTTCCACTCCATTCCGATGGGTTCTCAGGTGGCTGATAAGTCCAATCTGTGATCTACAGACTCTGCCACATGAGGGCAGGTGGTGCTTGAAGGGTCAGGTAAATGAGTAGTTTGGAGGTTTGTGTACTCCGATGCCTCGACTTCACATGCTTCTGACAAAGTCCCTCGAGGCGTATGACCCTTCTTCTTAGGCAATCTCTCAGGAGCAAGGATGACTTACTTCCACTCGAGGGTTGTGGGTCCTTAGGTGACTGAATAGTCCAGTTCTGGATCCGCACACTCTGTCACAGGTGGGGCAGGTGGTGTTTGGTGAGGTGAGTGAATGGGATGCTTGAAATTCCGAATGCTCCTTCTGCTGTTTGCGCTTGGTCGCTGCCTGGGCATGTCGACATTGTTCGAACTGGTTGACACTGTCGCGGATGCTTCTTCTCCATTTTGGGCGGTCTCGAGCAAGAGATTCCCACGAATCAGGGAGGCTTTAAGGATATTCTTGTCGCATTTCCTTTTCCCTCCTGGTAACTTCTTGCTGTGACAGAGCTCAGAGTAGAAAGCTTGTTTTGGTATTCTTGTGTTAGGCATGTGGACGATGTGGCCCGTCCAAAGTAACTGACTAGTCATGACCAGTGTCTCGATACTGGGGATGTTGGCCTGAGAGAGGACACTGATATTGGAGTGTCTGTCCTGCCACTGAGTTTGCAAGATCTTGCAGAGGCACCGCTGGTGATACCTGTCCAGAGCTTTGAGATGTCTGCTGTACAGTGTCCATGTTTCCGATGCATACAGGAGGACAGGTAACACTGCGGCCCCTATAAACCATGAGCTTGGTGCCAGGTTTGAGGGCTTTGTCATCAAACACTCTTTTCCTCAGACGTCCAAAGGCTGTGCTGGCATACTGGAGGTGATGCTGAGTTTCATCGTCGATGTCTGCCCTTGCTGAGAGGAGGCTCCCAAGATATGGGAAGTGATCCTCATTGTCCAGTGATTCGCCGTGGATCTGGATAGTTGGGGGGCAGTGTTGCACTGCGGGACCAGACTGGTAAAGGACCTTTGTCTTCCGGATGTTTAGCTTAAGGCCCATTCTTTCATATGCCTCTGTGAATGCATCGATGAGGGTTTGATGCTTGGCCTCTGAGTGTGGGCATACGCAAGCGTCATCAGCATACTGCAGCTCGATGACAGAGATTGGAGTGGCCTTGGTTCTGGACTGGAGACAACGTAGGTTAAATAGTTTGCCGCTCATCCTGTACAGTTGATCAACACCAACAGGAAGCTTCAAGGAGATGAGGTGGAGTGTTGCGGCGAGGAAGATGGAAAAGAGCGTTGTTGCGATGACACAGCCATGCTTGATCCCAGTTTGCACTTGGATTGGGTCCAAGGTGTATGATACTATTACCACTGAGGTGGGAGGAGTGCACTGTTAATTCAGTCCCACTTCTCTTCAGGTCAGAGTAGATCAATAAATTTTCCCACTTATCAAAACAGTCAATTAGAGACTCATCAACCAGGTTTCTTTAACCAACAGCAAAATTAATTGTTTATGATAAAACCAAGTCTTAACAAATAATGAAGTAAATCTATATACAAATTGAGATATTAAAGTTCCTTATATTTTCCCTAGCCCTTTTGCACACGCACATACATCCAAAACTGGTTAACCAGGAGAAAAAGGGATTTTGGTTTAAAGCTGTTTCATAGGAATAAAAGGAATAAAAAAACTTAGACTGTCATGATCTGGAAGGAAGTTCTTTAGGTTGGTGAGGTGTCCCAAAGTCGAATAGTTTGATGCCACTCGAAGTCTTTCCAAGCGAGGTTGATAAACAGTTTGTGATGGGTAGGCGTTCAAAAAACTTCAACTGTAGAAGGCTTCACATAGTTCTTCCATCAGGGGTGTAGCAACAGGTGTCAGTTCTCAGATTCGATGCAAAAGTCCTTTTTTTAAAAGATGCAAGATTTTTGCAAATTCTGGGTTTCTTCGAAAATGCAGGAGGCAACAGTACCACTTCATACAAGCTTTTGCTTTTCAAGAGCAAGGATTCTTTACAGAGAGGTAATAGTTTTCTGGTTCTTCTTCTAATCTCCAGGCAGGTCAAAATCAAATTCCAATTGCTTGCTTTTGTCCAAACCCACTGACTTTTAAAGTTCAAAAATGAAACCAAAACCTCCAGAAACAAATCACATGCCAGGTCATAAATTCTCTTTAATCACAACAGAGGGTAGCTCTTAGGTCAAACCCCCTACTTGTTTCCTTGAAATTACCTGCGTTCCAGTCCTTATTTATCAGTTCAACTTTTGTTGAACTTCCTTTCAAAAACATCCATAAAGTTCAGCTATCTCCAGATGTCTCAATGCCCACTAAAATCCTTTTCAGTTTTTAAAAATACAGAATCCCAAGTTTTAATACAAAAAAATGGAAATCCTCGTAACAATACTGTCCTGAATGAGCTTTCTTCTTCTCAGACGGTCCTGAGCCAGGGACTCCCACAAGTCAATGGGGATGTTCAATCTCTTCAGGAATGCTTTGAGGACATCTCTACAGCATTTCCACTGTCCTCCCGGGAGTCTCCTGCTGCAACCAAGTTCTGAGTAGAACAGCTGCTTTAAGAGTCTGGTGTCAGGCATGCGAACAACATGTCCTGCCCAGTGGAGCTGGTTTTGGGTGATTAGTGCCCCGATGCTGGGCAGGTTGGCTTGGAAGAGGATGCTGCTGTTGGACTGCCTTTATTTTCTATCAATGACACCAGTCACTGTGGTAATGTAGGAAATGCAGCAGTCAATTTGTACCCAGCAAACCCCCACAAACAGCAATGTGATAACAACCAGGTAATCTGTTTTGTGATGTAGATTGAGGGATGAATATTGGCTAGGACACCAGGGATAACTCCCCTGCTCTTCAAAATAGTGCCACAGGATCTTTTACGTCCACCTAAGAGGGCAGAAAGGCCTTGATTTAACATCTCACTCAAAAGGCAGCACCCGCAACAATGCAACACTTCCTCAGTACTGCACTGAAGTGTCAGTTTTTGATTTTTTCCCTCAAGTCCTGGACTTGGACTTCAACCCACAACCTTCTGGCTCAGAAGCAAGAGTGCAAGCCAACTGAGCGACATCTGACACTGTTTCTCTCTCTCTCTCATTACCCGAGACTTACCAAACTCTTCTAGGGACATCGTTTGCCTGGGGACACAATACCTCATCCGGTGACTATCCTGGGAAAACCGGAATGTATAGCCATTCTTCCCTGTGCAGACTCGGAAACATTTCCTGGGATTTGCCCTTTATTTCTCCGCCTATGTACTGTCTTTACCACTGCTGCATGCTGATGGCACCAGTATCTTCTGGGTCACATCCTGTACAATACTATCATTTAGCTCATTTTCTCACCATTTGATATATTTCTTCCAATCATATGACTGTTGCATTTTTTCATGGTGAATGACAAATGCATCTGTCAGCTCAATGACTCCCGGTCTTTCCAGGGCCTCCTGTGCTGGATCAGCCCATTCCCTTTTACGCCTCCCTCACCACCCACCACAACCCGCCTTTCCCCCCCACACCCCGTCCCAACCCCCGCGCAGTTTTGGTATCATCTGCAGGCATGAAGAGTACTGTTTCTGTCACCGCCTCCAAGTCACTTGTGTACATTGCAAACAGCAATGGCCCCTACAGTAGCTAAATTTGGGAGCAGGAAAACTGACAGAGCTCCAATAACCCTTCCTGGAAGTAGGCATGAGCAGGCAATGAATGAGGCGAGAGCAAGCTCAGCAGTGGTGCCCTCTGCAGTTGAATAGCTTGCTGACACCCATCTGTAGGTGTCAGCCGTGGCTCAGTGGTAGCACTCTTGCCACTAAGTCAGAAGGACGAGAACCATTTCTAGGCTGACGCTCCCAGCGCGGTACGAAGGACATGATACACTGCCAGAGGTACCACCTTTCAGATGAGATGTTAAATCTGCCCTCTCAGAAAAACATTAAGGATCCTGTGGTGCTATTCAAAGAAAAACAAGGAAATTCTCCCCGGTGTTCTGGTTAAATATATCCACTGATACAGCACAGAAAAGAAATTTTATTTGGAAAAACCTTACAGGCTATAGAGAAAAGTGTTAGTGCCCAATTCCAGCTCCTTTTCCTTGAGCTCCTGTCCCAAATTCAAATTGTGAAAACATTCATGGAGTGAAACAAAATCCAATAATGAGTGACTGTGAGACTTGAAAAGAAACGGAGAGCTTTGGCCAGCAAGACTTCATGAATGTTCTCTCAAGTCCATCAACACTTAAAGGCAGACAGAGAAAATAACACAGCTGCAGCTAGGCAAAGCTTGGGAGGCCAAAGGTCAATGTCTACATCTGCATCCGCACTGAGGGCAGAAAAGCAAAGGCTCCCTTATTTTTTTTTGCAAGTCAGCGCTATTTTAAAAAGAGCAGATACAAACTAAATTACCACCTTCTCCCTTTTGTGCCTGAGCTTTGCTGTGCAACAGAAATCAATTGCTAAGGTCACATTGAGAAAAAATCTACCCAAATGATGATGTTGCTCCCTTCATCATAGTTTAATGCAATGGCTTGTCAGTGACCTCATTAAAATGGCTGTGAAAGAAGAGAATGAAACAACAGACTTTAAAAGGTCTCTGACAAGATCGATTTTCTCTGACAGCTTCTCCAGACCTCATTTCCCCCTCCGTCTATGGGGAAAATAAAAACCTTTTGCACATCAGCAAATTGCATTTGCGTCCATCACATGTGTAAAGCCGAAATTTCAACCATTTTCTGTTTCTATTCCTCCAAATTAACCCCCACCCCACTCCCATCCCATTTTAAAATCATATTGTTAACCCCACCCTTCTCTCTTCAAGAACAAGCACAAGGAAGCCTCTCAATCAGGAGCAGTGCCAGTTCCAACTGAGGTCAAAGGTCACCTCGTGCATCACATCATTGCCATGGCTCAGGTGGTAGCAACCTCAATTCAGAGTCAGAAGGTTGTGGCACAAGTGTTGTCACACTCACAAGAAGTGCAGCAATGAATACAAAATCAAACTGAAGGGTTATAAAAAATTGGAACAATTTTAAAGAGTCTAGTACATGTGCTATCAATAAAATGGAGGACAAGACACATCACCCTCAGCATCTTTTGCCCTCAAATCCATATCCGTATCTTCTAAGATTGAAAACCAATTAAGCCTCGTCTGCATGGAAATGTGACAGATAACCACATCTCAACACAATAAAACAAGACTTTTCGAAGACTTATCTCCATATATACAGTCCAGCTTGGACTGAAATCTGAAGTCACATGGGTGAAGCCAACCCTTGTAAAATTTACCTTAAAAGGTAGCTCTGGAGAGAAAGAGACAGACAGAGAGATCACAATAACATCACAGAAGCAGTCCAGCCAATGGCTGTGGAAAGAAGCCCAGCTAAGCAAGGAAGAAGCCCTGCTGCTAATTCTACACTTCAACTTGGTGCAGCAGAAAACTGAAAGTGACCGCCACCTCCAATCTGAAATCTTAACCACCAGAAATCTACAACACCTCAACAAGTTCAAGGCTACAAACACCCAGGCCTGCATCTTTAAAAGAGACTGTTCCACTTAGAAGATTCAACAGGCTTACTGTAAACCACAAACACCTACCACACCTTGAACTCTTACCCTTTGCCTTCTATTTATCTTCTCTTGAGAGTGCATGTAAGAGTGAATGCGTGCCTGAGTGCTGTTGCGAACATTTTGGGGAATCATTCTTGTTCAATAAATAATTAATCTTCTGTTTTAACCCCCCAAGAAAACCTGTTGCTGTCTGTTTATTTTGCAAGTAAAACAATCAGTGGCTAACTCATCATTTTAAACAAAACACAATTGCGGTCAATTGGGAGGTGAACAGTGAGAGCCACCCACACCCGTTACCACCTGGCCGTAACAGTGCGTAATCCAGGCTGACACTCCAATGACAGTACTGAGGAAGTGCTGCAATTTCACAGATGCTGTCTTTCAGATGAGACACGAAACCAAGGCCCTTTCTGTCCTCTCAGGTAGATGTAAAAGATGCAATGGCACAACAGTATTTTGAAGAAAAGCAAAAGAGCTCCCCCTTCTCCCCCAGTGTCCTAAGCAATATTTATTGCTCAACCAACATCACTAAAATCATATGATCTGGTCATTATCACATTGCTGTTCTGAGAATTTGCTGTGCGACCAAATTTCCGACATTTCAACAGTAACTACACTTCAAAGCACCCTGGAACATCCGCAGGTCATGGAAATTGCTATATAAAGTCAAGTCTTTCTTTTTTCCTGTTCTTCCACAACTCTATCCTATTTTAAATTCACTCTGCCCCTTGAAGAACAAGCACTAGGAAGCCTTATAGCTGGGAGCAGTGCCAGTTCAAACTGTGGGCAAAGGTCACTTTGTGCACCCCATCATTGAATTTTCTTCAAACCAGCAGAATCTGGTCCCTATGTTGTAGGCTGATGTGAATCACTTATCACATATCTAATTTGTTTAAAACAGCTAACTTTAATAAGATTCACTGTGAAAAAGAAAATTGATTTTTTTTTTGCAAGAAACCCCAGCGGCTGTTTTGGTGTGGGGCAGGGACGTGTTTATTTCCCTGCAAAGCATGAAAGGAGGGGAAACATGTTTGTTGTGTGGCTTATTGTTAATCAGATGTAGAAGATGCAATCGTTAATTTACCATCCACCAGACAGAAGGAGAAGGAGGACAGTGGGATGGCAAATTAACCCATGTGTGGTAATCAAGAACAACATAATTGTATATTATGCCTTTAATGTAGTAAAATGTCCCACAGATGCACAATTAGACAAAGGTTGACACTGTTTGGACTGCAGCGGTTCAAGAAGGCAGCTCACCACCACTTTCTCGAGGGCAATTAGGGATGAGCAATAAATGCTGGCCTGGCCAGCGATGTCCACATCCCATAAATGAATAAAAGAAAACTAAGCCAAAGAAGGAAGCATGAGGACCAATGACCAAAAGCTTGGTCAAAATGGTAGATTTTAAGGAGTGTCTTAAATGAGCAGATAGAGTTAGAGAGGCAGAGAGGTACAGGGGAGCTTAGTGCCGTGACCTAAAATTGAGGCGTTGCCAGAATGGAAGCCAATGTAGGTCAACAAGCACAGGGCTGATAATGAACAAGACTTGGTGTGAGTTAGGAGTTAGGGCAGCAGAGTTTTGGATAAGCTCAACTTTATAAATGACTCACTTGCCGCTTCAAAGACTTTAAAAAAATGGAACCTCAGTGTTTCTTGTGGTATTGAGAAGTTCTAGGCCAGAAATGACTACTTTGCAAGTTTTGTCTTCAGTGAACCAGGAAAAGAAGGAAAACAAGCCTGCACCATTTTTAAATCTTCACTCCCTGCAACCACCACCACCCCTCCTCATCCACCTACCCCCGGGAATAACAAAAGGTTTACAGTGAATTCTTTTAATAACCATCAGCCCGAAATGCATATTATCTTCTAAACTCTATCTTTTCTTGTGTCTGCGTGTGTGTGTCTGTATGCATGTGAATGTGGGTGAAGTTGGGAATATTTCTGGGTATTGTATATTGAACATTTATCTTTCTTTAAACCTACAAGAAAACCTGTTATTTGTCTGTTTGTTGACCATTAAAACACTCAGGGGTTAAAACACATTTCTAATAAAAAGACTGTCTTCGGTCAGTTGTCCATAACAGTGGTTGTTAAGGCTGGTAGAAAAAAAACACGAATGGATCCCAGCATAAGGCCCCGGGCCATTTGAAGAACTGACCCTAATTTAAATAATGCAGGGCAGTCTCTTCCCAAAACCAGCAGGACTGATGTCAAGGCCAGTGGACTGGAGCAGATGATAAGGATGGGAGCCTTAGAATGCCGGGCACCAAATAGAATCATTCTTGGCATAACCTCAGCGCTGTGAGGGAGAGGCAGGACTATGGCTGGCAATGCCCAAGGACTCTTGCGGGGGCCTAGGGGACAACACTTCTGCTCTTCCTGGCCTATAAGGATTTCACAGTAAAGTTATTGTTTTAAACTTATCTTGGCCTCTTCTGGCCTGTCAGTGCCTCCTGCCGGGTTTCAGCTGTCGACTGGGACAGGGGGTGGGGGAGAGGTGGTGAGAGGAATGGAGTGACCGCAATCCAGTAAGTCAACTCGTTACAAGTTATTGTAACTGCTCCCATGCACCATTCTCGCTGAGTGAAGGGATTAAAATCAAGGCCAAGGCTCCCCACGTTGTCTCAGCTCAGTAGTTTTAAAGCCTCACACACTTCATGAAGGGCGGTAGAAACCTAACGTTCAGGATTTGACAGGATCAAGAATAAAAATGGTTCCTTTTTTTAAACATAATTTTGAAAGGAAGGTCCTGGTTAAGGTCTCATTTCTTGAGATATTTGAACACAACAAGCTTTGCACCTTTGTTAATATTACACAGCTGATTTCTGTCCTAACACTACAACATGGTCTAATGCAACCATTCCAGAGCCCCTTGTGACTGTGGGTAGAATGCCGAGGATTTTACTTGTTTGATGTTGAGGTTGTGCATGACCTCTTGGAATATCCGAGACATAAAATTTGATCCTTGATCTGATTGTATCTCTTTGGGCAGTCTGTAACGGGTGAAAAACTGGGTCAGCCCCTCGATCAGAGTTTTTGCTGTGATTTTTCTTAAGGATATGGCATCTGGGAATCGGGTGGCCATATAAATGATTGTTAAGAGATACTGAAAACCTGTCCGAGCTCTAGATAAAGGTCCCACACAATCTACCAGAATTCTGCTGAAGGGTTCTTTGAAAGCAGGTAAAGGTATTAGTGGGGCGGGCCGGATTGCAGGTTGTGGTTTCTCAACAACGCTGGCAGGTATGGCAGGTCCTATAAAATTCATCCACATCCTTGTGGAAGTGAGGCCAATAAAAGCGTTGGCTTATCCGGGCCTGGGTCTTTTGGATACCCACATGCCCAGCCATTGAGATTTCATAGACAATCCTCAAGATTTCCCTACGATATGTGGGGGGAACTAAAATTTGATGAACCACTGTCCACTTCTCCTCTGCAGGTCACTGTGGAGGTCTCCACTTTCTCATTATTACCCTGTTTTTTAAGTAATAGCATTCGGGAATCCTTTCTGCTTCTTCCTCAGAACCGTCAGTCTGTACTATTCTTTTTAAGTTGCCTGCTGAGTCTCAATCAAGGAGGATCTGCTGAACACCTCCTTCTCTTCTAAATCTCCAAAAAAAGTTTCAGCTAGTCAGACTTCTGGGTCATCTGTTTGAATTGCAGGCTCAGCTCTTTATGGTGGAGCTTGTTTAGCTATGAACCTGGTCACCATGCAGTCAGGGAATAGTCCAGGGATTTCCTCCTGTAACGGTTCCATCTCCCTGGCCTAGTTTGGATTGTCTAAGACTACAGGAGATGCTAACACTCTACCTCTAGCCATGTTATTGTCTAACTGCAAATCTATTCCAGCCACAAACAGACTAGGGACAATCCCTACTGTAACCAGTCCAGAGACGAGGTCATACTGCAAGTGGACCTGATATAGGGGTACAGACATGTACCCGCCTTCAATGCCTTTTACCAGAATCTTCGCATTTTCCGAGCTCTGTGGTGGGAAGGTCATGCATTTACCCTACATTAAGGATTGTGTGGCCCCTGTATCCCTGAGCAGGACATGGACTTGCTCATTAGAGGGGTACAGGAATACCTTTCCCTGTTTCTACTGTACCCATGGTGGTATTTCTAGAGGAGTCACTTGCTGTGGTTAGGGCCACTGCCTGGTCCGCCTTGCTACCTGTTAGGGCACCCATTCCTGGACTGGCCTTGTGAACTCCAACAAAACCCACTGGCTTCCCCTTTAATCTCCAGCCGTCAGCTTTCAAGTGCCCTGCTTTACGACAGTAGGAACACACAGGTCTTCTACCTTCTGCACCTTCTTTCCTGACTTGTGGAGAGCTCCCTGCGTTCTCACTCCTATTCTCCCTTTTCACTACCACCCCATCGCCAATCTCTATTCCACTTTCTGTCCTTCCCGGACCTCTGGGGATTATTAGCGAAGGGTTTTCCCTGACGAAATGGTTTGTGTGTGAGTTCATAATCGTCTGCCATTACAGCAGTATCCCTCATTTTTGTGACCCTTTGTTCCTCAATATAGGTCTTTACATTAATGGGAATACTATTTTGAAATTCCTTTAACAGGATCACCTGTTATAAATTCTCATATGAAAGTTCTAACTTCAGAGATCTCATCCAGCGATCGAAAGCCGTGTTTAACTTGCTCA
Source organism: Heterodontus francisci (assembly GCF_036365525.1). Lineage (NCBI taxonomy): Eukaryota > Metazoa > Chordata > Chondrichthyes > Heterodontiformes > Heterodontidae > Heterodontus > Heterodontus francisci. The sequence goes on from NC_090372.1 coordinate 34,733,285, forward strand.
AATTCAATGAAGGTTAGAGCAGGCTTTTTCCAAGGATTTCTGAAATATTTTGGTAATATGCCTCAGGGACTTACTCATAGGCATTTAATATAGCAGCTTTGGTTTGCTCATAGTCTGGGCAGCTTTCCTCTGACAATAGGAGTAAGCTTGCCACCAATTAGTTGTGTAAGAAGAGGGTCCAAGAATCTTCCAGCCATCTTAACCTAAGAGCAATTTTCTCAAATGAGATATAATATGATTTGACCTCATCCTTATATTTTGTCGCTACTCATGAGTGTCTCATAAAATCAAATCTTCCCTCTGGATCGGGGTCGGTATTTATATTGTTGGCTGTACCCTCACTTTGCGTGTTCAGTCTTTCCCTATCTAACTCAAACTGCCTTGCCTCTCTCTCTCTTTGCATCTCTCTCCTTTTCCTCTCTTTCCCTCTGCATTTCTCTCTCCTGTTGCTCCCTTTCCCTTTGGAACTTTAATTCCATTTTCTATATTTCCATTTGAATTCTAGTCAAAGCTACTTTGTCAGACTCAGGTTCCCTGCCTGTTTCTTCCGTTTCTGGGACAATATTAAAATGACTAGATTTGTAAGGACCTCAGGCTTTCTTGCTTTTGACCTTACATTTACTCCCACCTTATTAACTACAGCTTTTATGTCCTCAATGTTTAATGAATTTAATGCATCCCAAGATCTTCCTGTTCTACAATGCTTTTGTGTTGAATGTGGCCATGTCTTAAGTATTTTATCACAGTAAAAATAATACAAGAAAACCTGCTGATTTTTTTTTCAATTTACAATCAATTAACCTCCCACTTCCAAGTCACTCATTTAATTCAATGGGCAGCATTTTGTTCTCATTCCAACAGCGGATTTCGCGACGGGGGGGGGGGGGGGGGGGGCTGCGGCTAAAGAATTGGGGCAGAATCACCCGCCATGGAATCCAATGCAGGGATCCCCCGGGGGCAGGATAGGCCGCCGACGACCTACCGCCTGGAGGCCAAATAAGGGCCTCTTTCCACCACCGCTGGGATCTTATTATCGGCGGGGGTGACCTCCGCCGCGCAGGGAGGACATCTTGGAAAATGAGGCATTCTCCCTATGGGCTTGGGGGTGTCCCATCTTCATGGGCAATTTGTGGCTCACAGGGAACTCCCACCAGGACCAACTGTACCCCCCCCCCCCGGGACCCCCTTCCCCTGGACTGGTGCCTAACTTCCCACCCCCCTCGCCGGGGTCTTCCAGATTGGCCCCAGCGATCCCACCTCACCTACCTCTTCTCTGGGGTTCTAGCTCTGGGCCTGGGTCCGAGGCCTCTGGACTACCAGCAGTGGCTACTGCTCCTGGTGGCGCTGTCGATACTGCTGAGCTGCCAGCCCTGTGATTGGCCGGCAGATCTATGAGGTGTGATCCTCATCCCGATTGAGTCTCCTTAAACTTCACCCCTAAAAGACTGGAGGATCGCTCCAGGGATCTGAAAAAATGCAGAGGCAGGGTTCTCACCGACCTCTCAGTCCACGTTGGGAGCCCCGCCTCCCGTACAAAATCCAGCCCAATGTTTCAGATCCCGGACAAGTCCCCAATCTGTTACAGACAGGCGGAAAATGATAGGGATGATTTCTCTTTCTCATCTTTCAACTGATTGAAGACTGAGTTTTTATTAGAAATATGCTTTAATCACTGAGCCTTTTAATGGTCAAGATATAGACAAATTACAGGTTTTCTTACAGGTTTAAAGAAAGATAAATGTTTATTATACAATACCCAAAAATATTCGCAACTTCACCCAATCTCACATGCATCCAGATCCCCCCCCCCCCCCCCATCTCCCCCACACACACAGACACAAACACAAGAAAAGATAAAACTTAGAAGATAACATGCATTTAGGTCTGATGGTTTTTTAAAAGAATTCACTGTAAACCTTGCATTCTTCCCCAGGTGGTGAAGATTTAAAAATGGTGCAGGCCTGTTTTCCTTTTTTTCCTGGTTCACTGAAGACAAAACTTGAAACGTTTTCAGAGGTTGAATGCATTGTTGTAGACATTTTGTTGTTGTATCTCAGTCACAGTTCAATGTCGAAAACCCTGGTACAATTTCTCAGGTAGGGAGTCTCAAAGCCACGTCCAGTCTTTGCCTACAGATAATTTAAAGATGGTATTGCAGGTAGGGTTCTTCTTCTTCTGCTGCAGCAGGTGGAAATCTCTCTCTCTCTCTTTGGCTCTCTGGCCAGAATTTTATGGCCCTCCCCCCAATACGAGTGGGCTGGTGGAGGGGGGGGGGGGGTGCGGCTGGAGGGAGCATCGTAAAATTGACTGGCAGTAAACTATTGGGATTGAAGGCAGCCAAGTCCCCAGGGCCTGATGGCCTACATCCTAGGGTCTTAAAGGAAGTGGCAGCAGAGATAGTGGATCCATTGGTTATAATATTCCAAAATTCCCTGGATGCGGGAAAGGTTCCAATGGACTGGAAAAAAGCTAATATAACGCCCTTATTCAAAAACGGAGGGAGGCAGAAAGTAGGAAACTATAGACCAGTTAGTTTAACATCTGTCATTGAAAAGTTGTTAGAATCCATTATTAAGGAAGTAATAACAGGACTTAGAAAGTCAAAACGCAATCCATCAGAGTCAGCACAGTTTTATGAAGGGTAAATCGTGTTTGACTGATTTGCTAGAGTTCTTTGAAGATGTAACAAGTAAAGTGGATAATGGGGATCCTGTAGATGTAGTATATCTGGACTTCCAGAAGGCATTTGATAAGGTGCCGCACACAAGGTTAATACACAAGGTAAGATCACATGGGGTTAGGGGCAATTTATTAGCTTGGAAAGAGGGTTGGCTAATCAACAGAAAACAGAGGGTCTGGATAAATGGGTCTTTTTCTGGTTGGCAAGATGTAACTAGTGGGGTGCCACAGGGTTCGGTCCTTGGGCCCCAACTATTTACAATATATATTAACGACTTGGATGTAGGGATAGAAGGTACTAGAGCCAAATTTGCAGATTACACTAAAATAGGTGGGATAGTAAGTTGCAATAAAGAAATAAGAAATTTACGAATGGATATGGATAGGTTAGGTGAATGGGCCAAAATTTGGCAGATGGAGTTTAACGTGGATAAGTGTGAGGTTATCCATTTTGGTCGGAAGAATAGAAAGGCAAATTATGATCTAAATGGAGAGAAACTTCAGAGTGCTTCGGTGCAGAGGGATCTGGCTCCTCAGTCCCAATGGATGCGGGCTTGCCCCTGACTTTTTGGCTGGTGGGCAGGGCCTCCCGCCCAACATAAAATTCTGGCCCCTATCTTTGTCTGCACAGCATATACATTTTGTTAGTTCCTTATCCAACCTCTGGTTTCTGACATGTGACCATGGTTTTATTTACCATTGTCCTCATAAATGGTGTCTGTTGATGGGGTCATTGTTAGACAATGGGGTTTGAGTATCACCCATCTTCATTCCATTTTGATAAAGTAGAGTTTTTCTTTATATCCATTCATTTGCGTTTGAATTTGGAGACATCGGGCTGGATGCCACCAAGCTGCCGTGCTCTTGAGCATGGCATCTCATTTAAGTATGCAGGGTGGCCGTGCCTCCCCCACCCACCCACCCATCACGTGGTGGGTGCAGCCTCAGCGACACGGTGGATGGCATCACCTATCTGTACGCAGGCACTGGCACCATTTTTAAAAGGCTGCCAGCCCTGCTCAAAGACTGGCAAGTTGCCCCCATTCCCCCAACCACGATACTAAAAATAAATGTTTGACCCCCCCCCATCCCCCATACACTAAAACTGCAGAATTGACCCCTTCTCCCCTCCACTGCAAAAAGTAGAGGTCACCCCTTCCCCCCCCCACCCCCCACTGCACTAAAAATGCAGAGGTGTCCCCCACCTACCCCCACTCCTCAGCCACAGAGCCCGACATCGGGAGATCAACAAAATCCAGCTCACCATGTCTGCCATGCCATTTTTCACCCAATTTGTTGATGAGAGGTAGCCATTGACGCAGAATGGGCCATTGTTATGCCTAGGTGAGAAAGAGGTCGAGAAATCCCTTTCAGCCTTCACCTGGTCTTACTGTAACAGGGTTTAATTTTTAAACACACTATGTTTTCGGCTCCCCCTTGGTGAATCCCTTTTCACCGCTTTCCAATTACAAGGCAAAGAAACCAGCACAGCAGGTTTTCTCAGGTTTACAAAAGAAAAGTGAAATTTTATTAAACTTAAACTCTAATTGGGTTGACACCTAGGGATACACAATGCGCCCACGCTAGCATGCATATGTGATAAACACATGTAAACAGAGACAGAAAAGAGACAGAAGAAATAAAGTGGAAAAGTTTGAGGCAATATCTGAGGAGGTTTTTTGTGTTACGGTTCTTCAAACTCACTGTAGTGTCCTTTCTTGTAGGTAGATCTTGCTTTTCGTTGGGGACCAGTATTCTTCTTAAACCTTGTTTGCTGCAGGAGACTTTTCTGTCTTGGGGTTCATGTGTCTTCAGTGGATTTGGAGTTCCATGAGAAAGAGATGGGAGCAGGCAGACAGGAGAGGCTGTGGCGAGCCAGCCAGGAGAGATCTCAGTCCAGGAGCGTTCTGCTTTCTGCCCAAATTGTTTGTATAAATTCAAAAAACTCAGGTTGCCCAACAGGTTAGTCATGTGACTAGCTGGTTTGATATTGTTCATTTGTGTGTTCGGCCATCTTAGCAGTCAACTTGGAATGTGAGCTCCCCCACCTTCAATGTCTGATAATCAAAAGTCCATTGTGGGTTGAATTTGTCAGGGAAAGGCTGCTTTGTCCATCCAAACACTGTCTATTAATGTGCAAGTGTCCTTCACACAAGATCTGGCAATTTTTTGAAAGCAAGCCCTTTCTTCACTTCAACAACAGTTTGAAATTTAATATCCATGTGGCAAAATGAATATGCCTCATGCTTTGTGGCTGGGGGCCTGCATGACACCATTTACATTTTAATCCCTTCTCTAAGACTGATCCAGAGATGAAGATTGACTCAGGGTTCTTGTAGTTTCCATGTGTTTTGGCAGTACAGGATGAAGTCACCTGACTGCTCAACTTCATCTTGTTTTTCAGAAAAAGTGTCTGTTTTTGGTTTTGTTTTATAAGTTCATGTTATAGTTCATAATTGCTCCATGCATGAGTGTGACGCCACCCATTCCAAGCATAATTGTATCCTCCCAGTTAAAATCGAGGCCCTGGTGTAGCATTTGCTGTGATGTGTTACTGTGACAGGAATGGAGAGAGCTGCCCACTCGACAGCAATGAACAGTGACTAATGGTCAAACATCACCGATAAAATGCGGGCACCAAGACGCCAATGTGCCCTATCATTCCCTCCTTCCTGATCAAAGGTCCAATTCATAGGGGGTTATTGAATATTTTGTGCCTTTGCAAAGGATTCTGTCATTGAGCAGATTGCCACACAGCTTGAATCTGAACTGGAAGCCATTAATGGAGGAGGAGGGCACCAGTAAGCTTCATTTAACACCACTAAATTCCACCTGCCAAAAAACAGCAATACCGATAAGCATCATGCTCCTCCATTTCTTCATAGCATGAACAATTAGCAGAGGCAGAATTCAGCACACCTGCAGCAAGCTGGAAACCAGTAGAGGGGAAATAGGCATCTAATATACTCTAAAGTAACGCATGCACAGTTGGGAGTTTGTAATATTCAGGATTATTGCTGCACAAGCAATACATTGGAAGAAATCATAGAGTATACGTCAACTGCATGGAATGTTGATGATAAAACCAATCTCCCCCTTCATAATGGTGCCCACAGGGGAAAATATTGTTGTGTTGGGAGAAAGAAAGAACTTTCATTTTATATAGCGTCTTTCATGTGTTCAGCATCTCCCAAAGCACTTTACAGCCAATTAAGTACTTTTTGAAGAATAGTCACGATAGTAATGTAGGAAATATGGCAGCCAATTTGGGCACAGTAAGGTCCGACAAACAGCAATGTGGTAATGACCAGACCATCTATTTTAATGTTTTTGGTTGAGGGATAAATATCAACCAGGACACAGGAGAAAACTCTCCGCTCTTCTTCAAAATTGCACCCATTGGATTTTTTATGCCAACCTGAGAGGCCAAATTGGGCCTCGGTTTAACATTAAGTAGAATATTTTTTAAATGGTGTGAAACTGGTTAAACGTTGATGTTCAGAGAAACTTGGGGGTACTCGTACAAGGAATGCACGAAGTTAACATGCTGGTACAGCAGGCTATTAGGAAAACAAAAGGCATGTTGGCCTTTATTGCAAAGGAATTGGAGTACAGGGGAGGCAGTGGCATAGTGGTATTGTCACTGGACTAGTAACCCAGAGACCCAGGGTATTGCTCTTGGGACATGGGTTCAAATCCCACCACAGCAGAAGGTGGAATTTGAATTTAATTAATAAATCTGGAATTAAAAAGCTAGTCTCATGATGGCTATGAAATCATTGTCGATTGATCCCATTGTCACTAATGTCCTTTAGGGAAGGAAATCTGCTGTCCTTACCTGGTCTGGCCTACATGTGACTCCAGATCCACAGCAATGTGGTTGACTCTTACATGCCCTCTGAAATGGTCTAGCAAGCCACTAAGTTGTATCTAACCACTACGAAGTCAATAAAAAGGAATGAAACCAGACGGACCACGCGGTATCGACCGAGGCACCGAAAATGACAACGGCAAACGCAGCTCTGTCAACCCTGCAAGGTCCTCCTTACTAACATCTGGGGGCTTGTGCCAAAGTTGGGAGAGCTGTCCCACAGACTAGTCAAACAACAGCCTGACATAATCATACGGAATCGTACCTGACAGACAATGTCCCAGACTCTGCCATCACCATCCCGGGTATGTCCTGTCCCACTGGCAAGACAGACCCGGCAGACGTGGTGGCACAGTGGTATACAGTAGGGAGGGAGTTGCCCTGGGAGTCCTCAATATCGACTCCGGACCCCATAAAGTCTCATGGCATCAGGTCAAACATGGACAAGGAAATCACCTGCTGATTACCATCTACCGCCCTCCCTCAGCTGATGAGTGAGTACTCCTCCATGTGGAACAGCACTTGGAGGAAGCACTGAGGGTGGCAAGGGCACAGAATGTACTCTGGGTGGGGGACTTCAATGCCCATCACCAAGAGTGGCTTGGTAGCACTACTACTGACCGAGCTGGCCGAGTCCTAAAGGACATATCAGCTAGACTGGGTATGCGGCAGGTGGTGAGAGAACCAACAAGAGGGGAAAACATACTTGACCTCGTCCTCACCAATCTGCCTGCCGCAGATGCATCTGTCCACGACTGTGTTGGTAGGAGTGACCACCGCACACTCTTTGTGGAGACGAAGTTCCGTCTTCACATTGAGGAAACCCTCCATCGTGTTGTGTGGCACTACCACTGTGCTAAATGGGATAGATTTCGAACAGATCTAGCAATGCAAAACTGGGCATCCCTGAGGCACTGAGGGCCATCAGCAGCAGCAGAATTGTACTTAACCACAATCTGTAATCTCATGGCCCGGCATATCCCCCACTCTACCATTACCATCAAGCCAGGAGACTAACCCTAGTCCAATGAAGAGTGCAGAAGAGCATGCCAGGAGCAGCACCAGGCATACCTCAAAATGAGGTGTCAACCTGGTGAAGCTACAACACAGGACTATCTGTGTGCCAAACTGCGTAAGCAACATGTGATAGACAGAGCTAAGCGATCCCATAACCAACGGATCTAAGCTCTGCAGTCGTGCCACATCCAGCCGTGAATGGTGGTGGACAATGAAAAAACTAACTGGAGGAGGTGGCTCCACAAATATCCCCATCCTCAATGATGGGGGAGCCCAGCACATCAGTGCGAAAGATAAGGCTGAAGCATTTGCAACAATCTTCAGCCAGAAGTGCCGAGTTGAATATCCATCTCGGCCTCCTCCTGAAGTCCCCAGCATCACAGATGCCAGACTTCAGCCAATTCTATACACTCCACGTGATATCAAGAAATGACTGAAGACATTGAATACTGCAAAGGCTATGGGCCCTGACAATATTCCGGCAATAGTACTGAAGACCTCTGCTCCAGAACTTGCCGTGCCCCTAGCCAAGCTGTTCCAGCACAGCTACAACACTGGCATCTACTGTGCAATGTGGAAAATTGCCCAGGTATGTCCTGTACACAAAAAACAGGACAAGTCCAACCCGGCCAATTACCGCCCCATCAGCCTACTCTCAATCATCAGTAAAGTGATGGAAGGTGTCATCAACAGTGCCTTCAAGCAGCACTTGCTGAGCAATAACCTGCTCAGTGATGCTCAGTTTGGGTTCCACCAGGGCCACTCAGCTCTTGACCTCATTACAGCCTTGGTTCAAACATGACAAAAGAGCTGAACTCAAGCGGTGAGCTGAGAGTGACTGCCCTTGACATCAAGGCAGCATTTGACCGAGTATGGCATCAAGGGGTCCTAGCAAAACTCAGGTCAATGGGAATCAGGGGGGAAACCCTCCACTGGTTGGAGTCATACCTAGCGCAAAGGAAGATGGTTGTGGTTTTTTTTTTAGAGATACAGCACTGAAACAGGCCCTTCGGCCTGGTTGTTGGAGATCAATCATTTCAGCTCCAGGACATCACTGCAGGAGTTCCTCAGGGTAATGTCCTCAGCCCAACCATCTTCAGCTGCTTCATCAATGACCTTCCTTCAATCATAAGGTCAGAAGTGGGGATGTTCGCTGATGATTGCACAATGTTCAGCACCATTCGTGACTCCTCAGATACTGAAGCAGTCCATGTAGAAATGCAACAAGATTTGGACAATATCCAGGCTTGGGCTGATAAGTGGCAAGTAACATTCGCGCCACACAAGTGCCCAGGCAATGACCATCTCCAACAAGAGAGAATCTAACCATCTCCCCCTGACATTCAATAGCATTACCATCACTGAATCCCCCACTATCAACATCCTAGGGGCTACCATTGACCAGAAACTGAACTGGAGTAGCCATATAAATACCGTGGCTACAAGAGCAGGTCAGAGGCTAGGACTCCTGAGGCGAGTAACTCACCTCCTGACTCCCCAAAGCCTATCCACCATCTACAAGGCAGAAGTCAGGAGTGTGATGGAATACTCTCCACTTGCCTGGATGGGTGCAGCTCCAACAACACTCAAGAAGCTCGACACCATCCAGAACAAAGCAGTCTGCTTGATTGGAACCCCATCTACAAACATTCACTCCCTCCACCACCGACACACAGTGGCAGCAGTGTGTACCTTATTTATTTTTTATTCATTCATGGGATGTGGACGTCGCTGGCCAAGCCAGCATTTATTGCCCATCCCTAATTGCCCTTGAGAAGGTGGTGGTGAGCTGCCTTCTTGAACTGCTGCAGTTCATGTGGGGTAAGTACACCCACAGTGCTGTTGGGAAGGCAGTTCCAGGATTTTGACCCAGTGAAAGTGAAGGAACAGCAATATAGTTCCAAGTCAGGATGGTGTGTGACTTGGAAGGGAACTTGCAGGTGGTGGTGTTCTCATGCATTTGTTGCCCTTTTCCTTCTAGGTGGTAGGGGTCGTTTGTTTGGAAGGTGCTGTCTAAGGAGCCTTGGTGTGTTGCTGCAGTGCATCTTGAATAAATAATTAAGTCTTACTAAAATTGTACAGGGCTTTGGTGAGACTGCACCTGGAATACTGTGTGCAGTTTTGGTCTCCACATTTAAGAAAGGATATACATGCACTGGAGGCGGTGCAGTGAAGATTTATTAAAATAGTCCCTGGGATGAGGGTGTTGTCCTATGATGAGAGGCTGAGTAAATTGGGCCGATATTCTCTGGAGTTTAGAAGGATGAAAGGCACTCTAATTGAGACATACAAGATTATGAAAGGGCTGGATAGGGTAGAAGCTGAGATATCGTTTCGACTGGTCGGGGAATCTAGAATGTGGGGGCACAGTCTCAGGATAAGGGGCCGATCATTCAGGACTGAGATGAGAAATTACTACACTCAAAGGGTTGTGAGTCTTTGGAATTCTCCATCATTTAAGACTGGAATAGATAGATTTTTGGTCTCGTATGGAATCAAGGGATATGGGGAGCTGGCAGGAAAGTGGAATTGAAGCCCAAGTTCAGCCATGATCATATTGAATGGCACAACAGGCCTGATGGGCCATAGAGTCTACTTTTGCTTCTATTTCTTGTGTTCTTGTGTCTCATCCCCCAGTACTGCACTGGGAGTATCAACCTGGATTTTCTGCTCAAGTTTCTTGAACCCACGAAATTCTGACTCAGAGTTGAGAAAGCAGGGACAATGTGACATGACCGTGTACTGCAGAACAAAGTGCAGCATCCATAACTAAATCTGGCCTTCTGTGCATATCAGTGAATGATTAGTAGGATAACACCAGTGTTTTTGTCCTCCAGTTGAACTTATCCCCTCCCCAACCCCCTTGGCATTTGACAGATCAAACTGGTAGGTAACAATGCCTTCCAGATGGAAGAGTCACATTTGTGAACCGTCTATCATTCCAGCTCTGTTATGCCATGTGCTGTGCCCCTGTGGAATGTTTTACCACCCGAATGCTTTATGACTTATGATGATCCCAAAAAAAGACCTGACAAGCATTGAAGGTAGCGGCATGCAGACAGTTGTGAATAAACAGCTGCTGATCCTTTCCCTTGGATTCTTCCCAAGGCAAAATCAACACTTTCTGATTGTTTTACGCTGTTTAGATTATGGTTTTGATTGATGGGATTATTTGGAAAATATGTTAAAATCTTTTTATTAAATCATTATTTGAAGTAGCAGCAAAACCCACAATGCTGACTGTGAAAAGTGCAGCCATCGAGAGAAATGTTGCAGGGTTCTTATAAACTCTCAGCTTCTATTTGCTCAATCTCTTCAACTCACATATTTTGCCTCCAATACTTTGCCCAGGGGAGAGAGCTGTTGCTATTCCTTCGGGTGTAGAGAGCCTCAGTGACCTTCCAGATTGCCAGCTCTGATTGGGTGTATTCTTGAAGGCATAATTGCATGACCTCCTGCCTCAAAATGCAAAACCCCCACACTCCCGTTATTAATTCACCACCAGGCACAAAGCCTTCCCAGGCCCATTCGAAAGGGAACAGACATATTATTACCCAACTGGATTAATCTAGACTGTTAGTGAAACAGTTTATCCTCATCTTCAATATTTTTATAACTAATAAATGAATGTATCCAAAGGAAATGAAAAAAAAAACACAATTTTGTTTAATGCCCCTCTGGATTTTCTCTCCAGAACCTGCTCACAGCAGTGACCAGGAGACTCCAGGACAATCCTGGAGAGTTGGCAACCCAAGTGACCTCCCTATTAAAACTGACTACCATATAAATTCTACTCCACTTATTTCTTGCAGACTGTTTCCTGGTTAAAGAATGATCCAGTATGTGCTGTAGTAACACAGGGTATTGCAGAGACACTTCTCTCAATGTGAAGAGCAACTTGACAGGAATGTGCGTAGGAGAATTGGGTGCAGAGATTAGTCCCAATTGTCTGCCGATTTTAATGAATTCTCCAGTTCACTCTCCCATGAAGCAAAGGTCCACACCACAACAGAGCAATGTGAATTCTACCCTGAATTAACATAAAGGCACACTTCCTTCATTTGCAGCAGATTGATTAGAGAAAGAAAGACACATGTTTATATAGTATCTTTCAAGATCTTGGGACGTCTCAAAGAGCTTTACAACCTACAAAGTACTTTTTGAAATGTAGTCACTGTTGTAATATAGGCAATGCGGCAGCTAATATTCACACAGCACGTTTCCACAAACTGCAATGAGATAATGACCAGATTTTTGTTTTAAAGTGATGCTGGTTGGTGGATTAATATTGGCCAGGACACTGGGGATAATTCCCCACCTCTTCGTCAAAATACACCCTCCTGAAACAGCAGGCAGGGTCTTGATTTAAAGACAGCAGCTCCTACAGTGCCGCATTGAAATGTCAGCCTAGATTTTGTGCTCAAGGCTCTGGAGTGTGACTTTCTGACTCAGAAGTGAGAGTGCGAGCCACAGAGCCAAGGGTGGCATTCCTACTTTCTTCTTGGAATAAACTTTTCAACTTGGGAAAAGTTTCACCACGAATGATTATATTGCCAATCTCAGTAAAACATTATCATGTGTTTGCACACCTCCCAGCATGTGTGCATTTTGGTCACAGACACAGAGTGCAAGTTTATGTCAGCTAACTCTGATTTCTTGCACTATTTTTACAAGGACCTGTTGCCAATACATTATACAATGTCTCACATTTTACATCAGTGCCTAATTAGTTGATAAATTGTTGGCATGGCCAAATTAAATTATCCAGCTGTTACTCCAGCATGGAATTGATCTTTATCTATACTTTGAAACCTTTTGGATTCATGAGGATTTGGGAGTTCTAAGTGTGGAGTTCTAAGTGTATTATTCTGAAATTCGTTTACAATGAACATCAGAATAGCCATTAATGTAATGGAATCTACTTTACTAGTAATTGTAACATTATAAAGTACAGTCAGTTCCTGTTCATTTGGCCACAATATGTTTTGTTTCCATACCAAGGTTGTGCAGTGAAATAATACTGAGCACTGTCCATTGCATCATTTCCTGTACACTTGCGATTGTGACAGATAATGGGGGGTGAAATTGGTTTAAGGCAAAAGTGCAAAATGGGTGATAGCACTTCACTGACCATTTTAGAACAACAACTTGCATTTATATAGCATCTCTAATGTAGTAAAACATCCCAAGGCGTTATTAAAACAAAATCTGACAGCAAGCCACGTAAGAAGGTATCAGAATAGGTGAGCAATAGCTTGGTCAAGAAGTTAGGTTTTAAGCAGCGTCTTTAAGGAGGAATGAGGTAAAGACACAGAGAGCTTTGGGAAAGGAATTCCAGAGCTTCAGGCCGAGCCAGCTAAAGGCAATGGCGAAGATCAATTTCAAAATGGGCCAGAGTATAAAACAGGTGGCAAATTTGCTTTTGCCCATTTTGCACTTTACTATTGTGCTGTGTTTTTGACATCATAAAGGCTACCTAATAAAAATTTAAGAGTTGAAAATACATCCCATATTGAATTGTTTCCTGCACTGAAAATTCTGACTCTCTATCCAAAACACCTCAACAAATGCATTTCAGATGTCTTCCCCAGCTCACTCACTTCTGCCCTCTCACAACACTTTATACCACCAGGAAAATATACAAAACTATTTTTATATGGCCTTACCAAAAATAATCATTCTGGGTTTAACATAACCTGTCTTAAATCAGAATTAAATACTCCATCAAAGTTTGCGATTGCCAAATTTGCATAGGAAAATGAGAATGGTAGGTAGCATGCCAGTCAACGTTGCCAAGTCCAAAGTATTCCACATGGGTTGACAAAACATGGGTCTTAATTACACAAGGAACAAAGGTAAATTAGCATAGGAAGATGTAGAAAGGGACTTGAGAGCAATAGGGCCAATAATGTCGACCTGGTGCATGAGACAACTGGTCTTTGGGCACTTTGTGAACTGGCAGCACAATGGAATAACCTTGCACAATAAAGCTCAATCACAAAAAATTGTGTTTCACTAGGGCTACATGTGGGCCAAAAGGTCAAGTTTGTAGAAGTTCTGGCAAGGTTCTTGATCTAACGGGAAAGATACATAATTGGCGGGAGATCCAATCTCACCTTTTTTAAGCTATCAGCCAAAATCAAAATTGCCTCCAATTATTTTATAATATAATACCAATTTCTAAGCAGGAAATCAGGAAATATTACTGGTTTTTAAAAAATAGACAAAGGAAAATGTATGCATAAGGGAAGACAAAAAGAACATCTTAAAGTTGTGTGGCAGTATTTATTCTCAGTGATACTAACCAGTAATATCTTTAAAAATACCACAACAGCAGCTCACCTAGAGATTGGTCTATAAATAAAGCACTAAATTAACCTTTCTGCAGTTTCAGAATGAATACGGCTGCAATCCTCTACACCCGTTGCACATGATGATTAGTCTTGTGAGGCCACATCACTTGCTCTTTTGTGTGCTGATGTTCTGGGTGAAGTAATTCATCAGCACGACTAGCATCTTAAAGTGACAGCATATACTTTAAGGATCTCACATTTGTTGTAGCTGTGAATCCCAGAGTTGCTATAGAATGTGACTTTGACCCTGGATTAACCCTAGTTAGTGGCCCTCTAGACACCCCTGGCATTCCGCCAAGAGCTGCATTGCTCGGCAAGACTGACTTTGACTTTCTCTTCCTGTCGCACAGAGGCAAACATGGGCACTAATGAGGGTAGCGAGTCCAAGGGTTATACGAGAACCTGACCCAGCTGGTGTTGATATTGTATTGGGTAACAAATCCTTGCTTGTCAAGATAGTGTAAAAATAGTGCAAGAAATCAGAGTTAGCTGACATAAACTCACACTCTGTGTCCGCCACCAATATGCACACATTCTGGGAGGTGTGCAAACACATTATAACATTTTACTGAGAGTGGCAATCTAAACATCAGTGGTGAAACTTTTCCCAAGTTGAAAAGTTTATTCTGAGAAGAAAGTAGGAGTGTCACCCTTGACTCTGTGGCTCGCACACACTCATACACACACGCACAAGAAACAGATAGAGGAGGGAAAGAGGTAGGTGGGTTTTTTGTGCAGAAGAAGTGTTATGATAAACTGTTGAATTCTCTTGAGACTCAAAGTCCAGATAGTTGCAGGCCTATGGTGATTGTAAATTTCTCTCTTGATTGAAGGTTCTGTTGAAGATGTTGGTTCACTTCTAGCACTCTCTCTGCTGCATGATGTAGATGTTGGATTTTTTCCAGCAGGGCATTGCTTTCTGGCTTTCTGGAATGCAGGCAGTTACAAGTAGCTTCACCGTCTGGGTCTGTCTATCTCTATCTCTCTCTCTCAGCTGTCTTTTTTTTTAAAGGGAGAACTGTCACTTTTCACCTCTTTTTAGGAGACATTCTGGCTTCTTACCCATGGTGATCACATGATGGCCCAGGTTGTGGCTACTTCACACCTCCTTTGTTTTAGAAGATGACATTCAATCTGGAATGTTCCTATGATAGATGTGAGATGGGTTTCATTCTCACCTTTTATCTTTGAAGATTTGTCCTTTGTCTTTGTCAGACTGTTTGAATATACAAAAGATTAATCTTCTTCTCTTCGGTGGCCATTTTGAACCATTGTTCACTTTTCTAAAAAGTAAAGGTTAATTTTTTAAAGATAAAGTTCGTTTTTTCATAACTCTTCAGAGTTACTCCGTGGGTGTTGTATCATCCCACCTCTGATGTGTGTGACACATGCCTTAACAGTAAGTGCATTAGTTAGTAAAGTCTCTGATGAATTTTCAGCAGCAGGAAAGGAAAGGGGAGAAATTACCTCGCAATCCTTCCCAGTGCCCTGTCTATCCTACCCCAAAGTCCTATTTTGGATTGAACCAAAGGCAACAACCCTAACTACAGTCAGGAATCAAATCTTTTTGTCCAAGATAATTCTGTGCTGTAAGTCCCAATTAATACCGGTTAAACCGATCAATAGATTAACTGGTCTGAACAGGACCCTCCTAATCCGATTGGAATTTTCATTAGAGTTGAGTCTTGTATTTCAGACATTCTCACTGAACTATGTTACAGAATAATGCTGCTTCAAAGAAAACCACTGAGTAGATGTCTGTGTGGTCAGATGGGCCTGGGTAAGTGGAGAATGCTGGTGATGGTGTCATCCATTGGTCACTATCAGCGTTTCCCATCTGTTTTCCATAGGGGATGATTGGCTGTTAATGTCACTGCAAAATATACTTTTGAAACAGGTTTTCCTGATGCAGAACCCACAATTCAGTCCGGAAAGGGGGCCTCTGACTGGTGGTTTTATAGAAAGGTTCGTGAGATAGGGATGGTATGAACAAGTTAAATCCAGTATGTTACTTTAAATTAAATAACGGGAATAGAAGAAGGGAACACAGGTTCAAGCTTGCAGATGGTAACATTAAGCCTTATAGCAGGAGAATCTCTCATTTTACTCACTCATACTATTGCACAAAATCCACATCTACCTCAATTAAACGCAGAAATGGGGGAAGGAGGATTGTTCTGGACAGAAGAATTAAGATGGGTTGAATCATCATCCTTTTCTGTGATTGTCTTCTTGATGCTTCGGAAGTATCTTACGAGTTTGCTGACTTGTTGGGAGTGACAGGGAGTCAGTCACCAATGAATGGAGGTGAGAGTATCATGGACAGAAGCACACATTGCCCTTTGACCTGGCAGGATCACAGGGTTACTGCAAGAGAACAGTTTTCCCTCTTACTTGCAACATCACTGGTTCATGTGCAACTCAGCCACAAAGAGACCAGGAAAAGGATCTAATCCCAGATTTTTCTAGAGTTAGCTGATCTTCACCAAGGCACTGTATGGATACCACACTCTCTGCCTCTGGATTAGGGATGGGGAAGGGTGAAACATTCAACCAAGTTTCCTGCTCTTATTCCGTGTTCAGTGCTGGAAGTTATACAGGTGCACTCTAAGGGTGGAATTTTGTCAGCCCATCACGGGTGTCAGTGACAGCACTGGAAGTGGGTGCCATCGCCACACATGACGCATGTGGCCAGCTGACCACAATCATGTGACAGCTGATCAATTTGAATTCATGAGGCATCGGCCCATCCTATTGAAGGACAGGGCTAGAAGCTGACTGTGATCCAACAGACACATGTACAAGGGAAGACACCAGGTGGCCTCCCTGCGAATTCTCCTTCAGGCCATTAGAGAATGGCAGCAGATCCTCTTCCCAAGGGATGGCAGGAAGAGACCCTCCCGCCTGACCAAGCAAGCCTGGACAGAGATCGCAGAGGAGGTCAGTAGCCATGGGGTTACTCACCAGCATGGTTCCAGTGTCACAAAAGGGTCAATGATCTTCTTCGCTCCGCCAAGGTGAGTCCTTCATACTGCTTTCCTTCTCGGGGCTTGCATGTATCAAGGTGGGAGCGAGCATGACATGGGGAGACAGTGGCTGCAAAGGCAGTGGCAAGGGGCTGAGGCGGCAGCAGATCCTGTCAGATGCATGGCTGCATCTCCATGGCATCCAGCCACCTGTCTTAGTTTACCCCCAACACAGCCCTTGAGAGCAGACATGAGGAGGAGGCATTCGGGAGCCCCCATCAGGGACCAAAGTGCTGCCACCAGCATAAGTGTCCTGCTGGTCTTCCTGCAAGGGCTGACTGTGCGCCTCTTTCTGCTCGCAGGAGAAAAGGGAAGGAAAAACACAAGGGAAAGGGCACAGACTGGAGGTGGGATCCTGGACAGAGATCCACATCATGCATGCTTGGCATGGGCAGATCTATGCGTCATAACCCCTAAAAGTTTATGTTTTCTCATGCAGGTTGTAGCACCTCAGAGGGACACTGGTCACAGAGACTCTCAACTCACGTCGGTGGGTATGCGCTCATGCTTAGATTCAGTATCACAAGCTGGTGAGAGCACCACACATGCACCTGAGAAACTGATGGAGGCAATGACAGGCAAGGCCACTGACAGTGGGAGGACTATGGGAGGCCTGGCCCATGCTGAGCCTCTGGTGTTAGCAGAATAGAACATGCTGGAATTGCAGTAAGACATAAGGAAACATCTGGCTGACTTACCAGAGGCCATACGCAGCCAGGGGGAGCACCTCGTAGAAGCACATGGAAGTGCGTGAAGATGAGCACCTAGAAGCACTTGGGGTTTCACAGGAGTATTAATCTTGGTCTTGTTATTGGTTGTTGCAAAAGTTTAAATAAATGGATGCCAGTTTAATTGTTCAGAATCTCTCATGTTTTCCTTGCTGCCCTGTCAGATGCCACCTTTACCCTTACTCCCTCAATGGGCTGCCAGTGTAGGGCCTGGCCACAATTGGCCACCTTCTCACTATGTCAGAGCATGTAATGAGCCTGGGTGCTAGATGCTAAAGTGCAATAAGAAGTAGGCAACAGGTGTAATACACTGAGATCAATTTTTATTGAGTTGACTTGAAACGGGCATCATGATGACAGGAAGCGGGCATGTATGAGACTGTCCTGAGCCTCCTGTTTGTGTCTCTCAATGCCCCTCGCCTTTTGTGCAAGGGGTTCATCATCCAGTGCGGCCTGTTCTGCAGCGTCCTCCACATTCTCCTCATCGATGGAGGAGTGGCATTCAATAATGTCCTCTTCATGCAAGGCCTCCCCCACTCTGCAGTGCTTGATTGTGTAGAACACAGCAGACCACCAAAATAAGTGAGACTCCGCTGAGGCATACTGCGGGGCTCTACGAGATCAATCAAGACACCGACATCTCATCTTCAGCAGCAAAACGGCCTGCGCGATGATCGCTCGGGTGGATCTGTGCCAGGTATTGTACCTCTCCTCTGCTGCAGTGCAAGGGCTCCTCATAGGCATGAGTAGCCATGTCTTCAATGGGTAACCACATAAATTCATCCCCGAAGGCGAGTGGGGAGGCCTGAAAAGATGTGGGTCCTGGGATTGTCGAAGTATATTGGCATTGTGGCTGCCTCCTGGGAAGTGGGCAATTCCCTGGAGTATGCCATTTTGGTGCACACAGACCACTTATATATTGATGGAATGGAAGCCCTTCCTGTTGATGAAGGCTGCTTGATGCTCCATGGGAGCCTTGGTAGTCACATGTGTGTAATCAATGACACCTTGAACCTGTAGAAATCCAGCAATTGCCCCGAATCTGATGGTCCTCTCGGCCTGATTATCAGGGCCAGTTCGGTAATGCGCATAGTCGCTGGCCCTCTTGAACAAGGCATTTGTCACCTCCTGATGCAGCGATGATCTGCTGCCTGGAAGACCCCACACATGTTCCCAGTGGATCCCTGGAAAGAGCCAGCCACGTAAAAGTTGAGTGCCACAGTGATCTTCAGGGCAATGGGCATTAGGTGTCCACAAAAGCCCATGGGTCACAGCTTGTCCTGCAGCATGGCGCATACGTCAGTGATGGCCTCCCTGGAGAGTCTTCGCTGATATTGCTGCTCAGACATTTGCAGGTAGTTGAAGCGAGTCCAGTACACTCTCTGCTGTGGATGGACCCTTGGTGCAAATGGCGCTGTCATTCGCTTAGCTGAGATTCACCAGATTGCCCAGCCAGTGTCTGGCCCTGGCTCCCTCTAAGCCTCTGTTGAGTCGCATGGGTGTCTACAAAGACTGGGTGTATGAGGCCCATGCCAGCTGGTCACTCTGTCTCCTATGCACTTTCCCTAGAAAGAGAGCCTTGCTTTTGGAACCTTCCCTTTGCAACTCCACTCTGAACTGCCCACCCTTGCGGAGAGCCCACCATCCAACTCAGCGCCCACCCTTTCCATGAGGCCAGCACCCACTCTGCGTCCTCCCTTGCCATCAGGCCCGCACCTGCTGTCAAGTAATGGCCCCCAGTCCCTTCTCTTCCCCTTCATCCAACACTTCCCATGGCTGCCTTCCCAAGGTGGCAATGAGGTCGCGCCTTAGTACCATCACCATTAAGTGGGCAGGGATCAGAAGGCACACGATAACCGTGTGCCATTCATTAAATTCAAAACCTCCCATAATATTGGCGTCAAGTCCATGCAAATGCATGGTAAGTACCTGATAATCAAGTCTAATCAAGTCTGCTGTGTCTTGGCGGTAACGTTGCTTTGGAGCTATCCTCCCGTTGACAAAATCTGGAACTGACATCACAACGTTGGGTTTCCAGGCAGGCACATCTCACCCCAATTTTTCATTCCCCCTACCTCCCAACATGCCCCTTCTGGCTACACAAAATTCTGCCCTAAGTGTGGACAGGATCAACCTCCATATCTGGGAGCTCCCCTCCAGGCGCTCTGAGTGTGTACACTGGCTCCTCAGCGCCTCCGCCAGTGAGCCCAGCTCTAATAGCCGTGATGACTGAGGAGGCTCCTGCAGCTGTGCAGGAAACCCTCAGCCAGCTGGGGCACTCCAGGTCTCAGGCAACCAGAGG
Source organism: Heterodontus francisci (assembly GCF_036365525.1). Lineage (NCBI taxonomy): Eukaryota > Metazoa > Chordata > Chondrichthyes > Heterodontiformes > Heterodontidae > Heterodontus > Heterodontus francisci. Next base: position 34,753,261 of record NC_090372.1, read on the forward strand.
ACGCCTGTCAAATTCATCCAGGCCAAAGGGCAGCCTGTTCAGAAGCCTGCCTCCACCTCAGCTGCCAGCGCAGAGAGACCGCTTCATCGAAGCTCACGGAAGCACATGAAGAAGAGCACCTAGACACACTTGGGGCTTTGCGGGTGTGTGCAACATGATCTTGTTATTGGGTATTGTAAATGTTTCAATAAATGGAGGTCATTTTCATTGCTGAGAATCTCTCATACTTTCCCTGCTGCCCTGTCAGATCCCACCTTCACATTGCTCCATTAATGGGTTGCCAGTGCAGGGGCAGGCTGTGTATGGGCACCTTCTCAGCTCTGTGCATGCACCTGGTAAGCCTGAGCACAAGGCGCAGGATTGTGATAGGAAAGAGGCAACATACAGGGTACAGTGAGATGAGTATTTATTGAGTTACTTGGAGAGGGATTCATGGGGGCAGAAACCAGGTATATATGAGATTGTCCCGAGCCTCCCTTGCACGTCTCTCAATGATCCTCACCTCCGGTACAAGGGCTTCATCATCCCATGAACCTGCTCGGTATCCTCCTCCACAACCTCCTCGTCGGATGAGGACTTGTGATCAATCATGTCCTCTTCGTGCAAGGCATACCATTTCTGCAGTGTTAGATTGCACAGAGCACAGCATACTTCCATGATATGTGAGAACCTCGCTGGGGCATACTGCAGACCTCCACCAGATTGATCCAGGTAACGGAATCTCATCTTCAGCAGACAAATGGCCTGCTCAATGGTCGCTCGGGTGAACCTGTGGCAGGTGCTGCCCCTGGCAGCAGTGCGAGGGTTCCTCATAGGTCATGTTTTCAATGGGTAACCCTTGTCCCTGAGAATTCATCCCTGAAGGTGAGCGGGGGGCTTGAAAAGCTGTGGCACCTGGGATTGTCGAAGTATCTAAGCGTCGTGGCTGTTTCCCGGGAAGCGTGCACACACCTGCAGGAAACGCTTTCGATGGTCGCAGACCAGCTGAACGCTGATAGAATGGAAGTCTGTCCTTTTGATGAAGGCAGCTAGCTGCTCCATGGGAGCCTTGATGGCCACATGCACACCTTTCACCTGGGGAAATCCAGCGAAGGCCCCAAAGCCAATGGTCCTCTCGGCCTGACTGTCAGGGTTGGTCCAATAGTGCACATATTCACCAGCCCTCTTGACAACGGCATTGGTCACCTCCTTGATGCAGTGATGTGCTGCAGCCTGGGAGACCCCACACATATCCCCAGTGGATCCCTGGAAAGAGCCGGACACGTAAAAGTTGAGTGCCACAGTGATCTTCAGGCCCATGGGTAAAGGATGTCTACCAAAGCCCATGGGTCACAGGTCATCCTGCAGCAAAGCCTCCCTGGAGAGCCGTAGTCTTCACTGCCACTGGGCATCTAGAGATAACTTGAGGCGAGTCCGGTACACCCTCTGCCACGGATAAGCCCTTCTTGGCATGGCCGGCTGCTGTGGCTCCCCAGTCGATCTTCACCCAGTTTGCCCAGACGCCGCCTGGCCTTACCTCCCTTTGAGTCTCTGCTACGGAGCACGAGGATCTACAAAAACTGGGTGTCTGAGCCCATTCCAGCTGGACTCTGCCCCTCATGTGCGCTGTCCCTGGAGAGATGAACTTGCCTTTGGAGCCTTCCCCTTCCCACTCCCCTCTGATCATGGGCTAACACCCACTCTGCGCACACCCTGGTTGTGAGGGCTGCACCCTCTTTACACCCACTCTTGCCTCAAGAGCTGAGCTGCTGTTGGGAAATGGCCCCCTCAACCCCTCCCCCGCCCTCCCGTTCTCCCTCTTGGAGTCATCCAACACTCCCCATTGCTGCCTTTCGATGGCAGCACGAAGACCCTTGCCTCAGTGCTGCCACCTTTAAATGGCAAGGGATCTGAAGGCACACAATCCCTGAGTGCCGTTCACTAAATAGGAAACCCCTCCCCCTGCCCCCACCATTACATCTGAGTCAGGCTGATGCAAATATATGGTAAACACCTTTTCAGCAATTATGGGTTGGATTTAATGCTCTCGTCGCAGCTTCTGGCAGTGGAACCGGAAGTGGACGCCGTCACCGCTTGTCAAGTGTGCGGCCGGCAGCCAATTATAATAATGAAGGCGCGGGGCCCAGCCAATTATGCAACGGGACGGGATTTGAGGCATTGAATACAGCGTCATATGGCTCCAGAACAGGTGCTGATGCCATATTTAAAGCTCTGCCAGCCCTGTTTTCATTGCTGCCTTTGAGTTATTTCCTGTTTACTGCCGAAATTGGGGTGGTGGAGTGACTTCTGGACTCTCCATCCCATGACAAGGAAGCCCAGTAAGGCAGAGGCAAGACACCGGGTAGCCCCATGGTTTAGTAATGCTTCCCTTGAGATTCTCCTCCAGGCTGCAAGGGAAATGTGGGAGGTCCACTTCCCCAGGGATGACAAGAAGAGGTCCTCCTGCCTGACCAAGCTAGCCTGGATGGAAATCGCAGAGGATGTAAGCAGCTGTGGGATCACCCCTGAACATGGCTCCAGTGCAGGAAGAGAGTCAACGACCAAGGTGAGTACTACATACCACTCTCTTCTTTGGGGATTGCATGTGGCTATGCAGGAGGCTGAGCGACATGGGGAGGGAGGCACCACAAAGGTACTGGCAAATGGAATTAGGCATCACCTCCTCCTGACAGATGCATTGCTGCATTTTGGCCACAGGCCACCATCTTTCACTCCCTTGAGAGCTGACATGGGGATAGGCATGTAAGAAACCCCAGTAGGGGATAAGAGGCTGCCAGTAGAACACCTGTCCTGTAGCTCTTCCTGTGAAGTATGACTACCTCCCTCTTTCCACTTGCAGGACAAGTGGGCTGATAACAACAGGGAGACCTCACATACTGGCTGATGAATTGCAGTCATACAGCCTCTCTCAGCAACTGAGAATGAAGCACTAGAATTAGCGGGACCCAGGGTGACCACTCAATAGCAGATGGTGAGACTGGAGTCTCTACACAAGTGAGTGAGGATTGTCTTCCATCGACATCCAATACTCTTCTGGAGATCCACAATATGCATGGATAACATGACAAGATCCGCAATGCTTAACCCACACGATTGTGTTCTCTCTGTCAGGTCGGCGTCCGCAGGAGAATCCAACAGAAGGGGGACAGCAGTCAAACTCTGAGGAGGAGCAGTCAGAGAATTCATCGTCACGTGACTCTCCTGCACCTTCCACTAGCGCAGATACTTTAGTGGCTTTACGCTTGGCTGTAAAATCAGGGTCACAAGCTGGTGAGAGCTCCGCACACGTGCCCAAGCAACTGGCTGAGGCTGAGACAGCCGAGGCCTTTGACAGTCGGAGGACTGTGGGTGGCCAGGCCCACGCTGAGCCCCAAGCTCATGATGAGCCTCTGGTGTCGACAGTACAGGGCATGCTGAAATTGCAGTGAGAGGTAAGGCAACATCTGGTGGAGATGGCAGAGGCCATGCACAGCCATGAGCAGACAATGGAGGGGTCACTCAATGCCATGAATGCTGTCATGACTCAGGCACCTGGGTGTGAAGCTTCCATCGAGAGGTTGGCAACCCCCATGGAGAGCTGGCTCCCACAGATGGGCACAGACCTACACACCATCGCCTTGGCCATGAGCTCAACACAGGAGGGGCAAGGTGAGAGAAGGATGAGGCCCCTGGAGTCTTCTCCAGCTCCTTGTCCTTCTCTGGTCAGAAGGAAGGTTCAAGTGAGCCTTGGAAGGGAGGAGGAGAGACTGGCCTCCAAAGCTCCAGGCACATTCCAATTTTTTTTTTAAAGCCCACCAGAAAACCACAAACTTGTCCAAAGTTAGGAAACTGCTCTTCACACTCCCGGCACCTGTCAGCTGTGAATTTGAAAAAAACTAACCAACCACAAAGCTGAGAATTCCCGTTCTCTGAAACTGTCAGGGAGAGGGTGAGAGGGAGGAGAGAGAGAAAGGATGGGAGAGAGAGGGGGGAGAGAGAGAGAGAGAGAGAAAGAAAGGGAGAGGGACACACAGAGAGGAGGGGAGAGAGAGGGGGAAAGAAAAGAGCGGAGAGAAAAGAGGAGAGAGAGGGATGGGGAGAGAGAGGGGGGAGAGAGAGAAATGGAGAGAATGAGAGAGAGGGGGAGGAGGGGAGAGAGAGGGGGAGAAAGAGAGGGAGATAGAGGGAGGGGGGAGAGGGGAGAGGGGAGAGAGAAAGAGATGGGGAGAGAGAGAAGGCAAAAGAGAGAGGAGGGGAAAGAGTGGGGTGGAGAGGGGGGCAGAGAGAAGGGGGAAGAGAGAGGAAGAGAGAGGGGGAGAGAGAGGGGGGGAAGAGAGAGGGGGGAGTGGCGAAAGGGTGCGAGAGAGGGGGAGAAAGAGGGTGAAAGAGAGAGTGGGAGAGGGATGGACTCAGAAGGAGGAGAGGGGGGAGAGAGAGGGGAGAGAGATGGACACAGAGAGGGGATAGGGATTGACACAGAGAGGGAGAGAGAGAATGAGAGGGGAGAGAAAGAGCAATCAAGATCACGCCTGACAGATGGACATCTATCCAGATTCTCCTCATCGCTACATCAAGTGTGCAGGCGGACATTGACTACTTGTTCAAGCAAAAACAATGCCAGGTATCTCACTAAAAAGGGAGAAATATGTTTTAAATCAACTGTGTTTTGATGACATTAGGTTGGTTATACACTTTATATACAGATTTATTGCTCCTATGTTTGTGGCTGAGTCAATAATTTTGTCAAATGTCCACGGTGCAACATGTTGGTGCCTATCCCTGGGTATATGAGAACCGTGCCAGGTGATCAGTAGGTCTCAAGAGCGCTGTCCTTGCAATGACAAAGTTGCCTTGGCATTTTTGCCTTTGCTACTCCTCTCAGCTTACACGCTGATGGCCCTCAATGCCCACCCTTGCTGATAGGCAACCCTTTCACCCGATAGTATGGCCACTTGTGCAGATCACCCAGCAGTATGGCTACCCGACCCTCTAACCCAGCAGTATGGCCACCCGTGCTGACCACCAGAGACCATGCCCACCTGTGCAGAGTACACAACACTGTAGGTCGACAATGTCCTCCACTCCCCACTCTTCACCTATGCAGTGCTGGTCATGGCTGCCTTCCCGTTGCGGCACTGAGGTCTTGCCTTGGTGCTGCCAGCTTTCAACTGCCGGGGATCTGAAGGTATGTGAGGGCCACCCGTCATCCACTTAATTCCAAGCCCCCCATCAAATCCCTTTCAATTACACGCAAATGCGTTAAAACTAACAGTTCTACAATTCAAATTTCACTCCCATTGCATCGGGGCGGCATCCCTACCTTTGTGCTTTTCCCGCCACTGATTAAATCCAGAATCGATGCCACAACGTCAGATTTTGGGGCTGACTCATCCGAGGCCATTCCCGCTCCAAACGGCCTCACTAAATTTAGCCCTATAATTGCAGTCCCGCCATGTCATAGCGGCAACGCCCCCTTGGACCGTTCCTGCTGTTGACAAAATCCAGAACTGATATCAAGACAATAATATAAAAGCAAAATACTGCGGATGCTGGAAATCTGGAACAAAAACAAGAAATGCTGGAATCACTCAGCAGGTCTGGCAGCATCTGTGGAAAGAGAAGCAGAGTTAACGTTTCGGGTCAGTGACCCTTCTTCGGAACTGATATCAAGACATTGGGTTTCCGGGCGAGCCCTGACTCTCCCAATTTTCCGGCTCCCAACGCCTCCAATCCCGCTGCTGCTGGCCTGATAAAACCCTGCCCAATGACTGCATTTGTCATCAATGATAGAAGGCAGTGCATATAAATATAGATCATCTGATCAATATCACATTGCTATTTGCGGGAGCTTGCTGTGCACAAATTGGCTACCATGTTTCCTCCATTATGTCAGTGACCCCCCTCAAAAAATTATTTACTTTGGAGCAAAGCACTTTGGGATGCCCTGAGATTGTGAAAGACGTTTATAAATGCAAGTCTTTCCTTTTACCAAAAAGAGGGGAAATGGGGTCCTTCTCTGTGACTTGGATTGCACCAGGCACACTTAAACAACTATGATTAACACCCCTCCCCCCATCCTCTCCCCCACACACTTGGCCATTGCATTTAACATAAACTCCCCAGCTGCATGGAAATATAAATGGCACTACACAGGTGCTCACTGTTCAGGATAATGCCACACTTCAAGCGGCAAAGGCATTTGGACAAGTAATTAGCTCTTCAATCGTCAACCACACTGTATGTACAATATGTTCCATGAAGAACGGTTGTACATATGGGTTTGAACAGCGACACAGTTTCCGTGCTGCGGTTGAGGTCAGAGAACTAATTACAGAGTAAAAGGTGAACACTAAGTACTGTACTTTAATTATCCCCAGGTCTCTTATTCCAGCATGGAATTTGCATTTGCCTGCACTATAACCACTAATAGATAATGAAGTGGGTGAAACCACTTTGCTGTTAAAAACGATGTAGGAATACAGGAGCCTATTATTATCACCTGCTGGCTAGCTTGATTTTGATTAACTCCTAGCAATTTGTTAACATGATGCCATGGCGCAATTTAAAGACAAGAAATGCATTATCCTACTCACCGTGTGGAGAGGTGAGAGGTTAAGTTGGTCACTCTCACACATGGAGCCAAACGGAATGTAAAGGAAAAGCAAGCAGGCCATCATGCTGCATAGGCAAAGCTACGTCTGAGATTCAGAAAGCTGCAGCAAGAGAGGAGCTCCACAAAAGTGGTGGAATGTTTTCTTCTCTCTTTCATCTGCTTGCTTACACCTCCATCAGTCAGGCTTCGGTCCATAGAGCAGATTGATTCACGGCTCCAGTATGAATAATCTTCTGCTAACCGAAGGAAGGTTTGCCATTTTAAAAAAAATCAGAGATCTTTCTTTCTTTATAACCAAACAACCTTATGTAGAACCTTACAGCACAAAAGGAGGCCATTTGGCCCATCATGCTTGTACCATTTCTTTGAAAGAGCTATCCAGTTAGTCCCACTTCCTTGCCCTTTCCCCATAGCTCTGCAAATACTTCCTTTTCAAGTCTATAGCTGATTCCCTTTTGAAAGTTACTATTGTATCTGTTTCCACCAACCTTTCAGGCCGTGCATTCCAGATTATAACAGCTCACTGCGTGACGATATTTTTCTGCATTTCCCCCCTTTAGTTCTTTTGCCAATTAACATAAATCGATGGCCCACTGAATACCAACCCTCCTGCAAATGGAAACAGTTTCACCTTGTTTACTCTATCAAAACCCTCAATAATTTTGACTTCTATTAATTCTTTTCTATATCTTCTCTGCTCTAAGGAGAACAATCGCAGCTTCTGCAATCTCCCCATGGTAAACCTTCTCTGTGCCTTCTCCAGAGCCTTGACATCCTTCCTAAAGTGTGGTGCTCACAATTGGACACAATATTTCAGCTGAGGTCTACTCAGTGATTTCTAAAAGGTTGAGCATAACTTCTTTGCATAACCTAGTTACCAACATATGAACATACGAATGTGGAGCAAGAGTAGGCCACTCGGCCCTTCGAGCCTGCTCCGCCATTCAATACGTTCATGGCTAAACTGATTACTCCACATTTCCACCTACCTCTGATAACCTTCCACCCCGTTGCTTATCAAAAATCTATCTACCTCTGCCCTAAAAATATTCAAAGACTCTGCTTCTACCACCTTTTGAGGAAGAATTGAGGAATTCCAAAGACTCACGACCCTCTGAGAGAAAACGTTTCTCCTCATCTCTGTCTTAAATGGGCAACCCCTTTTTTTAAACAGAGACGATTTATCATCTGTTTGCCAGAGGAGGTGTAGTGTCAGACTCTAATAGCCCTCAAGTTTCTGATTGTCAAAATATAGAGATTAGGGCTCCAAAAATCTATCCAATCAATCAAGATATGCCAATCCAGGACCTCTATTGCTGATGCCACTAAAAAGTTATTGGGGTCAGTGAGAGGCCCACTGTTTTGGAATGACATTGGCAGCCAGCTGTGCCTCTTGGGGTATATGTAGGAGTCATTCGCTTGTTGTAATTGCCAAAAATTTGGCCGAAGATTAGCCTGCCAGGTGCAGAGTTGGGGTGGGGGGTTGGTGGTGGGGTGGGGGGGGGGAGGGGTGGTGGAGGTTGGGGTGCTGAGCTCCCCACCACAAAACATCCATAAATTGTCCCCAGTGGCTTCCTTTGAAATATTTGTTATAAGTTATGACTAATTTTTTTGTCCCTTCATAGTTAATGAATAGGAAATCTAACTTATACCTTCACATTAACAAGCTGTATTCAACTAGTAAACATGAGCATATAATCCAGGCTGGCACCTCCATGCCAAACTGAGGGTGTGTTGCACTGGCTGAGGTGCCATCATTCAGAGGGGACATTAAACCGAAGCCCTGTCAGCCCTATCAGTTGGATGTGAAAGATCACTTGGCACTTAGAAGATCAGTGGAGTTCACCCTGGTGTCTAGGCACAAGATTTTCTGTTTTGGGTGAGGACCCTGACGTCGGGGTCAAATGCGGATCACAACCCCCCACTGCATCGGGAGCAGTAACCAGACATTGATTTTTGCAGAATTGGCCAGAGGGTGCGCTCGCCATCCAATTAAGGGTGGCAGGCGGGCTCCGGAAGCTGGAGGGCCAATAGGAGGCTCTCTGGCGATGAGACATCGGCAGCCCCAACATCCGTGATGGGAGCTCCCCCTGCCTGCAAAGAAAGAGAGATAGAGAGAAAGGGCACTTCACAATGGAGGCGCCCTCTGAAGAGAAGATAAAAAAATTTAATTTTAAAAAGGCCACAGCTGTTGTATGATTGCCTTTAAGAGTGATGTCCCTTTAAGATCTTCGTATGCTAATGAACTAAGTACTAGTATTATGTGACTTGAAGCCAGAGTCGTTCTGCAACTGTAATACCATGGGTAAAACAGCTGTCAAAGCGACTCTTCCTACAGCCACTAGAGAGAAAGTTTAAACAAAAATATTGGCTCAAACAGTAAAAAATAAGAAACTTACCTCAAGCTGTAGAAGACAGAGCACAGAACAGACTGCAAGTAAATCAGGTGAGTCATTGTGCCAATGATTGAGGGATACTGCTTAAAAAAAAACAAGCTCTGAAGTGCTTAGAACGTTGTTTTTTTTGCAAAGGCTCCATAAAAAAATGAGTAAGACCAGAATCCTCTCCCAAGCTGATCGAGGTCGGCGCCATCACAGGAGGCACCCAATTGCAAAAGCGTGGGGAAACCCCGATCACTGCAGAGCCTCATCCATGCAGTCAAAGTTTTAAAAATACTAATTAAATCACTCGAGCGTGAAGAAGAGCTTTCATTCATGCAGCCATAGCTATAAAAATAGCATTATAATACTCAGGCGTAAAGAACGTAAACAAACTCGAGAAAATGCTATTGAACTGCCTTGTGAATAACTGTGTAAACAGACCAGCTTAAGTGCTGCAAGCAAGATAAACACAGAGCTCTATCAAACACCCATTCCTTTCAATCCAAGCAGCTAGTCTAAATAATAGAGTTTCTTAAAGGGGAAACAATGCAGAGTCATAGAACAAGTCATAAAGCAAGTTTTAAGCAAAAGAACAACAGGAAGATGGATACCAAACTTTCCAGCATGAACTGGAAGGCCATGGATTTCCTATCTGAGTTCCAACTTTTCAAACAAAGAATGCCGTTATGCTTTACAGACTGTGTAATTGTAGAATTTGAGAAACAGGCTGTGCACATACAAATAGCAGTTGGAAATGAGGGATTACACAGAATCAATACCTCAGGCTTATCTGAACCGGACCAGAAAGATCCTGCAAAGATATGGAAAGTGGTAGATGATTAGTTCCAATTAAGAGTGAAATTTCAAATTCACTATTAATCGAACTGAAGTCCTACAGGCAACAGCCACTGGAATCAATAGACCACTTCATCAGTAGATGAATCATCAGGGGCAACGAATGTGATTTCTCAGAAAATGTGATGTCAGAGCAACAAATGGAACTGATGATTGTCTCAACACCCATTGAAGCATTTCAGGCAGACCTCTTGGGGGGAAAAGAAAGGTCACAGCATTGATGCGCTGCCAGAAGATGGCAGGAAATACAAAGCTATTGCAGCTGGACAACAGCATCTGCAAGCACTAGGTGCAGCCAACATTATTGGCAGAGACCTACTTAAACGCAAGCTGATACACGAAGTCCACAGTGAAACAGACCTGAGACAAAACTCAGAAAGAAGCAATTCTCAATCAGAAGACAAGTAAGGGTTCCACATTGTGAACCTGACACATCATGTTGATGAAGTCAAACAACTGGAAGCTTTTACCATTAACATCACATGCCAAGAGAAATCTGGCAAATGCACACTCAGGGTTAAGATTGACACTGGAGCTAGTGCAAATATCTCCTAGTCCGAATCCTGAAGGATATGTACTGAAGTCATTGGAAATCAATGATGCAACCGACAAATGCAAAGTTATCTGCATATAATGGACCACCCATCCCTTACAGTGACACACTAATCATGCAATGCCTTTATGGCAAGTTGGCATGGAAACTGCAAATATATTACTTGATAGTCATGAGTGAACCAGCAGTGGCAGAACTACCAGTGTGTAAGGACCTCAACATCATAACCATTCATGAGGTCACCAAGGTACCCATTACAGCAGAAGAGAACAAGGGTAGCCACATTGAGTCACAGTTCCTCCAGGATCTCAGTATTGCTGGTTGGGAGAGTATCAGCCTCTTCTCAGAGCCGCCACACCAAGAGGATGAAGATCCAAAATCAGATGGTGAAAGTTCTTCATCAACGGGCAGTGTCTCTTTGCACTCCAGCGACTCAGAAAAAGAGATTGATGTTGTCACTTCTTTGGCCTCCTTGTCTCGGGAGACAATGGGTAAGCACCTGGAGGTGGCTATAAAGGCCAATACGAGAGTGACAGACTCTACTGAGTGACTCTACTGAGTGACTCTACTGAGTGACTCTACTGTCACTACTGAGAAGTAAAAGCGCACAACGGGGAGCATTCCCAAGGGGAAACCTCCAAGGACCTGAACCTGCTTGCAGACTCTGGCCAACATCAAATAGTGCAGTCTGGAAACCCAGCAACAGCACACCTATGCCTCACCTTCACCTCATCTCTCTAGAGAACCACCAGCACCACATTGAGCTAGACGGACAGGTACCTCCATGAGTATTCCTCCCCCAACAAGTCCGCGACCTTGAGCCCAAGATCTTCAGATGCGGAGGATGAGGAGAGGCGATGGCCATGCAATGTCCTGAGGAGGCAGAGGAGGAATGAGTTGAAGCATTGTATGTTGGTTCTTCGAGATGAACAAGGCCTCAATGACAAGGCATCAAAAGTGGTCATCTTGAGAAAAGCAACAGAGTACGTTAGCAGGCTGAAGGCAGAGCAACAGAAACTAAATGCAGAAAGGGAGAAACCTCAGAAAAAACAGCAACAGCTGAGACACAAATTCTCCGAGCAAGAGTTGTCAAGCCACCAAGACAATATATGGACTCTTAAGCTTCCGCACATGTAAATAATTTTGATGTTATCTAATGTTATGTGTTTTTACTTATAGCATACAAGTCTTATCTTTGGAAAGAAAGGCAATATATGATTGCTTTTAAGAGTAATGTCCCTTTAAGATCTTAGTATGCTAATGAGCTAAGTACCATGACGTAGTCATGTGACTCGAAGCCAGAGTCACTCTGCAACTGTAACACCTGGAGGAAGGTTCTGTAAATAGCTTGCTCTGTGCTGTATGTAATAGTTAGCTGTAATAAACCTGTTTGAGATCTTCAGCATAACTGGACTCCACACATCTCATTTGTGTTGCATCGGACTACATAAAGAATTCATTACTATAGTTGCCCTGTAATCCTAGAGGAGCAATCCCTCCACTGGACAGCCAGCACCGTAGTTATGGCCCAATGGCAAAGATGGGTATGGGAATGTGCGGGGGGGTCCTTGTGGCATGAAACATGACCCTCCCCCCCCACCCCCTGGGAGGCCATCTTGTTTAACAGGCCGTGTTTCAGCCACTACATGGATCCCAGCTGCCGACTGGAAAATTCCAACCAGTGCAGGTGAGGGGCCCCTTAATTACCTCAATTGGCTATCCACTGTTTGCAGGCGGGTAGTCATTCCACCCCCAATCTGGCCTTTCCTGAAAATAGTTCGGGGGCAGGATGGTACAGGCAAGCTGGCATGCTGGCTAACAGTGCAAAATTACGTGCCTGCCCACCTCAGTTCCCATCTCCATCAGCCTCTGAAAATCCTGCCCTTGGTCAAAATTCACCCTTCAACCAACTTCGCTAAAATAAATGATCCAGTCATTATCTCATTGTTGTTTGTAGGAGTTTACTGTGCGCATACTGGCTGTTGTATTTCCTACACTACAACAGTGACTATACTTAAGAAGTACTTCATCGGATTCAAAGTGCTTTGGGACATCCTGAAGTTATGAAAGGCGCTATATAAATGAAAGTTCTACATTTAGTGAAAATGTGCAATATTCAACATACTGCATTTAAAAAAGCACAAAGATCTTATACCCTACCCATTTCAGTTTAGCAACTGCCAGAGATTCGAGTAAATAAACTGTTTTAATTCAGTTCACACATTTCCTCTTGCTTGAGTAAATTCATGTAAACATGACATGTTGATAGCCATTCCTTATCTTCTAGTTGAGAAATAAATGGGCCAACAGCATCTACTAGAACCAAAGTAGCTTTCACACAATAGCTTCGATGAAAGATTATTTCGATAGAGTTTTGCCTGGTGGGATTAAAAACAGCTGTTGCTAACACATACTCGCTGTGCCCATTGATCAGCTCTGTCAAACAAGTTCTTGCATTTTTGAGAACTGTGAAAACCATAGAGTACTCTGGGACCTTGACCTGAATGGCCTTTTCTTACTCTTGCTCTGTTTTTCTTGATATATTATCGCGAAGAGTTGGAAAAACACTTGGCCTAATGCCATGAACTTCTTTTGCTTCTGCTATTCCAACACTCTCCTGGCCAGTCTCCCTTCTTCAACCTTACAACTTGAGCTCATCCAAAACTCTACTGCCCATATTCTAACTCACACTAAGTCCGGTTCACCCATCACCCCTGTGCTCTCTGACCTACGCTGGTTCCCAGTCTACCAATACCTCAATTTTAAAATCCCTCCATGGCCTCACACCCTCCCCCTGCCTTCCCACCCTATCTCTGTAACCTCCACCAGCCCTAGATCCCTCCTAGATCTTTATGCTCCTCCAATTCTGGCCTCTTGCGCATCCCCGATTTTAATCTCTCCACTTCAGCTGCCTAGGCCCTAAACTCTGGAACTTCCTCCCTAAACCTCTCTGCCTCACTACGTCTTGCTCCTCCTTTAAGATGCTGCTGAAAACCCACCTCATTGGTCATTTGTCTTGATATCTTATGTGGCTCAGTGTTAAATTTTGTTTGATAACACTCCTGTGAAGCAGCTTGGGACATTTTACTATGTGAAATGCAAGTTGTTGTTGTTGTATTTCTCACAACAGTGGCTGGTAGTGAAGAACACGGGGCTGGATTCTCAGCACGGCTGACGTGACGTTATCTTCAAATGTAAATGATCTAATTGGGCCGAGGGGTGCGTGTGGTGCACAATCAGAGGCACCGGGACCAGATTGGAGGCGGGAAGCAGCTCCAGACTACAATGTTGAAAGGCAGACGAGGCCATGACAGGGCTTACTGTTGCTTTGCAGAATGGTGCAGGCAGCTGATCGGAGGATCAGCAGCATTACTGTGCAAACAAGTGGTCACACGGTGAACAGGAAGATAGGCGAAGCATTATCTTTCAATTACACATTCTTCTGGTTTTTTTGAAAAATTATCGATCTCAAACAATGTCCAACCGCATTGCTCCCAACAGCTAATCACTTATGTGCAATGGACGCTTCACTCCTCCCAGTCTACATTTTCAAAATTCCCTTCTGGCACTCCCCAACATGTTAACAAGCTCCCCAATGAGCTTAGCAGGCAGTTTAATAGATGCGAGGAGGTACCCGGCTCCCCACCCCCCGCCGTCTTGTTGAAAATTGCTGCACATTCAGGAGGGGTTGGGATCCAGAGACGCCTTCCAGGTGTTCAGTCTTCAATTCGCGCCCGCGCAAGTGAATGCCCCCAAAATGCTTTGAAAATCCAGCCCATAGTTTCTTTAGGTATCAGCTATGGCTCAGTTGGTCGCACCTTAGGTTGAGGGTTCAAGTCCCACACCGGAGACTTCCAATGCTGCACTGTCAGAGATGCCATCTTTCAGATGAGCCATTAAATTAAGGCCACGATTGCTCTCTTAGGTGAGCATAAAAGATCCCATAGCACTACACAACGCTCAAAAACACAGATTATCTAGTCACTTTCACATTGCTATTTGTGGGACCTGGCTTTGTGCAAATTGGCTGATGTGTTTCCCTACATTACAACAGTGACTATATTCAAAAGTTCTTCATCGACTATAAAGCACTTTGGGACATCCTGAGGTTGTGAAAGACAAATGCACATCTTTCTTTATGTCAGGAGTGAGACAGAAAAGCACCAGACATAAAGGGCTGAATTTTACGCCACCCCAGCAGGTCGGATGGTGGCATGGGAATGGATGGGGGCAGCGTCGAATTGAACGGGAGGCTCCGGGAGGCCTTCCCGTCATACTCCCGCCTCCGGTCAACTTTACGGTGTTCGGGCAATAGCTACTGGCCTTTCCAAGCGCCGGGGAGTGGGGGGTTGGGGAGGAGGGGGTACCATGGCAGTCGGGCACAAGGTTCCCGATTGAGGGCTGCCCCCGCCTCCCAACTCACCCCTGGGACCCAAGACGCCCCCCCAATATCCCTGGTGAGGCATGCCCAACTTGCCTTCACTCCTGGCTCCATGTCGTCTGCTGGGCTGCAGTCCCAGCAGTGGCCACCGCTTGCGGTGGCGCTGCTGGGACTAAGAGCTGCCGGCCCACTAATTGGCCGGTAGCTCACTGAGGTGGGACTTCCTCCCTCAAGCGGGTGGAAGTCCCGCCTTGGGACAATTGAAGCCCGGGGACCCGTAAAATATGGGACAGATCCCCGGGCTAGGCGGAAGTGGGTTCGCCACCAACTTTTCTGTCAGTGGCGAATTCCCATTCGCCTAAGGTAAAATCCAGCCCAAAGCTTTTATAGAGTAGATTGTTTCAAATATTAGAGAATACAATAATGGTGCAAAGAAATGTTTTTGTGTTTTAGTCTATGAATCTCCAGTCATATTAGCTGCTGATATATAGGCAGAAGCAATTGATGGTAATGGAGCAACACTCATCTTTTTTTTCATAAGTCTACGTCATTGACACAAGAATTTATGAAATAGTAGACCATATGGCCCATCGAGCCTGCTCCACCATTCAATATGATCATGGCTGACTTTCTGTCTCAACTCTACTTTCCCGCGCACTCCCCATATCCCTTGATTTCCCTGAGAGACCAAAAATCTGTCTATCTCAGCACTGAATATACTCAACAATGGAGCAATGGTAACCCTCTGGGGTAGACAATTCCAAAGATTCACAACCCTCTGAGTAAAGAAATATCTCAACTCATTCCTAAATGATTGACCCCCCTTATCCTGACAACGTGCCCCTGTGTTCCAGATTTCCCAGCCAGATGTAACAACCTCTCAGTGTTTACCCTGTCAAGCCCCTTCAGAATCTTGTATGTTTCAATGAGATCACATCCATTCTTCTAAACTCCAGAGAGTATAGACCCAATTTACACAGCCTCTCACCATCAGGCAATCCTCTCATCTCAGGAACCAATCTAGTGAACCTTCGTTGTACCGCCTCCAAGGCAAGTACATCCTTGCCTAGATATGGAAGCCAAAATTGTGTACAATACTCCATGTGTGGTCTAGCCAAAGCCCCATACAAATGAGGCAACACTTCCTTAATCTTGTACTTCAATCTCCTTGCAACGAAGGCCAACATGCCATTTGTCTTCCAAATTGAAATTCTAAATGACTCAACATTAAATACTAAAACAAAGCTAATTGAATTAATAGTTTATTTATTAAAGACAAACTAAGGTCTCAGTTTTTCAACATACATATTCAAATTCTTCCACAACTCATTGTTAACAAAATTATCTTGCTTTGGAAAGTCAGTGAGATGCTTACAATCATTTGGTGTTAGCCTTGGCTAAGGGATAGCACTCTTGCCTCAGAGTCAAAACGTCAGAGAATCATGGCCCCAGTCTAGAGATTTGAGTATGTAATCTAATCTAACACTACAGAATAATATGGAGAGAATGCCGTACTGTTTAAAAAGGGGCAGGGGAATTCTCCCAGTGCCCTTCCCAATATTTATTCCTCAACTAACGGCACTAAATTAGATTAACTTGGTCATTTTTCTCATTGTGGTTTGTGGGACCTTGATATAGACAAATAGGATGTTCCCCCACCCCACCCCCCCGCCCTCATAATATATTTCAAAAGAGATGCTGTGGCTGGAAAGCACTTGGGGCATCTCAAGCACGTGTATAACAGCAATGTAACTTCTTCTTACATGGAACAAGAATAGGCCATTACAACCCATCAAGCCTGCTTCTTCTGCCAACTATTTGCAACCTATCGCATCGGAGACTCTAAGCTCAAAATTACATTTCCTGACAGGATGTTTTTTTTTTCATTTGTTCCTGGGACGGGAGTGTTGATGGTAAAGCCAGCATTTATTGCCCATCCATAATTGCCCTTGAGAAGGTGGTGGTGAGCTGCCTTCTTGAACCGCTGCAGTCCATGTTGGGTAGGTACACCCACAGTGCTGTTAGGAAGGCAGTTCCACGATTTTGACCCAGCGACAGTGAAGGAACGGCGATATAGTTCCAAGTCAGGATGTTGTGTGGCTTGAAGGGGAACTTGCAGATGATGGTGTTCACAGGCATCTGCTGCCCTTGTCCTTCTAGGTGGTATAGGTCGTGGGTTTGGAAGGTGCTCTCTAAGGAGCCTTGGTGTATTGCTGCAGTGCATCTTGTAGGTGGTACACACTGCTGCCACTGTGCGTCGATGGTGGAGGGAGTGAATGTTTGTGGATAGAGTGCCAATCAAGTGGGTTGCTTTGTCAAGGATGGTGTTGAGCTTCTTTCTTATTGTTGGAGCTGCACCCATCCAGGCAAGTGGGGAGTATTCCATCACACTCCTGACTTGTGCCTTATAGATGGTGGACAGTATTTGGGGAGTCATGAGGTCAGTTATTCATCACAGAATTCCCCGACTCTGGCCTGCTCCTGTCACCACGGTATTTATTTGGCTGGTCCAGTTAAGTTTCTGGTTAATGGTAACCTCCAGGATGTTGTTGGTGAGGCATTCAGCAATAGTAATGTCAGTGAATGTCAAGGAGAGATGGTTAGATTCTCTCTTGTTGGAGATGGTCATTGCCTGGCACTTGTGTGTCGCAAACATTACTTGCCACTTATCAACCCAAGCCTAAATGTTATCCAGCTCTTGCTGCATGCAGGCATGGACTGCTTCAGATTCTGAGGAGTTACAAATGGGGCAGAAAACTATGCAATAGTTAGCGAACATCCCTACCTCTGATCTTATGATGGAGGGCAGGTCATTGATGAAGCAGCTGCAGATGGTTGGGCCTAGGACACTAACCTGAGAAGTCCCTGCAGTGATGTCCTGGAGCTGAGATGATTGGCCTCCAACAACTACAACCATCTTCTTTTGTGCTAGGTATGTCTACAGCCAGTGTAGGGTTTTCCCGCTGACTCCCATTGATTACAATTTTGCTAGGGGTCCTTGATGCCATACTCGGTCAAATGCTGCCTTGATGTGAAAGGCAGCCACTCTCACCGCACCTATTGGGATCCCTGATTCATAAAGATAGGAACATAGGAGCAAGAGTAGGCCATTCAGCCCATCATGCCTGCTCTGTCATTCAATGTGATCATGGCTGATCTTCCACTTCAATGCCTTTTTCCCACTGTATCCCCATATCCCTTTATGTTATTGGTATTTAGAAATCTGTCAATCTCTGCTTTAAACATACTCAATGACTGAGCTTCCACAGCCCTCTGGGGTGGAGGATTCCAAAGATTCACAACCCTCTGAGTAAAGAAATTTCTCCTCATCTCTGTCCTAAGTGGCTTCCCCCTTATTATGAAATAGTGTCACCTGGTTCCAGACTCCCCAGTCAGGGGAAACATCTTACCTGCATTTACCCTGTCTATCCCTTTAAGTATTTTGTAGGTTTCAATGATATCACCTCTCATTCTTCGAAACTCTATAGAATACAGGCCCGGTTTCCCCAATTTCTCTTCATAGGCCAGTCCCGACATCCTGGGAACAAGTCTGATGAACCTTCATTGCACTCCCTCTATGGCAATACTATCATTCCTAAGGTAAGGGGACCAAAACTGCACACGGTATTCCAGGAGTGGTCTAACCAAGGTTCTATACAATTGGAGCAAGATTTCACTACTCCTGTACTCAAATCCTCTTGCGAGAAAGGCTAACATACCCTTAGCCATCTTAATTTCTTGCTGTGCCTACATGTTAGCTTTCAGTGACTTATTGACAAGACACCCAGGTCTCTTTGTACATCTACACTTGCTAATCTCTTACCATTTAAGAAATGCTCTGCACATCTATTCCTCCTACCAAAATGGATAACCTCACATTTTTCCACCTTTTATTCCATCTGCCACATTCTTGCCCACTCACTAAGTCTGTCCAAATCCCCTTGAAGCCACTTTGCATCTTCCTCACAACAGACATTCCTACCTAGTTTTGTGTCATCTACAAAATTGGAAATATTACATTTCTTCCCCACATCCAAATCATTGATATATGTTGTGAACAGTTGGGGCCCAAATACTGATCCTTGCGGTACCCCACTAGTCACAGCCTTCCAATGCGAGAATGACCCATTTATTCCTACTCTCTGCTTGCTGCCTGTTAACCAATCGTTAATCCATGCCAGTATATTACCTCCTATCCCATGTGCTTTAATTTTGCTAACCAACCTCCTGTGGGGGACTTTATCAAAAGCCCTCTGAAAATCCAAGTATACCACATCCACCGACTCCCCTTTATCAATTCTGTTAGTAACATCTTCAAAAAACTCCAACAGATTCGTCAAACATGATTTCCTATTCATAAATCCATGTTGACTATGCCCAATCAGATCATTATTATCCAAGTGTCCCTTTATCACATCCTTTCGAATAGATTCCAACATTTTCCCTATGACTGATTTAAAGCTAACAGGTCTGTAGTTCCCTGTTTTCTCTCTCCCTCCCTTTTTAAATAGTGGGGTGATATTTGCAACCTTCCAATCTGCAGAAACTGTTCGAGAATCTTTTGAATTTTGAAAGATCATCACCAATACATCCACTATCTCCACAGCTACCTCTTTCAACACTCTGGGATGTAGAATATTAGGTCCCGGAGACTTATCAACCTTCAGCACCATTAATTTCTCCAATACAACCTTCTTAGTAATACTAATTTTCTTCAATTCCTCATTCCCCCTAATCCCTTGGATCTCTAATTCTGGGAGATTTCTTGTATCTTCCTCAGTGAAGACAGACACAAAGTAATCATTTAGCTTCTCTGCCATTTCTCTATTCCCCATTATAAATTTTCCTGACTCTGCTTGTAATGGACTCATATTTGTCTTAGCCAAACGCTTCCTTTTTACACACCTATAGAAGCTTTTACAGTCCGTTTTAACATTTTTTGCTAGCTTGCATTCATATTCTATTCTCCCTTTATCAGTTTCTTCCTCCTCCTTTGCTGTATTCTAAAATCCTCCCAAGCCTCAGGTTTACTACTATTTCTGGCAACTTTATAGGCCTTTTCTTTTAATCTTATACAATCCTTAACTTCCTTTGTTAGCCACAGTTGACTGCCTTTACTTATGGGGCTTTTGTGCCTTGAAGGAATGTATAGTTGCTGTAAACTATGTAATATTTCTTTAAAGACTATCCATTGCCTATGTACCGTCATACCTTTTAATGTATTTTCCCAATCCACCTCAGCCAATTTTCCCCTCATACCTTCATAATTTCCTTTGTTCAAATTTAACACCCTGGCTTCAGATAGAACTACCCCACTTTCAAACATAATCTAAAATTCTATAGTCTTATGATCAGTCATCCCTAAAGGTTCTTTTACAACAAGATTATTAATCAACCCTTTCTCATTACATAATACTAGATCTAAAATAGTATGTTCTCTAGCCGGTTCCTCAACAGACTGCTCTAGAAAACCATCCCTAACACAATCCAGAAACTTGTCCTCCACAGCATTAGTGCCCATTAGGTTTACCCAGTCTATGTGCAGATTTAAGTCACCCATAATTACAGTATTACCCATGCAACATGCTTCTCTAATCTCCTGATTAGTACCATGCCCCACACTAACACTACTGTTTGGTGACCTGTAAACAACTCCTACCAATGTTTGCTGCCCCTTACTGTTTCTTAGCTCCACCCAAACAGATTCCACATTTTGTTCTTCTGAGCAAAGTTCATACTTACCCATCTGCACATCTCTGCTATTCAGTTTTATTTGGCTGCACTTCAAAGGCAACAGCCCAGAATCAGAAGTGATGCCAAAACCAGAGCACATTCCAAAGACAATTTCCTAGAATCAGAGGAGCTCCCAATACCTACATTGTGCTCTACAGGTGCAGTGCATACAGACTACATGTGCCACCTTTTCATTTAGCATTGTGGTGTATATTGGAGTTGTTGGCACATGCTACGTCCTTTATATGTGGCAATGTTCACAATAGGATCTTGGCAGATGAGTATTATTGAGATGTTGGCAGTTGCCCAATGTAATGAATTTTCTTGTATCTTAAAGTTTTAAAGTAAATGGTAAGTGTCCCTCCTATGTAACATGATAGGAGGGTAATTTTGCAAGGCTTCACTCCGAGTTAACAATGAGTGTAGGTCAGAGAATCAATGATGCCAATGGTATCTCTAACCCATGCTGCATTCTAGAGACTTTATCCCCCGAGTCTGGCAGAATGATTTCTTATAACTACAGCACCTACATAATAAGGAGCAGGGGAGTGGAACTAATTGGTTGATTCTTTCTAAGTGCCAATACAAGCATGCTGGGCTGAATGGCCTCCATCTGTGCTGCAAGATTATATGAAGATAAATTTATAAATACCTTTTCTCACATAGTTAGCAGACTGAAGTGGTATGGCATACAAATATTATTTCCTCTGGTGAAGGACTCCAGAGCAACAGTTGAATAACCTTTCAATTAGAGCTAGGCGGTCTGAGTTGAGGCCTGGAGACGCCTCTTCACACAAAGGGTAATGATAACCCGGAATTCTCACCTGCTAAAGGCTGTGGATCCTGGCTCAGTTGGAGCTTTCAAGGCTGAGACTGATAGATATATGTTAGGAAAATGTGTTGAGCAATATGGATTTAAGAGACGCATCTAATTGAATGCTGAAGCAGGCTCGAGGGGTTGAATGGCCTACTCTTATTTCTATGAATAGCTTTGGTAGGGAGCAGTGAGCTTCTTAGGAAGAGATTCAGTCTGGGCGTAGACTGTGGCACAGGAGTGATTAAGTGGAATCAATTTTAAGAGCAATTTTATCAATGGAAAATCTTTCTGCTCATAAGATGATAGAACTGATTATTTATCATTTGTTCTGCAAACAGGAGGAGAGGGTTCCATTTATTTGGCCATGGCCACACAGAATGGGTTGAATTTAATGGCCTTGGCCCCATCCACTAGCTAGAAAACTTGGGCCAAACCTGCCACTGCCATTTTTGGAAGCCCCGATGGAATTCAATGGAAATCAGGCAGTTAACTGCCTGACATTGAAATGTTTTCCCCTTTAAGGTTGAAAAGCCAATTGGAGAGCCGACAGCATGGAGGAGGGGCTGGAATCAAGGTGAGTTTGTGGGAATCTCCAGACCCATTCAGGTGAGGGTGGGGGTGGCAGGGGCAGTGGGGTGTCTTTCAGCACAGGCGACCCCCCCCAACCTGAGCCCACAAGGAGGCCTCCAGCTTTTACCGAGCGGTCTCCCCAAGTGGTGGGAGGATGAGGGCCTTAAGTGGCCATTAATTGGCCAATTAAGCAGCTCAATTGGCCTCCATGCAGGAAGGCTGGCTCCCACCTTCCCCACCCCGACTTAAATGGGAAGAGTCAGGAAGGTGATGGGCACTCCACCCATGACCTTCTCTCCCATTTCTACGATACTCCGCCTCCCAGCCCATTGATAAGGGGGGAATTAAATTACCCCTGATATTTCTGATGCAGGACAATACACACCAGACGACTATAAAATCAGAGCCCTTATCCTGTTTGAGACTTGAAGAATACAACTGTCTGTCTGTAAGCTGTAGTAAATAAGAAGCAACTTCCAATGTGAAGCACCCCAACTTTATAAATAATCAGCAACTTTTGGGGTAGATTTATGAATTAGCACTTTCCGAGGCAGATATTTGTGCAATGAAACTTGACACTAGCAGGTTAGCAGACTACACACAATCTTCGCTTCATTGAATTAACAGAAAATTTGAAATGAGGCATGATCATTTTGTGCCGAGGCACTAATTGTTAAAATCAACCATTACATTTTGCTGAGGATGAGTGCTAAACTGAATTGTTAAACCTGAAAGAAACTGTCTACACCAGTTTTGGTTAGTGCACTGAATACCATGCTTTAGACCAGTTTAAATGCTTATGGGTTCTGATGTGCCTGCCCCTTTAAATAAAAATCACCAGAATAACATTGAAATGATTTATGCCTCTAACCCCTTGTAGGGACTAAACCAAATCAGGAGCACATCCCCACGAATTTCCCTTAATCAAGTTCAAACCAGACCAATTGCCAGACACTTATTTGGGTCCAAAGAATTGCACTAGCTTTCCCTCAAAGAAATAAAACCAACAGAGAATTTTACCATCTTTCATATAGCCAATTTTTAATATTTTTATGGCTAAGTCATAAATACCCCAGATATTATAAGGGTCTGGGAAACTCTCTTCAATACGTATCTCTCTACTTAAAGAGACACAGAGCGGGGGTTCTTGTAGTTGTATACAGAATACTACATGAGATGATTTATTAACTTTGATATATTTATTAAAGATTTTAACATGCAATAAACTTAAGTGGATAAGTATATCACAATATCAAACATTATTGAGAGATGTAACATATATTCTTATTACTAATATAGAATCCAAAAGTTTAACCTTGCTAATGTTACAGCAAAATTATCTCAGAATATCCAGAATATCCATTAAAATTTAAAGTAAACTTGTATCTTAAATCTCCGAATAAGGCATGAAATGAGAAGTGCTGTCAAGGAGGTGTTTGCTTCAAAACCTTGTATTTTTATACTATTTCTAAGGTGTCATATGACTTTTGCATTAGATGTGACCTTTCTGTGTTCCCTTTTAAAATCTATATCTGTAATTTAATGTTTTCCTGGAATTTGCAGTTTGTGAGCTTTAATCTGGTCAAAATGTTCATAATTGTGTTTATCTGACCTCTCTTGTTCCTGTGAGTACATTCCATTTGTTGTTAATTACCCTTTCCATGGTACCCACAGCAACCTCTGGAGCTGACCTGTCTGAACAACAACCCCATAAACCTATTAAGTTTTATTGCTACCTCTTACTGAGGTCACACAGGATATTTCAATGTTTGTGTTTATCTCCCAAATCCCTGGCAACAGCAATTCTATTCGAACAGAGACCCCTGATAACAAAGATTCTATTCTAACAGACTTGGCAATGTTTAACTCTACCATCTTAAAGGGGAACTTCAGTGAGTTCTGAAAACTAATCATTTATTCAATCTTTAACACTAAAGGCATAATATACTAACTATTTCCAAATTCTACTTAATCAAGCCTATTATACCTTTATTCCTTCACAACATGTCCTCCTTATATCTTTTTCTTTCTTTTGGGCCTCCTTATCTCGAGAGACAATGGATATGCGCCTGGAGGTGGTCAGTGGTTTGTGAAGCAGCGCCTGGAGTGGCTATAAAGGCCAATTCTGGAGTGACAGGCTCTTCCACAGGTGCTGCAGAGAAATTTGTTTGTTGGGGCTGTTGCACAGTTGGCTCTCCCCTTGCGCCTCTGTCTTTTTTCCTGCCAACTACTAAGTCTCTTCGACTCGCCACAATTTAGCCCTGTCTTTATGGCTGCCCGCCAGCTCTGGCGAATGCTGGCAACTGACTCCCACGACTTGTGATCAATGTCACACGATTTCATGTCGCGTTTGCAGACGTCTTTATAACGGAGACATGGACGGCCGGTGGGTCTGATACCAGTGGCGAGCTCGCTGTACAATGTGTCTTTGGGGATCCTGCCATCTTCCATGCGGCTCACATGGCCAAGCCATCTCAAGCGCCGCTGACTCAGTAGTGTGTATAAGCTGGGGGTGTTGGCCGCTTCAAGGACTTCTGTGTTGGAGATATAGTCCTGCCACCTGATGCCAAGTATTCTCCGAAGGCAGCGAAGATGGAATGAATTGAGACGTCGCTCTTGGCTGGCATACGTTGTCCAGGCCTCGCTGCCGTAGAGCAAGGTACTGAGGACACAGGCCTGATACACTCGGACTTTTGTGTTCCGTGTCAGTGCGCCATTTTCCCACACTCTCTTGGCCAGTCTGAACATAGCAGTGGAAGCCTTACCCATGCGCTTGTTGATTTCTGCATCTAGAGACAGGTTACTGGTGATAGTTGAGCCTAGGTAGGTGAACTCTTGAACCACTTCCAGAGCGTGGTCGCCAATATTGATGGATGGAGCATTTCTGACATCCTGCCCCATGATGTTCGTTTTCTTGAGGCTGATGGTTAGGCCAAATTCATTGCAGGCAGACGCAAACCTGTCGATGAGACTCTGCAGGCATTCTTCAGTGTGAGATGTTAAAGCAGCATCGTCAGCAAAGAGGAGTTCTCTGATGAGGACTTTCCGTACTTTGGACTTCGCTCTTAGACGGGCAAGGTTGAACAACCTGCCCCCTGATCTTGTGTGGAGTAAAATTCCTTCTTCAGAGGATTTGAACGCATGTGAAAGCAGCAGGGAGAAGAAAATCCCAAAAAGTGTGGGTGCGAGAACACAGCCCTGTTTCACACCACTCAGGATAGGAAAGGGCTCTGATGAGGAGCCACCATGTTGAATTGTGCCTTTCATATTGTCATGGAATGAGGTGATGATACTTAGTAGCTTTGGTGGACATCCGATCTTTTCTACTAGTCTGAAGAGACCACGTCTGCTGACGAGGTCAAAGGCTTTGGTGAGATCAATGAAAGCAATGTAGAGGGGCATCTGTTGTTCACGGCATTTCTCCTGTATCTGACGAAGGGAGAACAGCATGTCAATAGTCGATCTCTCTGCACGAAAGCCACACTGTGCCTCAGGGTAGACGCGCTCGGCCAGCTTCTGGAGCCTGTTCAGAGCGACTCGAGCAAAGACTTTCCCCACTATGCTGAGCAGGGAGATTCCACGGTAGTTGTTGCAGTCACCGCGGTCACCTTTGTTTTTATAGAGGGTGATGATGTTGGCATCGCGCATGTCCTGGGGTACTGCTCCCTCGTCCCAGCACAGGCATAGCAGTTCATGTAGTGCTGAGAGTATAGCAGGCTTGGCACTCTTGATTATTTCAGGGGTAATGCTGTCCTTCCCAGGGGCTTTTCCGCTGGCTAGGGAATCAATGGCATCACTGAGTTCCGATTTGGTTGGCTGTATGTCCAGCTCATCCATGACTGGTAGAGGCTGGGCTGCATTGAGGGCAGTCTCAGTGACAGCATTCTCCCTGGAGTACAGTTCTAGGTAGTGCTCAACCCAGCGGTCCATCTGTTTGCGTTGGTCAGTGATTATGTCCCCCGATTTAGATTTGAGGGGGGTGATCTTCTTGATGGTTGGCCCAAGAGCTCTCTTCATGCCATCATACATTCCTCTGATGTTTCCGGTGTCTGAGGCCAGCTGAATATGACTGCATAGGTGTTGCCAGTAGTCGTCCTTATATATGCCCCAGAATAAAGCACAGTCATCTTTTAATTATGATTTTCCTGTTTCTAATTCCTAGCATTCCAGTGGGTCTTGGATTCTATTTCCCTGCTAATAAGGGCGGTGGGGTGTCGGGGGTTGGTCTGTTGGCGGGATGAGATGGTGGGGGAAAGATGCAATTGGTTCTTCAGCAGTCTGTGTCCAGCACTGGATCCCTCTTCCATGCAAAAGGGGAACGTTACTGGTGTTTCATATTTCTCAATAGAAGCTCAGGCTCTACCCTGGGATAATATGGGCTAAACCTTCACTTTTATTCTATGACTAGTTAATTTTATGGGATCAAAGCAACCCTTCTCCTAGCCAAATGTTTACCCTGGCATTGTATCTGCATCATGACCTATATGAAGTTAAATTAAAAAGCTGCCAATCGGACACGCATCTGGACAAATCACACAGCATGTTTATATTTGAACTGTGTGACTATGATATCTCCCTCAAACAAACTGTTGATAAACAATGGCCCCAAAATTCCAACTTGGCTCAAGGGTAGAGAGCAGGCAGATTGGTTGCTTGGAACCAGATATTAGGGTGGGCAGGATTCTGTCTCTTATTCTTTTGTTTTACAGCCATTTTGGAGGAGTGGTGGCCAGATCTTCTGCCTGACTCCACTACACCAAGAAGTTGTGTCTGGGATCCAGACACTTCCCCAGAAATTCTATCCTTTAAGGCCTCCTCAGACCTCAGTCAGATGAAAGCTAAAACAAGGCTCCAACCATTCACCAAGGTATTGTAATCAATCTCAGAAGGGATTTATTATCTTCCCCAGCATGCTACCTTGCTCCATTGGATGAAGAAGTTTAGAACAGTCCCTTTGCCAGCCCTTCTCTCTACTATTGGAGCAGAATAGCAACAATCAACCAGTTTTTAAAAATTCTTTCGTGGGATATGGGCATCACTGACAAAGCCATCTCCAGGGGAGACGGTGGCATAGTGGTAAGGTATGGACAAGTAATCCAGAGACTAAAGTTAATGCCCTGGGGACTCGAGTTCAAATCCCACCACAGCAGCTGGGGGAATTTAAATTCAAATAATTAATAATAATCTGGAACTGAAAGCTCGTCTCTGTAATGGTGCCATAAAACTATCAATTGACATAAAAACCCATCTGGTTCACTAATGCCCTTTAGAGAAGGAAATCTGCCATCCTTTCCTGGTCTGGCCTACATATGACCCACAGCAATGTGGTTGACTGTAAAGTGCCCTTTGAATTGGCTGAGCAAACCATTCAGTTCAAGGGAAATTTGGGATGGGCAACAAATGCTGGCTTGCCTGTGACGCCCACATCCTGTGAAAGAATTATTAAAAAATGTTTCCCATAAACTCAGTGTCTTCAGAGGGTAGTGGATCTGGAGTCACATGTAGGGCAGCAGATTTCCTTCCCTAAAGTACATTAATGAAGCAGATAGAGATTTCTTTTTGCAACAATCGATGATAGTTTCGTAGCACCATTACTAAGACGAGCTTTCAATTTCAGATTGCCAGAGTGGGATTTGAACCCATGTCCCCAGAACATTAGTCTGGGCCTCTAGATGACTCATCCAGTGACATTACCACAACGCCACCGCCTCCCTTAATATGCTGGTGGATCAAGTTCATTGTAGTTGATGTGCCTTTTAGGTGCTGGTGTCCTGTCCCAGCCATGCGGATGACGCTGTCCTTAGAGTATAAAATGGATGTTTTTCAATGGAGAATAGCAATATGCTCAGTCATGTAAAATAAACCAGATTGGCAGCTTAAAATTGGGTTTTGTCTCACTAGAATGTGTACCAGTCTGCCTTCTGAAACAGAGGAGAAGCATACACAGGAGATCACAGTATCTGATACACAACAAGGAACCTTAATACTGTCCCTGCGTCATGCTACAATTTAACTGGATATTAGGGAGTAAAGATACACTTCAGATCATAGGGTACCTGGGGTCAGCTTACAGTAGTGACCAATGATTACAAATCAGAGAGAACAGATGCCAAATTTGTAGTAGCCATATGTTTGTTTGACACTTGTTTCAAAACATTCTAATTGTGTTTTACCTGCCGCTCAAGTTCCTTCATGTTTCCTGCTTGATCCTTATACTGGCTTCTGTTATTGATTTAATTTCTTCCAGTGTACCAAGAACTTCATTAATAGTGCCCTGCTGTTTTCAATGGATAAGATCTGGCTTTCAACATCATGTAAGGTTTTGAGCAATCCACACCAGCACTGATTGCACATTACATCACAACAGAAAGTCCCACATTTCACTTACAAGGAAAACTAACTGGTCAAAAGACAAAGCTAATAAATCAAGAGAATACAGATTCATGCAGATAGGACTTTTGCAGGAAGCAGTTAGAAGGAAACAGGAGTTCTGAAGAAGTCCACAGTTGGCAAAGGGTAAATATAATGGACAAACACTTTGAAGATGTAAACCACATACACTCAAAACAGTGAATAAAATTCATTCAGCTTTAATACTTCTTGCATTGTATCATGGTTTCCTTGTACCAGTTGTCCAAAAGTAAATGTAAAGAACATAGAGTTCTTGACAAATAACTAAACAGATAAAACAATGAGCAGTGCTGTTATTGTAAACATGTCCAACAGAATGCAAGAACAATTGCACAACTCACGAGAGGAACAAAACAGTGAGACGCTCCCACCTGTCTCAGGGCTAGACTATCTTATCTACTGCTGATGGTAGCTATACCATTGTCCTCATGGTCTTCCTAGGTATGCTGTTGCTTCTCATTCACACGTCCATGGTAAAGTCTCTCTCTGTTCATGGCAATATTGTACTGTCATTATTTCACACATCTTCTCTGGAACATATTGATCTATGCAAAACACATTTAAGGAGAGGCTTTAGACATGCACAAGGAAGAAGAGATGGGGAGGGTGGGAAGAGGTCATTAGAATGGGAGAAGGTGTATTTGAAGTATAAAAAGGAACAATTATCAATATATTAGATTTAGAATTGCAATGTAATCAGATAGATTTGATCCATTTTATATACATGCATGTTTAAGATCGAGGCTATTAGATTTTGAATTAACATACAAGGCAGACCATTAAAACATTTGAATTGTAGCTAACCAGATAACACGAGCAATTTAATTGTCCATTTTCCAGAAACAATCCTACAAGGGCATCGTCATGAAAGGAATGCAGTCAGATGGTAATATTCCTTCAGTTAGATAGAATTGGTTCACCAATGTTACCACAACAGGTTGTTTGTTTATGCAACTTTCCTTTAGCATAATGGTTTAATTGGCAGTTGTGGTGAAAATCACAAGTTCTGCAGCTTCAGGATTTGCAGACATTTAAGCAGAATAGTTGAGTTCTTCAATTTCCCCCACCGCCTCCGTATAACAAAACTGGTAGTTAAAATGAGGTATACTCTTAATGCCAGATTTGTTAATTAGCAATCTGTTCAGTTTACACATAAAGCATGTTAAGTAAAGAACTTTACTATACAACTGTAATATTGTATGAATATTATGCTATCTGTTAGTTTGTTGAATCACTTACATGATAGATATTTTGTACTCATCTAGTATGAGTTGTATTACAGTGGAATCTATATTTCAAACAATACTTAAGCCTGACCTCAGTGGGTCTAAGGTGTGTGGAATCTTTCATTCACAGTCTCATAGTAAAAACAGAAAATCAGAAGATTCTGCAACATAACTTGCCTTTATATAATTCTGACAGTGTTAACTTTGTTTCTCTCTCCGTAGATGATGCCTGTCCTGCTGAGTATTTCCAACATTTTCTGTTTTTATTTTGGATTTCAAGCCTCCACGTATTTTTCTTTTTTAAATTTTTGGTGAAAGCAAAATACTGCGGATGCTGGAAATCTGAAATAAAAACAGAAAGTGCTGGAAATACTCAGCAGGTCAGGCAGCATCTGTGGAAAAAGAGTTAACATTTCAGATCGATGACCTGCTGTGTATTTCCAGTACTTTCTGTTTTTATTTTATTTTTGGTGAGTTTGGATGAGGAGTAAATATTGGCTAGGAGACTGGGGGGAGCTCCCCTGCTCCTCTTTGAAGTAGTGCCATGGGATTTTTACATCCACCTGAGAGAGTAAACAAGGCCTTGGTTTAAAACAATCTGTAAGGCAGCAACTTCAACAGTGCAGTGTTCCATCATACTGTACTAGAATGTCAGCCTAGATGATATACAGAAGTCTCTGGAGTTAGACTTGAACCCATGACTTTCTACTGAGGTGAGATTGCTAGCGCTGCACATTTATAACATCAACACAGACCAGTTGAGCTAAATAGCCTGTTTTGGTGCTGTTGATTTGATGTGTAATTCAGAGTGCTGTTTTATCACTGTAAAATGCCTTTTCATCCATGTGCCTGATTGTATTTGTTCTTTTTTGGGGGTCAGGAGTTACACAGAGGAGTCAACAACTGTGGTTGCAACATATAGCCCATATCTCCGAGGAACCAGATATTCATCTTCCCTTCTCTATCAAAGAACTATGACTTTTGTTTTCCTTTGCATGTAAGCATCTGATGTATACCTGGAGGACATGCATAAGCCTGCATTGTTTCTGACGATGCATGCCAATGGAATAATAACCCTGAAAGTGCAGTGTGGATGATTGGCTTCCTTTCAGGTCTCTGCGGATGAGGTGACATACCTCAGTCACAAGCTCTTTGCTGATGCTGAGATTCATCATGCACTACTCCTCCTATCATGTTCAGGTTGATGACTATGTTGCAGTCTGAGAGGCAGCAGAGCCTGGTTAATCTATGAGTCATGCAGCCCCCTGGCCCTCTGACTTCCATGGTCAGCCTTCCTTCTTTTGCAGTAAGACTCAATTCCCAAAGCCGTCCACCACTGTGGATTTTCTTGCTCCACGTTTGGAACTGTAGTCAACCAATTATAGAGATTAATTGCTATGATAGGTCAACACTCCATTATTGTTGTATGATGCAACCAGAATGAGAAGAGGTGAAATAGATGGACCTTGGCATTTTTCCATTCAGAAATTCCTATGTTCCTACAATGCCTATTGCACCCATGGCAGATGCGCCATGGTTATACATCCAAAATAAGCCCTTAACCAATGCAAATGTTGTGTTAGCGGAGAGACCTCACAATTAATTTACATCACCCAAATAATCTTGTAGTTACTCTTGATCGAAGGCCATAACGAGCAAAAAGATGTTTTTGCTAATGTAAGTGGAAGCTCTGAGTAGTGGTATAAATGGATGAATAGTTATGATGTGCATGGGCACACCATCACCTCCAAGTCCCCCTCCATGTCACATACCACCCAGACTGGGGCATGTATCACCATTCTTTTCTCCCTACCTAACAGCACTGTGGGACTACCTTCACCACATGGGCGACAACCATTCAAGAAGAAGGATTATCACCAACTTCCCCAGGGTAACTAGAGGTGGGCAATAAAAATTTTGGCCTTGCCAGCTACATCCATATCCAAGAATGAGTAAGAAAAATGTTCCATCAGTGCTGCAACCCTACTTACACAAGTCTACATTTTCATCGATTAATGCACATGGAAAATTATGGCCTTAAGATTCAATTGAACCCACAATGAGGGTACATAAGCAGAAGTAATGTTCACCTGCAAATTTTAAGTCACAAATTCAAATTCCAGCATTAAGTAAGCACAATGTGAAGCCAACCTGAAGCAATACTTAATATTACTATATCTTATAACAAGTCTCAAAAGCATAAAATTGAAAAGAAATTAGACTTACATTTATACATCATCTTTCATGCTCCCAGAAGGTCCTAAAGTGCTTTACAGCTTTTGAAGAGTAGTATTCTTATAATGTAGGAAATGTAGCAGCTAACCTGCTCATAGTAATATCCCACTAACAGCCTAAGATCATTGTTTTAGCTGTTGGTTGAAGGATAAATAATGGCCAGGACATGAGGGAGAACTCTCCTGCTGTTCTTCCAATAGTGCTGTGGGATCTTTTACTCCCTCCTGAGATAGCAGATAGGGGCTCTGTTTGATATCTCAAAGGAACATAGGAGCAAGATTAGGCCATTCAGCCCATTGAGTCTGCCTCACCATTCAATACGATCATGGATGATCTTCCACTTCAATGCCTTTTTCCTACACTATCCTCATATCCCCTTATATCATTTATATTTAGAAATCTGTCACTCTCTGCTTTAAACATACTCAATGACTGAGCTTCCAGAGCTCTCTGGGGTAGAGAATTCCAAAGATTCACAACCCTCTGAGTAAAGAAATTTCTCCTCATCTCTATTCTAAGTGGCTTCCCCTTTATTTTGAAATTGTGTCCCCTGGTTCTATTCTCCCCAGCCAGTGGAAACATCTTAGTTGCACCTACCCTGACTATCCCTTTAAGTATTTTGTAGGTTTCAATGAGATCACCTCTCATTCTTCAAAACTCTAGAGAATACAGGCCCAGTTTCCCCAATCTCTCTGCATAGGACAGTCCCCCCACCCTGGGAACAAGTCTGGTGAACCTTCTTTGCACTCCCTCTATGGCAATAATATCATTCCTAAGGTAAGGGGACCAAAACTGCACACAGTACTCCAGGAGCGGTCTAACCAAGGTTCTATACAATTGAAGAAAGATTTCATTTTCATTTCTCTTGTACTCAAGTCCTCTCGCAATAAAGGCTAACATACCATTAGCTTTTTTAATTGCTTGCTGCACCTACATGTTAGCTTTCAGTGACATATTGATAAGGACACCCAGGTCCCTTTGTACATCTACACTTCCTAATCTCTTACCATTTAAGAAATACTCTGCACATCTATTCCTCCTACCAAAGTGGATAACCTCATATTTTTTCGCATTATATTCCATCTGCCACATTCTTGCCCACTCATTAGCCTGTCCAAATCCTCTTGAAGCCACTTTGCATCTTCCTCACAACAGACATTCCGACCTAGTTTTGTGTCATCTAAAAGTATCTCCAACAGTGTAGCACTCCATTAATATGCACATAAGTGTCAGTCTGGATTGTGTACCAAAGTGGGACATGAACCCACAACCTCTTAAGTTGGAGGCGAGAGTGCTGAGTCGCAGTTGACACAGCAAGAGCTTCACACTAGCAAAACTATATGCGTATTACAACATTTCTGCCATTGATATGTTGTCGCCAGGTGCCTTCAGTGTGATGGCAGACTTAATCATCTGGCCCCATTGCAACACATTCTCTTGATTAAGCATGCATCACTCAAATGACCAGTTCTTGTTCCGTACAATTAGAAGGCCCAGTAAGGATACTGAATCAAAATAACATGCATCATATATCTTCAAACCAACTGTAACAGCACCACATATTGCTTCAAGTCTGTAATTTATTTCAATGAACCAGAGCAGCTTAGAGAGCAAATCAAAAAAAAAAATCAAGAGGGATGCTGAAGAAGAAAAATAGGGATGATTTCACGCTATGTGATATTCGTATATGATTTACTAGAGGGCTTCAAAATTACGAAGGGATTTGATAAAGTAGATAGAGAGAAGCTATTTGCACTGCCAGGAGAGTCGGTAATGAGAGGTCATGGATGTAAGATAATTGGCAAAAGAACCAGGGGTGAGATGAAAAATAGTTTTCTGTCGAGTTATAATCTGAACTGCTCTGCCTGAAAGGATGGTGGAAGCAGATTCAATCGTAACTTTCAAAAGGGAATTGGATATATACTTGAAAAGGAAACATTTGCAGGGCCCAGGTGAAAGAGCTGGCCAGTGAGACGAATTGGATGGTTCTTTCAAAGAGCTGAATGGCCACTTCAATGCTGGAAGATTCTATGATTTCATTAATCAAAACAGGTGATACCTTTGTTAAAATATTGGACAAGACAACAAATGTGCATCAATCATAATTAGGTCATCTTCAATATTTGAACTTTCAGCTTTCGCTACCTGTGTACTGAGGACCTTTTGCTTTCTCAGCTCATTATTTCTCGCCACCACTGATAATTTACTCTTGATTACTGTGGAAGAGTGAGTGAGCTCACAGCAGGAACCTGCTGAGGGTCAACTGAAGCGTTAGTTTTGTGATGGAATAACACTTGCTGCCCGACTGAACATTCTCTGTAGTTAAGGCCATGTGCCACCTCAGGAGGATGGGGTTGGGGGGGAGGTCTGATCAATATCCTTCCACAAACTATTTGAAGGAGAGTATCTGGCTTGCGACACGTTTGGTTGGTTGTTTTCAAGTTAGCTCATTCGCACTCATGTGATTATCATGATTTGTGAGCTATTTGATCAAACCAGTCCACATATGACACTTCATTTCAAATATGCTGAGCGTGATAGGATCCCAAATAGTTCCTGAATTTCTGACATGCCATCTGTAGTCCACCTCTTCAGTCTGCTGTCACAGTCTGAGGAGTGTCACATGTTTATCATGTATGTGGAATGCCATTACATCATTCTGAAATAGGGGGCTGTGCTTTTATGTTTTTTGCAGCCTC
Organism: Heterodontus francisci; assembly: GCF_036365525.1. Lineage (NCBI taxonomy): Eukaryota > Metazoa > Chordata > Chondrichthyes > Heterodontiformes > Heterodontidae > Heterodontus > Heterodontus francisci. Next base: position 34,787,714 of record NC_090372.1, read on the forward strand.
AATATTCTTTGATACATATATTTATCTTTGGTACATCTTTTCCTCCTCTTGAAGTAAGTGAGCTGTGGCTCTTCAGCTACTGGTGGCACCATGGGCTACCCATTTTTCATCTGGGAAGAGGGCCGGTGAGTGCCCACATGCTATTTGACCATAGAGGGCATCATACCCAATCCTAATCTGATTTTCTTGAAGTCAGTGAGTTCTATGGCTACAGGGGCAGTATCGTAAACTGCCAGTTCTTTATTTGAGAATATGAATGGTGAGTGCCCACAAGCTATTTTACCTTAGAGTGCATCACACTCACACCTAATCTGGTTTTACACAACTCTTTTAATAAAGGGATTATCATATAAATCCTCCTCCCATACTCATCCATACTAATTGAAGAGATTAAATCTGACTGTATGGTTATGCACGCACATGTTTTATATGTTGAGAAAGTCTGCTGTGTATATTCAGCGTTTGTACACATGCATAGATGTTAGCAGTTCCTCATAAGTAGTTCATCAGCTTTTCACTCTGTCAAGAATTACTGGAGGCATCAGAAAGTGGAAGTTTGGGGCAGCTTCAAACAACTGATATGTTTAATGTGAGATCAAATCAAACTCTACGTCAATGTCTTGGTTCGGTTAAGATCTCTGCAGTTTTAACATCTGCCTGTGTCTGTTGCAAAGTGAGGTTTTGATTTGATGCAGGGGTAAAAAAAATCAGCTTTAAAATGTATTAAGTATTGAATTACACAAAATAGTTGTCATGTCTCATCACATTAAAGCGGCTCCTTTGTAATAGACGCTGTTAGTAAGTGCCATTTGTCGGACAGAGAATCATAGAATCTTGCAGCACAGAAGGAGGCCATTTTGCCCATCGTGCCTCTGCCAGCTCTTTGAACAAGCAATCCAATTAGTTCCACTCCTGCGCCCTGTAACACGTTTAATTGTTACTCAGATTCAGACTGGAATAGAATAAATGACGACACTGGCAAAAGGTATTGTATTATGAAATTCTTGAACTAACTTTATTGAACTATGTTACTAAACCACAAGGATAAGAATAGCACACTGATAGGTGATGAACAGGTGAATATCACTGCACAGAACCTATCAATGATACAGACTGATCTGTCTCACCCAGTCTGTGTCTTTAATTTATAGTTACCCCACGAAACTGGCCTCTTTGTCCAGCCTGTGTTCTTACTGTAATTCAACCACCGAAAACTGATCTCACTCTCCCACCCAACTCTTTATTTCCTGATTGAACCACAGAAGCTAAAAGGTTTTCTCACCCAGTTGCCTGGTATGATTCCACAGGCTTTTCTCTCATCCAGTCCAGCTCAGGCCCCTTAGACTTTGTTCTGACTCCTGCTCCATGTGCTGATCAGACACTCAGGGGGAATTGTTTTTTTTTCAAAAATATATTTTATTCATAAAAACTTGTTTAAAAAAATTACAAAACAGTTCAATTTTGACATTTCAGTAAGTGGAATAGAGATCAGATTCCTTCGATGCAGAACGTGTGGTGCCTCACAACTCTTGCCATTCCATTTTATATACAATGTATATTTGCATTACATAGCAGAAATATTTTTTGGTGCATTCAACCCAAGAGGTTTTACATGGGTGGCTCGGGGGGAATTGTTGTTTTACACGTTGGCCATTGGTCCGGCTGAACAGCAATCGGACTCCATTCTTGTGCACAGATTTCCTCGGGTTCAGACCTTATAGTGGTCAATGATTGACTCCGTGAATGGTCAGAAATGAGAAGGGTCTAAGCTAAGGGTCTCTTTCCAGGGCTGACACTTACAAAATAGGACAAAAGCTCCCCCGCAACCCCCACCCACCCCTTGCACACCCTCCCCCGCCCCGGCTGTTCCAAGACCTCATAATGGGGCCCATCCTGTACATTTTTTAATATGCATGCATCCAAGATGCATTTCCTGTGACTGAGAGAGTTTGGCCAGACATGGCATTGCAAGACCCTTTGGACAGACAAATTCCACAACATAACAAGCATAGTTTAGAGAGAGAACAACTGATTATTTTAAGAAACTTTAACATGTTTGGTGATTCAGCTAATCAATCCTCCATGTTCAAATCTGTTCATATTTGTGAGAGTCCACTACTGCTCTGTCCTCATGGCCCTGCATATTTTTCCTTTTCAAGTATATATCCAATTCCTTTTTGAAAATTACTATTGAATCTGCTTCCCCCACCCTTTCAGGCCGTGCATTCCCGATCATAACAATTTGCCGCACAAATGGCTCTTTTGCCAATTATTTTAAACCTGTCTCCTCTGGTTACTGGTCCTCCTGCCGTTGGAATTAATTTCTCCCTATTTACTCGATGAAAATCCTTTATATTGGCAGCTGTCCAGGATAAGCAAGGGCAATGTAAGTGATGGGGACTGTACTATGCAAAACGATGGAGAACATGTGTACCTAGAATCTGCTCACCTTGGCCATGTTATGAATGAGAATCTTGGTAGCGTAAGCAGAAGTGCTGCTCTGTTGATTGGTGGTAAATTCACAATATTGACCACTCAACCACCAGAAAAACCAAATATAAATCATTTCTTTTTTTTGTGCTAGTCCCCAGATTATCAGAATTATTCACTTTAATTTCATAACATGTTGTGGTGAGATCGTGACTCTGAATTGCTAGCCTACTATCATACCCAATATTACCAGTCAGGCTCAAATCCAGAAACATCCAATCATATGGCAGAAAAAGAGATGATTAAAAAAGGGGAAGAAAAAGCATCATTCATTGTTCAAGATGACATGAAGTTCTTTCCCTATTAACGAAGAAAGAACTTGCATTTATATAGCAGCTTTCGTGACCTTGGGATGTTCAAAAGCGCTTTACACCCAATGAAGAACTTTTGAACTGTAGTCACTATTGTAATGTAGGAAGCATGGCTGCCAATGTACACACAAAACGTTTCTGCAAACAGCAATGTGATAATGACCAGATAATCTATTTTAGTGAAGGTGGTTGAGGGATAAATATTGACCAGGACACTGGGATAACTACCCTGCTCTTACACCCACCTGAGAGGATAATTGGGGACTCGCTTTAATATTTTATCTGAACGATGGCATCTCAGACAGTGCAGCACAGCTTCAGTCCTGCACCAGAGTGTCTACATTGATTATGGGCTCAAGTCTCTGGAGTGGGGCTTGAACCCACAACCTCAGAGGCAAGAATGGTACCAACTGAACCACAGTCAACCATGGCAAGAAAAGAGATGATAGGATAAAAGGAGAAGAGAAAGCATCATTCATTGTTCAATGCTACATAATACTGTTTTCCCTAAGGAAACGTAAGACTGTTTAAAGCTAGGTGTCACATTTTAAAAGTCTCAAACACAACAGCTGTTTGAGAAACTTGATGTTCAGGCTGGTTTTATGTTACAATCATTGCTACATTAAAGCTTAATTGAGGTCATACTACTAATGCAAACTGACGAAGACTTTCTGTCGGCTAAAATGATAGCTAAAAGCACAACATAATTTACCATTCAGTACTGGCATTGTGAATACAGTATTTTTAAATGAAAAGCAATGATAAGAATAGTTGAACCAAGAGAACAGCTGGAACAGGAGGGGCTGCAAAAAGACACTGGCACAGCCTCACAGAAGCATGCAAAAATATTGCTAGAGTCTTAAAACGCTGCTTCTCTTATATCTCATGTTCCTTAATCAGTGCATCTGGTGACTAATAATATCATACAGCTGCCAGCCTAATCTCCTTATCTGAATTCAACTATTGATAAACCCGATTCGAAAGATCAATTCCATTAGCAGCTTGTGAATGCAATGAGATGGCCTTCGAACCATTCCCAAATTAATCATCTCAAAAGTCAACTTTAAAAAATGAATAACATTCTAAGCCCAAATGAGGCCAGATACCATACATCTCAAAGCTTTTCAATTCAGTTTCTGGTATGTTTTTTCTATGTCAATGTAAACTGTTATCGGAACATGCTAAATTCATCACAAGGGTCTTGGGATGTGGGTGACTCTGACAAGGCTAGCATTATTACCCACCCTTAGTTGCCCTTGACATGGTGGTGGTGGGCCTTCTCCTTCTATAGCTGCAGTCCTTGTGCTGATGGTGCTCCCACAATGGTGTTAGGGAATTGCAAAATTTTAAACCAGCAATAATTCCTCATACCTTTTCACCTCTGGGACAAATAAATGGTTAATTCTCATTCTGTGTTAGCTCTCAAGGGTGCTAAGTGAAATGATTTTGTTTTTTTCACAACCCTGGTTCCTAGGGGACATAGCACAAATTGCCTTTACATTTGTGATGAACTCAGTAATCGGAGATACTTCAGAATAGGCAATGCAGAAAATGGAAACACTCTCACAATGGTGTGAAGTAGGGCTTGCCAGGATTTTGACTCAGCAGTTAAAGACTGCCGGCATATGCTCAAGTCAGGATGATGTGTGACTTAAAGGGAGAATCGGTGGTGAAGGTGTTCCCAAGATCTTGCAACTGCTGTCCTGCTTGGTGATACAGGGCTGGAAGGTGCAAGGTGAAGCTTGAGAGTCGGCTGTGGCTCAGTGGGTAGCAATCTTGCTTCTGAGTCAGGAAAGTCATGGGTTCCAAGCCCATTCCGAAGACTTGCGCATGTAGTCCAGGCTGATACTGAAATGCAGTGCTGAAGGAGTACTATGCTGAATGCCATTGATGGGATGCTAATTAAATACATAAGGGAGGAAAGTGTTGCTGATAGTGTGAGATGAAGTAGAGTGTGGGGCATCAACACCAACACAGATTAGTTGGGCCACTTTCTGTGCTACAAATTCTGTGTAAATCAATGTCATTTTATTCCCACATACAGTTTATTTTAAATAAAAACAAGAAATGCTGGAAATACTCAGCAGGTCTGGCAGCATCTGTGGAGAGAGAAGCAGAGTTAACGTTTCATGTCAGTGACCCTTCTTCAGAACAGGCAAATATTAGAAATGTAATAGGTTATAAGCAAGTAAAGCAGGGGTGGGGCAAGAAATAACAAAGAAGAAGGTGTAGATAGGACAAGGTCATAGAATAGCTGACCAGAAGGTAGTGGAGTTTATTTTAGTCAGTCAGAAAGTGGGATGCTGGAACATTGGAAAACTATTGCTCCTTGTTTAATCTGCCAGTAAGAATATGGTATAAAAACAGAAAGTGCTGGCAATACTCAGCAGGTCTGGTAGCATCCGTGGTGAGAGAAGCAGAGTTAACATTTCAGGTCTGTGACCTTTCATCAAAACTGGCAAAGATCAGAAAAGTATTGGGTTTTAAGCAAGTGAAAGGGAGGTGGGAGTTTGGTGGGGAAGAGAACAAAAGTTAAGGTGTGTGATAGGGCAGAGGGCAGGAGCTGTCATGGGACAAAGGCAAAGGATGTGTTAATGCATGCGCTGAAAGACAAAGCATTAGTCCAGAAAGATTGTTAATGGCAGAATAATAAACAGCTCCATGAGCATACTCAGTGCCTCGCGTCCTCACATGTACACACTTGAACTCTCTCTCCAGAAGCACCGCCTCACCTTATCTCAAAGCTGTTCTGCTCCACAGTTTCATTTCATCCTTCATCTTATCCAAGGCATTAACAAAAACCTTTATCTCTTCCTTTCAGGTGTTAAGGAACACAAGCTCCAGCAGCTCATGAGTACCAATGCCCCTCCAGATCCTTCTTTCCCTTCACTTCCCTCTGACCCCATCCCTTCTCCTAATCTGACCCCTTGCCATGTATTCACAATATACTCTGGCCTTCCCCTCTCTGACACTGAACAATCTGTACTTTAAAAAGGACTCAGTTTTATCCCCTTATGCCCCACCTCAATGAATTTCGCACTTGGCATGACGTTGAGCTCTTCTTTCATCGTCTTCACCTCAGGGCTCACTTCTTTGACCAGAAGTCCTCCCTGCGACCAGCGGGCCCTTTCACCCGCCTCCAGTATTCTCCCTCCATCTGGACCCCTCCCTCTAACCTGTGACCCACTCTTGATCTTTTCATTGAGAACAGTCGGCGTGACATTGGCCATCTCAATTTCTCTGCTCCTCTCATTCACACTGACCTGTCTCCCCCCGAACTTGCTACACTCCGTTCTCTCAGGCATAACCCCAACATGGTGATCAAACCTGCCGACAAGGGTGATGCTGTTGTTGTCTGGTGTACCGACCCCTACCTTGCAGAGGCTCAGCGCCAACTCTCAGACATTTCTTTCTACCTCCCCCTGGACCATGACCCCACCACTGAACATCAAGCTACTGTCCACAGGACAGTCACTGACCTCATCTCCTCTGGAGATCTTCCCTCTACAGCTTCCAACCTCATAGTCCCGCAACCCTGGACTGCCCGCTTCTACCTCCTTCCCAAAATCCACAAACAGGACTGTCCCAGATGACCCATTGTTTCAGCCTGTCCCTGCCCCACTGAACTTATTTGTTCCTATCTTGACTCTATCTTTTCTCCCCGATCCAGTCTCTTCCCACCTACATCCGTGACTCCTCTGACACCCTATGTCATTTCGGCAGTTTCCAGTTTCCTGGCCCCAACCGCCTCCTCTTCACTATGGATGTCCAATCTCTCTACACCTCCATTCCCCACCAGGACGGTCTGAGGGCTCTCTGCTTCTTCCTTGAACAGAGGCCCAACCAGTCCCCATCCACCACCATCCTCCTCTGCCCGGCTGAACTTGTTGCTACATTGAACAACTTCTTCTTCAACTCCACTCACTTCCTGTAAATAAAAGGTGTTGCTATGGGTACCCGCATGGGTCCTAGTTATGCCTGTCTTTTTGTGGGGTATGTCGAACATTCCTTGTTCCAGTCCTAATCAGGCCCCCTCCCCAAATCTTTTTCAGGTACATTGATGACTGCATCAGTGCCGTTTCCTGCTCTCAACCCGAACTGAAAAACGTTATCAACTTTCCTTCCAATTTCTGTCACCATTACATAGTCTATCTCTGACACTTCCCCTCCCTTCCTCGACTTCTCTGTCTCCATCTCTGGGCTTACGCTGTCGATTAATATTCATTATAAGCCCATTGACTCCCAGAGCCACCTCGGCTACACTTCCCCACACCCTGTTTCCTGTAAGGACTCCAACCCATTTCTCCCGGTTTTTTAATCTCTGACAGATCAGTTCTGATGATGCAACCTTCCACAACAGTGCTTCTTACATGTCTTCCTTTTTCCTCAACCGAGGATTCCTCCCCGCCCCCAGTGTGTTTGACAGGGCCCTCAATTGTGACTGACCTATTTCCCGCACTTCTGCCCTCACCCCTTCCGCTCCCTCCCAGAACTACGACAGGGTTCCCCTTGTGGAGAGAGAAGCAGAGTTAACGTTTCCTGTCTGTGACCTTTCATCAGAACATGAAGGGTCACAGACCTGAAACATTAACTCTGCTTCTCTCTCCACAGATGCTGCCTGAACTGCTGAGTATTTCCAGCACATTCTGTTTTTAGTTCAGATTTCCAACATCTGCAGTTTTTGCTTTTATTTTAGTGTTCCCCTTGTCCTCACCTTCCACCTCATCAGCCTCCACATCCTACACCATTTCTGCCAGCTCCAGCGTGATGCCATGACCAAACACATCTTCCCCTCCCCTGTCAGCATTCCAAAAGGATCGTTCCCTCCGTGACACCCTGGTCCACTCCTCCATCACCCCCGACACCTCTTCCCCTTCCCACGGCACCTTCCCATGCAATCACAGGAGGTGTAATACCTGCCCTTTTACCTCCTTTCTCCTCACCATCCAAGGCCCCAAATACTCCTTTGAGGTGAAATAGCGATTTACTTGTACTTCCTTCAATTTAGTTTACTGCTCACTGCTCACAATGCAATTGCCTCTGCACTGGGGAGACCAAACGCAGATTGGGTGACCGCTTTCCGGAACACCTCCACTCAGTCTGAAAGCATGACTCCAAGCTTCTGGTTGCTTGCCATTTCAACACGCCCCCGTGCACTCATGCCCACAATTCTGTCCTTGGCCTGCTGCAGTGTTCCGGTGAACGTTCTCGAACAAGCTCGAGGAGCAGCACCTGAGCTTTCGATTAGGGACTCTACAGCCTTGCAGACTCAACCTTGAACTCAACAATTTCAGAGCATGACTGGCCTTTTTAAAAATATTTTTCTTTTTTATTATTATTTTATTTTTTAAGCTTGTTTTTTATGTGGACAGAGCTGCTCATTATTCTGCCATTAACACTCTCTCTGGACTAATGCTTTGTCTTTCACCACAAGCATTAACATGCTCTTTGCCTCTGTCCCATGACAGCTTTGTTATTTAATCTCTCCTGTCCTCTGCCGCATCTTCCCCACCAACCTCCCACATCCCCTTCACTTGCTTAAAACCTAATTCTTTTCTGATCTTTGCCAGTTCTGATGAAAGGTCACTGACCTGAAATGTTAACTCTGCTTCTCTCTCTACTGATGCTGCCTGACCTGCTGAGTATTTCCCACACCTTTTGTTTTTATTTCAGATTCCAAGCATCTGCAGAATTTTGCTTTTATAACAAGGATATGGTGCTTGAGTAGTACAGACTGTGCTAGAAGAGGCAGGGGAGTGAAAAAACTGCAACATGATAACAACATAAACATGACTAAGCTTGTCAAAACAGACAAAGCTCAACAAAATAATCTATTTAAGCAACAATGGATGTGCAGATGTGTACTCATTAAATTGCAGAAGCTTTCGATAGAGGAGCAAGTCTAGCAATCTTTAAGCTTATCCTCAAGGCAGCTCAGATCAAGTCCATTATTCATATTCAGTCACAACTTGAAGAATTTTATATTTTAATTCCTTTTCTTTGCTATATTTAGGCAAAGAGGCATTTTTCAAATTTGTAAGCACTTGCACAGACATATACACACATTCAGGACGGAACTTTACAGCCCCCAAACAAGCGGGCTGGTAGCTGAGGGGATGGGGGGAGGGGTGACATGAAATTGAATGGGAGGTGGGGCGGGCTGTTCCCAACCCCCTCCCGCCCTCACTGCAATATTACACGGGGCAGCGGCGAGGACCAACCAGCCCACCCTCGGCCAATCAATGCCCTTAAGTGGCCAATTAACTGGCACTTAAGGTCCTGCTCCCACCGCCGTGGGTATTTTACCCTCAGTGGCTGGACAGCAAAGGCCCCAAGAACCCTGCCTGGTAAGACCAAGCGGCCTTCTTGGAGGCTGAGGGGAACCCTCCTGATCAGGCACCCTGTGCCCCATGGAGAGCCGCCCCAACCGCCCCCAATGCACAACACTCCCCCTGGCCCCATAACCGAACCCCCACCCCCCTTGCCTCACCGAGGCCTGGCTGATTGGCCCCAGCAGGCACTAAAAGCTTATCTGTCTTCCGGGGCTATCCTTCACCTTGCATGCAATGACTGAGTGTAATCCGAGCAGTGACCACCGCTCCCGGTGGTGCTGCTGGGACTAAGAGCTGCTGATTGGTCGACAGCTCCATTAGACGGGACTTCCTGCCTCAAGGAGGCGGACTCACCACCGACTTTTCGGCCAGTGGGTGGGGCGACCCACCCAACGAAAAATTCCGGCCTCATATTTTAGCTGTATTCAGTTCTGCCATAATTAGGGCATGATCAAGGTATTCTAAATTAGACTGAATGCATACAACCCGATAACTTTCAATTATTACTTCGGGTATATTTGATTACCTGTTACTCAAACACTGATGACATCTTTCCATTTGTTACCAAGGCAACCTGGTCCTTTTAATTACACTTGAGTTTTCATACTGACTGTGGATTGGCATTTTGACACGCTTCCTGGGCTTTATCTACAGCATTCCTCGAAAGGCAGCTGCACAAGACTCTAGTACAGTAAATCTACTGTCCCAGGCCATGGCCAAGTTATATGAGATCTGCAGTGTTATAATGGCTGGCTTGGCCCTTGGATATGTAGGAATGCATTCAGCAATGTGAAATATGGACATAGAAGCCAGTCCAAGTATCGGGTGCCAGGGACCTCCTGCTTAAGATGGGCGATTCACAATGTTGGAATAGCTGTCATTCTAAGCATTTGAAGTTTTCCTCAGTGTGCAAGTCAGGTGACATCAGCTGCCCAATTATGAGAGACTGCAGGGTTCCAATATTTAGCCGATGGGTATTTGAGAAATGTTTCCAGATAATCTGCCTTATGTAAATGCTGTCTCTACAAGTCTACAGAAACATTCCAGCTTTGTGTCATAAATAAATTGATGAGCAGTGGGTTGTAAACAGATATATCAAGGATCAGTGGATATTTTGGCAAGGATTTTCCTCTATGTGCCCATTGCTGTTTACTTTATAACATGGTCGGATGTTTTCGGTCCTTCACAGTTGAAATTCGTGAAGTACAAGTCAGTCTTTCTGCTCCATGGTTCCTGATCAATATGGATGAGCATTCAGAATTTGGGGAATGGTATGAGATTTGGGGAGTCAGGAAACTAAAGACCAGTATCATAAAATCATAGAATGATACAGTACACAAAGAGGCCATTTGGCCCATCGTGCCTGTGCTGGCTCTTTGAAAGAGCTGTCCAGTTAGTCTCACTCCCTTGTTCTTTCTCCATAGCCTTGCAAGTATTTTCCCTTCAAGTCTATATCCAATTTCCTTTTGAAAGTTAATTTTGAACCTGCTCCCATCACCCTTTCAAGCAGTGTATTCCAGATCATAACAACTCACTGGTTCTTTTGTGAAAAAGCTGAACTCTGTCCTCTGGTTACTGATCCCTCTGAAAACAGTGTCTCCTTATTTATTCTATCAAAACTCTACATGATTTTGGAGAATCTCCCTTTAACCTTCTCTACTGTAAGGAGAACCCCAGTGGAAATAGAAAATGGTTAGCGCACTTGCCCGATGTAAGTAACTGCCCGTGATAAGTATGGATGGTGTAACTGGTGGGGGCTGTACATGAGCACACTGTTAAACTATTACGAAGAAAAACTTACATTTATACAGCACCTTTCAAGACCTCAGGATATCCTAAAGCACTTTACAGCCCATGAAGTACTTTTTGAAGTGTAGTCATTGTTGTAATGTCAGGAAAGCTGCAGCCAATTTGTACACAACAAGATCCCACAAAGAAGAATGAGATAATGATCAGATAATCTGTTTTAGTGATGTCGGTTGAGGGTAAGTGTTGGCCAGGATACCAGGGAGAACTCCCCTGCTCTTATTCAAGTACTGCCATGGGAGCTTTTATGTCCACCTGAAAAGGCAGATGCAGTGTCTGACTGGGTAATGTGCTGAAGTCTCTGGAATGGGACAACTCATCTTTTCTGACTCAGAGGCAGGAAGGCTACCAACTGAACTATGGCTGACACCCAGAAAGATTGAGGCATGATCATCATTAGACTATTAGAACTCCAACTAGACCACCAGGACATATTGAGAGAGTGGATAGTAAAGCATATGGGATCTTGGGCTTCATAAATAGTGGCATTGAGTACAAAAGCAGGGAAGTTATGCTGAACCATTATAAAGTTCTAGTTATGCCACAACTGGAGTGTTGCATCCAGTTCTGGTCACCACACTTTAGGAAGGATATAAGGGTCCTTGACTGGGTGTAGAAAAGATTTACCAGAATGGTTCCAGGGTTGGGGGATTTTAGTTACAAGGTTAGGTTGTTCTCATTGGAGCAAATGAGATTGAGAGGAGATATAATAGAGGTGTATAAGATTATGACAGGCTTAGATAAGTTAGGCAAGGAGAAACTGTTCCCGTTAACTAAAAGTACAAGGACCAGGGGATACAGATTGAAGGTTTTGGGTAAACGATGCTGGGGGAATATGAGGAAAAACTTTTTAACGTAGTGGATGGTAATGACCTGGGCCCCGCTGCCCACAAGGGTGGTGGAAGCGGAGACAATCAATGACTTTAAGAGGAAATTGGATGGGCACTTGAAGAAAATAGACTTGCAAGGCTACGAGAATCGATTGGGGGAGTGGGACTGACTGGATAGCTCCGTGGAGAGCAAGCATGGACTCGATGGGCAGAATGGCCTCTGTCTTTGCTGTATATGACTCTACGACCTTTTCTTCTGAGAGTTACAATCCCTTTTTTTAGATTTATTAATGCTGAAGTTCTTCCATCTCAAGTTTTCTGCTGGCAGAGATTCATTACAATTTTAGTATCAATGATTGTGCCAAAAAGCAAGTCAATCTCAACCTGTCTCTAAAAATACAGCAATTTGCATTTTATTAGCACCCCTCATGTCGAAGGACATCTCGGATAGCTTTCAAAGAAGGAAAGAGGGCGCCGAGGAAGAGAGGTCAATCATGCGGTGGAAGAGTCAATTTTTGACAAGGCTTTTGAAGGAAGGGAGGGAGACTGGTGGTTTTAGAGGCGATTTCCAAAGAGCCGAGTCATAGAGGGTCAAGGATGCAGCGAGCGTTGAAGTGAAGGGAGCGAAAACATGCAATAATTGAAACATTAGGCAAATAAGGTACAGAGCAAGACCATGGAATGATTTGAAAAACAAGATGAGGACCTTGAAACCCATGCACTAAGGTGCTAGGGCCAGTGGAGCTTGCCAAGGACTGGAATCAAGGGTGCGCAAGAGAGAACTCTGGCCAAGAATTTCATATCAGTTGGAATTTTTGTGAGGAACGCAGGGAGGAAAGTCAGAGCAATAAATTCTAGGAGAGACGAAAGTGTTATAATGGTGGAAGAAGGGTGGATTCTAGGAGAGATGAAAGTATTATAATGGTGAGCAATGATGCATGATGATGTCTTCCTGTTTGAACAACTCATGGTCAGGATTAATCCATGAACAATAGCTAGTTGTTAAGGTAGCAGAAGGCAGCTGGTGCTCATGGAATTGTATGCCGTCAAGGACGTAACCCTGGGGGCAGCTGAAGGATGTTTCCACTTGCTTGTCGTGACTTACACAGTTGGCTCAAAATCACATATACCACTCCAATGGATATGGAAGGAGGTGGGACTGGATAATTATGATAAGAGCAACCGGCCAAAATCTAATAATGATGAACCTAATGATAAATCTACGGCAGATCACAGATCACTCTTGCCTCATGCAATAATAGACTCTATAGGATTTATTTGCCATCTCTGCACTTCCAGATTGAAATTTTGATCAGGTGATCAATGCTACAGTGCTGTTGCCCTGTTTCTGCTGCCTGCTGCCATCTAGTTAGGCAGTGTGCTGGGACTGCAGGAATTTTCCCTCGTATTTTAATATCATTTTATGAAGATCTGTAGCATATCAGCTACTTTAAAATGGCATCTGCAAACAGCATTTTGGGGCAGGTTCTCTACCGGCTTGCTTGTTCTGTGTGGAAAGGAACCCACATCATTGGAAGGGATGTGGAGTGCTGCATCAAAAGCACTGTCTCAGTGGACCAACTGACCAGTGTTACAACCACAACCTTTGACGTGTTGACCATCCCAGTTGGGAGGAGAAAATCACAATCTGTACTCGAGCTGCTCCGTTTCACGGGATAATTAGTCAAGACAGATTCTGGCCTTTGAAACCTATTTATGATTGATGGTTTTGCTTCATTATGTTTGATATCTTTTTGATCTCCCTTTGCATCAGCTTAAGATCACCAGGGAAAAAAGAAAGATCTGAGCAAGCTAATGTCCTTGCTACTCCGTTCCCTTATCATCGTACTGGCACGGGGATGGGGTGGGAGGTATTGGGGTTGGCGGAGCAGGAGGGGTGTGGGGGGGTGGTAGTGGGGGGGGGTGGTGGGTGGCAGGGAAGGGATGGCACAGAGACAAATCAAGGACTTTGTCGCATACGAGAGCTTCATCAAGGACGCAGGTTCACAGTAATGCGATATGAGGAGGAGATTTTCCTGGACCTGCACCCAGGCACACTCAACACAGTGAATATTAGACAATTGGGTGGGTCAGAGTGCATACTTGTAAAGGGGCCTTTTCAATTCTCCAACATCCAAGTGAACCATTCCACCTGGGTGAACAGGACAATTCTCCCTTTATTGTTTTGTGTAGGCTTTTGTAAGCTAAGTGAACTGTAATTGATCAACCTGCTGCCATTTGACTTTTGCTTCAGTCTAATTTTGCCTGAATAAACCTTCATTTGTAGCCTGACATATACGAGGTGTCAGAATTTTATAGGTCTGTCAGTTGAGGGGTTTAGGGCCCCGACTTTTCTCAAGGATTCCAACAGATTCCAGCCAGAGTCAAAGACAATATACCACAAAAAGGCAAGAACCTATTTATACCGGGCCAATTCCTAATCTGGGGGCTCCCAGTCAGCCTTTTAAAGAGCAGAACCTACATCGACCCCCTTTACAAGGTCACATGATTCCAAGGGAGTGGAGCCTTCCCATACTGGGAGTTCTCACCCTCCTGGCTCAGAAAGGACCCAGTGTAACATTGGAAGCTGAATGAAAAAGAGGAGCAGAAGTGACACCCACTGAGGGTGGTTGGAAAAGGGGAAGATAGCAGCTTGGATACTGAAAACAGGTTGTGTTTTTAGACAAAGATTTGATCAGTTGTGGCTCAGTGGCAGCACTCTAACCTCCTAGTCAGCACGTCGTGGTTTCAAGTCCTACTCCAGAGACTTGAGCACATAATCTAGGCTGACACTCCAGTGCAGCACTAAGGATGTGTTGCATTTGAAGAGGTGTCAACTTTTGGATGAAATATTAAACCAAGGCCAAGTTTGCCCTCTTGGGTAAAAGATCTCGTAGCACTAGTTTGAAAATCAGCAAGGGAGTTTTCCTCAGTTGATGTAATCACTTTAACAGCAGGTTTTTCAATGGAATCTGGAGTGCACTGGGATTCTAATGACCCACTAGAGAGCTGATACCTAAATTATTGCATTTTTTTCAATAATGCACTATAATGAATACTTATCAATAGATTTGAAATGGACAAAAAATGATGGAAAAGGTATATTTTGGCCCTGAGAAATATGAACTCAATCAGGAAATAGTCAATCAGTGAAAACTGCCCTGAAGCAACGTCTGACCATTGGGATAAGATACATTGCCAAAAATAATAGAGTTTGTGGTTGCAATATATTTTGTATTTCAGCAATCGATACTAAACCCTATAACAAAATAAAAATGCGTTGTCTTCTGATTTGATTTCAGTGTATTAAAATTTAAAATGCTCTTTGCATCTTATTGCTGTAATCAACATGTTCCTCATCTTGTGTCCAGATACACTCGACTGTATCAAAACCAACTGCTTGGGTAAAAATGATTGGAAAATTGACAGAAAAAGGATAGAAAAGCGTAAAAGAAGAGTAATGTGACAGAGAAATAAGATATTACAAATTCATTTGACAGCCAACTGATCTACACATTTGGTTTTAAGAAGCAGTTCAGACTGGACCTTTATCTGCCCCAATTTTGTTTAAAATAAGTTCTTTTTAGATAGGTTCTTTTCATCGTGTTTGCCCCTTTTAAGTTACCATCCTTATCTTCCATTTGCAGTTCTTCCCTTCTATGGACACCTGCGGTCTTTGAAAGAAGGCACCCTGGATATCTGGCCCTCATGCCTTCATAAATATATATTACAATGGTCGCAGTTATTAAAAAGGAAATTGCCCTTTGCCCCATGGTGATATATGCTCTATCAGTTTCCATCCTGCTAGGATCACTCACTGCTCAACCTCTCTGCTCTCAAAAAGCTAACTATGACCTTAAATGACAAAGTGACAAATTTCCTTTTGTTAGTGTAGTATTCCTGGTTATTTTCCAACCCTCTGTTCTTCCTCACTGACCTACACACATGATTGTTTACACTGACGGGCTGCACTTTAACAATTAAAATAAACATATCATGTCCATTTGAATCATCTGTACTGCTGCAGGATCGTACTTATTTTTGTGTTAATTATGGAATACCGTAATGACAATTAAGAAGAGAGGACAACTGTAGGACAATCCATGTTTCATGAAATTGCATTAAAGACAAACTGCAATCATTTATTCATATTCTGTTATTTATTTGGTTTAAATCTCACTCCGTTATCAACATTTTCTTTCCTATGTTTTTCCCATATGAAAACTGAGGGGGAAAATATGAAAACTATAGTGACAACCATATTTATTTAACCTTTTACCCAGAATGCTTAGTTTTCAAGCCCATACTACAAAGGAGTTGACCCACTCATTACATTTTTTTGTCTGTTTACTTAGGGCTCTTCTTGTATTTCATTGAAGATGCAGATCTCTAAAATGCTGCAAAAAAAATTGCAATTGGCAACATGGAGGCAGCTATATGGGAGTGGAAACTTGGCATAAAAGGGAACTCTGCCTATCTTTGCAAGCGATGCAGTGCACCCCTGAAATAAGTGTTACCAGAGAGTAAAACCGTGGAAAATCAACCCCAAAAGTCACCCACAGCAATCCTTAAGAATTTTTTTCCAATGTTAGACAAAATATATAAATAGCCAAAGGACTAAGCTCATGGTAGCAGGAAGTGGACACTGTTTCAATTGTGCTAATGTAAAATTTGTGAAGTTGCTGTTTATGATTGAATTACCATTTGATTCAAGGTAAATGTTAGTGAGCTTTTGGCTGATAAGTAGCAAGTAACATTTGTGCCCCACAAGTGCCTGGCAATGAAAATTTCCAACAGGACAGAACCTAACAATCTCCTCTTGATGTTCAACAACATTACTATCACCAAATTCCCCACCATCAACATCCTAGGGGTTAGCATTGACCAGAAACTGAACCAGACCAGTCATATAAGTACTGTGGCAACAACAGCAGGTCAGAGGCTAGGAATTCTGCAGTGAGTAACTCACCTCCTCACTCCCCAAAGACTGTCCACCATTTACAAGGCACAAGTCAGGAGTGTGATGGAATACTCTCCAGTTGCCTAGTTTAGTGCAGCTCCAACAATACTCAAGAAATCTGACACCATCCAGGCAAAACAGCCCCTTGATTGGCACCCCATCCACTAACTTAAACATTCATTCCCTCCACCACCAGCTCACAAAGGCAGAAGTGTGTACCATCGACAAGAGGTACTGCAGTAATTCACCAAGCTGCCTTCAACAGCACCTTGAAAACCCATGACCTCTATCTCCTAGAAGGACAAGGGCAGAAGATGCCTGGGAACACCACCACCTGCAAGTTCCCCTCCAAGTCACACACCATCCTGACTTGGAACGATATCATCATTCCTTCACTGTCACTGGGTAAAAGTCCTGGAACTCCCTCCCTAACAGCACTGTGGGTGTACTGACACCACATAGACAACAGCTCACCACCACCTTCTTAAGTGCAATTAGGGATGGAAACAAATGCTGGCCTGGCCAGCGACTCTCACATCCCATGAACAAATAAAAAAAGAATGTGTTATGTACTAGGAACGGTATTTGGAAGATTTGAACAACCAATGTCCTTTGAATATGTAAACTAAGTTTATTATTTCACAAAAAACAATTTTATCATCAAGTATATTTGGGAATTTATCACTGTTCCTAATTTAACATCCCATGTTTCAGGTTTTTTTGTCCATGATGTGAGTTCAAGACTCCAAAGAACTGAGCACAAAATCTGCACTGACATTCTCAGTGCAGTAGTAAGGGAGTGCTGCAATGTTGGATTTGCCATCTTTCAGATGAGAAGTTAAACCTCTGAGGTGGATGTAAAAGATCCCATGGCACTATTCAAAGAATTGCAGTGGAGTTCTCCCTGGTATTCTGGCCAATATTTATCCCTCAACAACATCACTAAAAACATCTCATTCACTATTTTTGAGGTCCTGATGTGCACAAATGGCTTTTACATTTACCTACAAAACAGAGACTACACTTTGAACAGTTTACTGCATTACAACAGTGACAACACATCAAAGGTATTGCTGAGAAAAGAGAGATGCTGTCAAAGCTTTTCATCTTTCACTCATCAGGACAGATGCAAGAATGCCAAATTTCAAAGGGAGCAACAATTTATACTGCACGAGAAAAGGGTGCTGTTTGGTTGGCAAGTCGACTCTGATTGGTCGAGGCATTGCCATGGAAAATGCACAGGGAGCTATTGTCCCCCATGCTTTGTTTGATTCAAAAAAGACACAATGCCTGGAAATGTTCCTTTTGCCTGCAGAGGACAGGTCCATGTGTATGAATATGTGTAGCTTCTAGCAAACGCAAGTTAGCCACCTTGCCAGCCGACTGATAATCTTAAATTCATTGTTAGTGTAATTCTTAGCACATTCAGGATTGTTCAGTAAGTGCTATCCAATCGCAGAATCATATCTAACATTAGACATGGTGTTCTGTGTTTTGTAAGTATAGGCTGGTTGAGTACAGTCACTACTCTGCCAATTGCGAACAGCCGAAGGATCTTTCTGTTTGATACGATCCGCCAATCATAGAGTCATAGAGTCATACAGCATAGAAACAGGCCCTTCGGCCCATCGCGTCCATGCCGACCATAATACCTATCTATACTAATCCCACCTACCTGCATTAATTCCATATCCTTCTATGCCTTGCTCATTCAAGTACCTGTCCAGATGCCTCTTAAATGTTGCTACTGTTCCTGCCTCAGGCAGCTCATTCCAGATACCCACTATTCTTTGTGTGAAAAATTTACCCCTTTGATCCCCTTTAAACCTTTTCCCTCTCACCTTAAATCTATGCCCTCTAGTTTTAGTCATCCCTACCATGGGAAACAGACTCTGGCTATCTACCCTATCTATGCCTCTCATAATTTTACATACCTCTATCGTGTCCCCTCTCAGCTTCCTTTGCTCCAGGGAAAACAGACCCAGCCTATCCAATCTCTCTTTATAACTCAAGCCCTCCAAACCAGGCAACATCCTTGTGAATCTTTTCTGCACCCTCTCTAGCTTAATCACATCTTTCCTGTAGTGCGGCGACCAGAACTGCACACAGTACTCCAAGTGCGGCCTAACCAATGTTATGTACAACTGTAACATGACGTCCCAACTCTTGTACTCAATGCCTTGGCTGATGAAGGCAAGCATGCCATATGCCTTCTTCACCACCCTGTCTACCTGTGTTGCTACTTCCAGGGAACTATGTACTTGCACCCCAAGGTCTCTCAACAACACTCCCCAGGGCCCTGCCATTCACTGTATATGTGCTGCCCTGGTTTAACTTCCCAAAATGCATCACTTCGCACTTGTCTGCGTTAAATTCCATTTGCCAATCCCTTGCCCACTTTCCCAGTTTATCTATATCCTGTTGTAACCTAAGACAACCTTCTTCACTGTCCACTACCACCAATTTTGATGTCATCTGCAAACTTACTAATCATGCCCCCTACATTCACATCCAAGTCATTAATATATATGACAAACAACAGAGGGCCCAGCACCGATCTCTGTGGCACACCGCTGGTCACCGGCTCCAATCTGAAAAACAACCCTCCACTACCACCCTCTGCCTCCTATCACCAAGCCAATTTTGTACCCAATTGGTTAGCTCACCCTGGATCCCATGTGTTCGAACCTCCTGGACCAGCCTACCATGCGGGACCTTGTCAAAGGCCTTGCTAAAGTCCATGTAGACAACGTCCATTGCCCTGCCCTCGTCAATCCTCTTGGTCACCTCTTGGAAAAACTCAATCAAATTCGTGAGACATGATTTCCCACGCACAAAGCCATGCTGACTATCCCTAATCAGACCATGCCTTTCCAAATGCATATAAATCCTGTCTCTCAGAATCCCTTCCAATAACTTTCCCACCACTGATGTAAGGCTCACCAGCCTGTAGTTCCTGGCTTATCCCTACTGTCCTTCTTAAATAAAGGCACAACATTAGCTATCCTCCAGTCTTCCGGTATCTCACCCGTGGCTAACGATGATACAAAAATCTCTGCCAAGGCCCCAGCAATCTCCTCCCTTGCATCCCATAGCATCCTAGGATACACCTGGTCAGGCCCTGGGGATTTATCCACCTTAATGCTCTTCAAAACCTCCAACACCTCCTCCTTTGTAATGTTGATATGCTCCAGGATATCGCTGTTCCGTCCCTTGAACTCACTAGCTTCCATGACCTTCTCCACGGTAAATACAGATCAGAAGTATTCATTTAAGACCTCACCCATTTCCCATGGCTCCACACATAGATTACTACACTGATCCTTAAGGGGACCTACTCTCTCCCTAGCTACCCTTTTACTCTTAATATACTTATAGAATCTTTTAGGATTCTCCTGTATCTTATCTGCCAGGGAAATCTCATGGCCCCTTTTCGCCCTCCTAATTTCCTTCTTAAGTGTACTCCTACATCCCCTATACTCCTGGAGGGACTCGCTTGATCTCAGCTGCCTATACCTGACATATGCCTCCTTCTTTGTCCTGAACAGACCCTCAATATCCCTCGTCCCTGAACTTGCCAGCCTTGCCCTTCCATCTAACAGGAACATGCCGGCCCCGAACTCTTCCTGTCTCACTTTTAAAAGCTTTCCACTTGCCAGACGTCCCTTTACTTGTAAACAGCCTCTCCCATTCAACTTTTGAGAGTTCTTGTCTGATGCCATTGAAATTAGCCTTCCCCCAATTTAGGACTTCAACCTGAGGACCAGTCCTATCCTTTTCCATAACTATCTTGAAGCTAATAGAGTTATGGTCACTGGTCCCAAAGTGCTCCCCCACTGACACATCAACCACCTGCCCAGCCTCATTTCCTAAGAGGAGGTCGAGTGTAGCCCCTTTTCTAGTAGGGTCATCCACATACTGCTTCAGAAAACTATCCTGGACACACTTAACAAATTCTTCCCTATCTGATCCCTTAGCACTAAGGCAGTCCGAGACAATATTGGGAAAGTTAAAATCACCTACTATTACAACCCTATAATTCCTACACCTGTCTGTGATTTCCCTACATATGTGCTCCTCCAAATCCCTCTGACTATTGGGGGGCCTATCGTATAATCCCATTGGGGGGCCTTTCTTATTTCTAAGTTCTACCCATATGGCCTCGCTGGACATTCCCCCCGAGATATCCTCTCTAAGTACCACCGTGATGTTCTCCCTAATCAATAGTGCAACTCCCCCTCCTCTCTTACCTCCACCTCTGTCACGCCAGAAGCGTCGGTACCCCAGAACGTTGAGCTGCCAGTCCTGCCCATCCCTCAACCACGTTTCCGTAATAGCTATAATATCACAATCCTATGTCCTGATCCATGCTCTGAGTTCATATGTCTTACCTATAAGGCTTCTTGCATTAAAGTAAATGCCGTTTAGCCTATCAGACCTTCCACGATCCCTGTCCTGCCCCTGCCTGGCCTGCCTATTGGACTTGCTTGCTTTAACTTCTACATTTGCCTCAACTATCTCATCGGAGAGACTACTACTTTGGGTCCCATCCCCTGAAAGACTAGTTTAAACCCTCCCGAGTAGTACGCGCAAACCTTCCCGCAAGGATATTAGTCCCCCTCCAGTTCAGATGCAACCTGTCCTTCTTGTACCGGTCACCTCTGCACCAGAAGAGATCCCAATGATCCAAGTACCTGAAGCCCTCCCGCCTACACCAGCTCTTTTCATTTGCCTAATCCTCCTATTCCTACCCTCCCTAGCACGTGGCACAGGGAGTAATCCTAAGATTACAACCCTAGAGGTCCTGCTTTTTAACCTTCTGCCTAACTCCCTATATTCACATTGCAGGACCTCATCTCTCTTCCTGCCTATGTCATTAGTACCAATATGGACCACGTCCTCTGGGTGCTCACCCTCCCCTTTCAGAATGTCCTGCAGCCGCTCCAAGACATCCTTGACCCTAGCACCAGGGAGGCAACATACCATCCTGAAGTCTCGTTTGCGGCCACAAACACCTATCTGCACCCCTTACGATAGAATCCCCTATCACTATAGCTCTTCCACCCCTTTTCCTCCCCTGCTGTGCAGCAGAGCCCTCTGTAGTGCCACAAACTTGGCTGTTGCTGCTTTCCCCTGGGAGGTCATCCCCCCCAACAGTATCCAAAGCGGTATATTTGTTTGAGAGGGGTATGGCCACAGGGAACTCCTGCATTACCTGCCTGCGCCTACTACTCTGTCTGGTGGTCACCCATCCCTTTTCTGCCTGTGCAGCCATTACCTGCGGTGTGACCACCTCACTAAACGTGCTATCCACGATGTCCTCAGCATCGTGGATGCTCCACAGTGAATCCACCCGCAGCTCTAGCTCCGTAATGCGGGTAGCCAGCAGCTGCAGATGGATACACTTCCTACACACATGGTTGTCAGGGACACTGGAAGCGTCCCTGATTTCCCACATAGTGCAGGAGGAGCATATCATGGGGCTGAGCTCTCCTGTCATGACTTACCCTTAGGTTAATTAGTTACTCCCTTAATTAAAAAATACTAATTACACTAGGGGCCTTGTTCTACCCACTCCAATCTAAAGTCCTTAAAAAAAAACACTTTAGTAGCACTCACCTTATCACCAGAGGTTTTTTTTTCAGCAAAAAAACTTTCTCCTTTTTTTCAGATATTTAAATGCACTAACAGCTGCTACTCACCAACCAATCACCTTGCAGCTCTCCTCTGACGTCACTGTTGGCTTTTTTTTCAAAACTCCGGCGCGCTGGAAGAGCTCCTCTCCGCTCCGCTCCCGGAAGGTAAAAGACTGGGCCTCGATCCTCGGATTGGATTTATAGGCTCCGCTCTCGGCGTTCTCCCCAGAGGTCCACTCCACTCCCGGAAGGTAAGAGTCATTGGGACGTACGGCCTACGTACCTGGCATCGCATCGGCACTGGAATTCATATGTCACATTACCCATTTGTGTGGTAGGCAGAAGGTCTTTTTGGCTTGACGGCAGCATCCTGTTAGTGGAAAATACCACTTGTCTTGCTACTGCATAGTAGCAGTGTGAAATGGGTCGCTTCACCTGTTGTTCAAATTTGCACTGACTGAAGGAACCATTTAGGCTTGGAACTTCCTCTGACCTGCCCTTATTCACTGTTGTAAGCAAGGTTTCCTCCACCCTTCTGGCAAAACTACAGTGATGGAGGAGGGACAGCTCCAAGGAAAGCCTGGCTTCGGAAATTTTTTGTTGGCTTCCTTTATGAATGAGTCACTTATTTCTCTGACAGGCCAATCCTCACCTTCATAATTATGCCCTTACCTGAAGCCACATGCTCACCCTTTCGCAGAAAAACTCCCTGGAGAGGAATCACAAGCAGGAACCTTGGCTTATTTCCCCTTCTTAGTCGTGGAATTAATTGTAGTGCCTTTGTTCAGCTTACTCACCACTGTCTGGGAGTTGACTCTTGGACCTTCTGCTCCATGAGACTTAATGCTACAACAGATGCTGACTTTATTAGATCATCAGGGAACTATGAAAAGATAATTTGACATAGTTAATTTTGTCCTCCTATTTTTAACTTACTTGATATCAGAAAGATTGCTAAGGGAATATTTCCTGCTTAACATATAATTTTCAATAGGAAATAAGATTAAGAAAACAGCTGCTTTTGTGCTTAAACATCCAGCACACTCGAGGACAGGGCTATCCAACATGAAGCCTGCAGGTCAAATCCAGCCTGCATCCATAAAGCAAAGGGAGCTGAAGGTCTCTGGATGAAAACCACTGGATTAGACTAATGGGTCACAGTGCATCTTGTTCTGTCAGTCTCTGTGTGGGCTTGGGTTTATTGTATTGAAATGTTACGAACTTAATCAATATTCATTCTAATCTGGCATTTTACAATTCTGAAAGGTCTGTGATTCAAATACAGAGTGTTGTGCTGTCATGACACATTAATTCAGAGACAGTCTACAAGGCTGGGTTTGAGACTGCATTTCATAGAAACAGGAATAGACCATTAGGCCTTTGAACCTGCTCTGCCATTCAATTAGATCATGGCTGATCTGCACCTCACTTCCAAATTCCCACCTTTGTTCCATATCCATTGATACCCTTATCAAACAAAAATCTATCCATCTCAGTCTTGAGAGCTTCAGTTGTCCCAGAATCCATAGCCTTTGGTGGGACTGAGTTTTGGATTTCTCCCACCTTTTGGGCAGGATTTTACCAGCCCACGAGAGACAGTCTGGGAGACTGGAGGGTGCCATTAAATGGCAACCGAGAGCTGGGGGTGGAGTGCCCGTCACTTTCCCGCCACCATGGCATTCTGCCAGTGGCAGGGCATATGGAGAACGGCCCTTCTGCCCAGAGGTTAATTGTGCCACTTAAGTGGCCAATTAAGGCCTTCTTCCTGCCGCTGCTGACATTTTACCACTTAACTGCCTGCCGTTAGTGATGCCATTCCTTTAAGGAGGGCCAGCAGCTCTGCATTACTGGCAGTGCCACTGGGAGCAGTGGCCACTGCTGGTATTGCAGGAAGCCTGCAGTGACAAAGAAGGAGGAGATCCTGAGACTCACATGAGTGGGGTCGGATTGCCAGGGCCAGTCAGGCAGGCCCTGGTGACCGAGTGAGGGGGGTGGTTGGTGAGGGTGGGGGGTGTCTTGCCTGGGGTGGGGGTGGGGGTCCCTCCAGGGACCATGGATTGCCCCCAAAGGTGGGACCCTCCAATCTCACTTTGAGGCTGCCAGGTCTCACCTGGAAGTGCCTTCATGTGGCCACAGGCTCCTCTGTCTTCCACAATATTAATTGGCCACTTAAGGGCCTCAATTTTCCTGAGGCGGGAAGGCTGTCCTCTCATCCAAGTATCGAAAACAGAGCAGAACTCAATTATCAGGCCCCAGAAAAGGTTGCAGACCCGTGTCCAGGAAAATTTCTTAACAGGTGAGGTGAGTGGGAAAAGGATCTATCAAAAGAAAGGAACACTTTCAATGGTTGCTTTCATGGCAAGTGCCAATTGTCCATTAGCCCCTCGTTTGTGTAGAGTCAGTGAGAAAACCGTCAGGCCAACCAGGCCAATCAAAATGTTTTGCATCTGAAATACGTCAAAATATTTTTCGCATCCTACAAATTTTCCCTGACCCAATCTCTGGCTCTAAGAACCCCACACCCATTGAATTTCCCCATGCCTTATGGCATGCACCAGAATATAGGGATTAGCTTATTAAAAAATTTGTATCAGCTAGTCTAATGCCTCTGTTTCTCCACCTCATCAGGACTTCAAAATGTAAATGTTTAGGTACAGGTTTTATTGACAGCCAATAAATTTAAAGTTTACAATATACGTAATCTACATTGTTAACCATTCTTAAAAGATGCTTGCTGAACACAACATGATGTCTTCTGTTTGGACAAATGCTGCAAGTTTTATTTTATGCTCATAACTTTCACCTTTTCCACATTTCCTGAATACTGCTGGAGGTATCTAACTGGGGGAAAAATGTGTTCATGAACAGACTGCAGTTGATTTGAGAATAGTTGGTGCAAAGCTGAAATCACCGTCTGTTAACACGAATCTTGGCAGTATAAATTTACCCTATGTTAAAGAGAGAGAAAACAAATAGGACGAAAAGAATCTAAACTAAGGGAATTGAAAGACAAGCTATCTGATTATAGGATACATTCACAAGAGAAAAGTTTATGGTCACACTTACAAACAAAAATAAGAAAAGTCTTGTTATACTAAATAGCAGCGAGTACTCCATCAGCATATGTGCGTTAGCCTTGGCTCAGTGGTAGCAGACTTACCTCTGATTCAGAATATTTATGGGTAAAAATCCCACTCTAGAGACCTGAATGTAAGATCTCCATGACTGAATGTTGCAGACTGGCACATTCCAAGGTCCAGGACTACGTGCTGAGAGACGCACTAAAGCTTGGGGCAGCTGCCGCAAAGGGTCAATGGGGAAAGACCACTGTGTAAGGCCCTCTCGCCATAGTATACTGACGGTCTGGAGCCTGTGTAAAATCTCTCGGGCTGTATGCACCAAAATGTTTTTTGCTATGCAATTCCATTTAAGATGTATTTAAAATGGAACGGCAAGAATTGTGATGCACTTCATGATTTTGGTTTCGAAGAAATCTGATCTCTACTGTACTCGAAATGTGAAAATTGAACTGTTTTGTAATGTATTTTGGCAAATTTTTATGAATAAAGTATATTTTTTGAAAAAAAAGTAAAGATCTAGGCTGACACTCTAGGGGGGTGTCTACTGCTAAAAGTGCTACGGCTCACATAAAAGTTTAAAGCAAGGCCCTCTCTATTCTCAGGTGGATGCAAAGAATTCCATGGCAACATTCAAAGAAGAGGAGGGATGGTTTCAGGTGTTGTGTCCAATCTTTATCCCTCAACTAATACCACTAAAAACAGATTATCTTGCTGCTTTTGTGATGACTTGCTGTGTGCAAAATGGCTGCCACATCTTCCTTCATTACAACACTTACTACAAGCCCACTCTACTAACTGAAGTGGAAAACCTAGATTATTGTATCTGTTGCCATTGCTGAGATCTAAAAATGGCCCATTTCTTATCATGGGACAGTAAAGGTCACTTCCAGCTGTTTTGAACAAAAGCTGTTACCACACCAGATTATGAGTGTGAAAAAGGACTTGAGACAATAGTCCTCTGGTGAGATATAGATATGATCTTGAGTCGTTGCCAAACTGATCTATCGAGAAAAAGACAGGAGAATTGTCTAAAAAAAAATCACGCAGTGTTTAAGAGTGCATGACAAGCAGTTGACCAGTCAAAGTTTACCCTTGGCCTTTAGCCTGCAGGAAAGGGCTCTCCGCAATCATGTATTGTGAGTCTATTGTTCAGAGTTCTCAATGAGGTCAGTAGCAAATTAAACAGCATTTCGCTTGGAGGTCACTTACATGGTATGTGCAGTTCACATTTTTTCTTCCTCTGTCTACATTATCTGACTCCAAAGTCCAAACAAGCAGCACCATTTTGTGGTGATGTGATGAGGAAATAGACAGCAGGTTTCTCAGTGTGCTGTAACACATTTGTTCCCTTTATCAAATGATGTTTGATCTCTGTTAAGTTCTGTGAAAAGACGGTTCAGAAATTTTGTCATTTAATCAGAGGAAAATGTACAGAAAGACAAAGACCATCCTTCAATCGGATCTCGTGACTGTTGCTCAGATCTAAATTCTATTGCTACATGGAATCACTGATCATGCAATATGCGGTGTGCAAGGAAGAAAAGACTGCATATATATTTCAAATCTGAATGATGTTTAGCGCCTACTGCATTCAGGGACATCGTGATTCAAAGAGATAAGCTCTGAATCAAAGGCTACTTATTATAGATCTGGAGCTAAGAATGCGATACACTCTGCGTACTTCAGTGATAACATTTTGATTGAAGTAACTCTGCATCCAGTTTCACAAGATTGCAAGGATATTAGAGCTTCTATCTATGGTTTAATCATATTAAATCTCCACTGTAAATCATTTAAATTGTTAACATTCATCAGTTCATATCTAGACATTATGCATTGTGCCTTATGTGTTTTTTTGGTATGCCTCTTAAAGTTTATTTGTGCATAATACAACCATCTGTTCTGAGGCATTCATATGTAATGTTCAGCATTATTTAATGACTGTTTTAAAGACTTTGGGCTGGAAGTTGTTTCACGCAGTGCAGCCTCGAACAGTGATGATGAAGCTTCCTGATGCTTCCTGAGGTCGAGATGCGCCGCTCGCTGCTTCCTGCACAGCTGGATCAGAAGGGCAAGTGCAGGGGCGTCCCCTGCACACGCTGGAAGACATTGAATATTTGTTTTTCTGACGTCACACAGCCAAACAGTAAACTTGGACCAGACAGGTCCAGCCCACGAATTCCTGCATCACTCACTGTTATAAGATGGGATCTGAACCTGTGCTAATTAAAGGGCCACTCCACAAGTTGCAGACACGGTGTTTGTGAGTAACTTTTGCTTCGACACAATTGGTGGAAGCACTGTTCGGGGTTCTTGGAGGTGATTTTGTTTGCAGTTTCTGAATACAACCAAGGAGGAGTGAGGACTACCTGACCCAGTTATTACAACATGACCAGGAAATGGAATAGAGGAGGCAGAGAAGGGAAGCTCTGCAAGGAGGGAGGGAGGGAGGAAACATCTGGGATAGACTGAAAGAATGCAAATTGAGGCACTCCACTCCCACTGCAACAACCTCCCCATTGCAACATGGGACAACAATTCACTACCATCACATCCATTGCACACTCCCCAGTACAATGCCCCCTTGGCTAATATTTAACAATAAAAGCCACAAACAAAAACCTTCACAAAACATCTCTACACAGCAACACATTCAACACATTCAATTCTACAAAGCTTTTAAGCTGAACTTTTCAAGCTTATGCATTCTTGCCTGTCTTAGTGCTCCTACGCAGCATGGCTGGTGGAAGGCTGTTGACTTTCAATGGGGAAGACTGCAGATGGCCTTCTAGGATGTCCTCAAGCAGCTCTGGGGCTTAAGGACTTGGCTTCAGACTGCACCACCTCCGCATCAGTCTGGGCTGGCTGGCTGAGAGGCAACAGCAGGGGCACTGGCAGTGTGGCAGTGGTGGGAGGCCGAATGCTGTTATCTTGAGAGAGGACAGCAGGTTCATCTTCCACAGTACCACTGCCACTCCCCAGGGGCGGTGTCTCAGCAATGCTAGTAATCTGTTGGAGCATAGATTGCTGTGAGAGCCTGCAAATCCCCTGCTGCAGTGAGATCCAACACCATGTTGGCAGCAGTTGGAGCCTGCATGGCAGCAGCCATGACATTCATGACTGTCTGAACTTCCACTGCAGCACTGAGACGTCAGGAGGATTCTGCCTGTGCTGTAGTGGAAGCTGAGACAGTGGCCAACAGACTCTGCATCATGACTGGGTCCGCCAGTGCTTTCATGGAGTTGGAAAGAATGGGCTCCAAGCTCTGCGCAATGCCCACTCTAATATACCACATTGGAACTGGACTCCTCCACGCTTGACAGTGATAGAAGGCTGCCGGGCAGCCCTGCCAATTATTCAAGCATCTTGGTATGCATCGTCATCAGCATTGTCCTGTATACTGCCCCATTATGCTCTCCCCCGTGGCGTGTTTGGAGGCGGGGAGACCATGTAATCGGGTGGGATGGGCGTGGTGGGGGTACCCTGCCACCTTCCCATCTCAGTCGAAATTAAGTCAGTGAACGGCCTTCCCGCGCCGGCACCAATTGAGGCCCTTAAGGGGAGATGGTGGCGTAGTGGTATTGTCACTGGACTAGTGACCAAGAGACCCAGGGTATTAGGGTATTGCTCTGTGGACATGGGTCGAATCCCACCATGGCAGAAGGTGGAATTTGAATATATTAATAAATCTGGAATTAAAAGCTAGTTTAACAATGGCCATGAAACCATTGTCGATTGTTGTAAAAACTGATCTGGCTCATTAATGTCCTTCAGGGAAGGAACTCTGCCATCCTTACCTGGTCTGGCCTACATGTGACTCCAGACCCACAGCAACGTGGTTGACTCTTAACTACCTTCTGAAATGGCCAAGCAAGCCACTCAGTTGTATCAAACTGCTACAAAGTCAATAGGGAATAAAACCGGACGGACCACCCAGCATCGACCTAGGCACCAGGAACGACAACGGCAAACCCAGCCCTGTCGACCCTGCAAAGTCCTCATTACTAACATCTGCGGGCTTGTGCCAAAGTTGGGAGAGCTGTCCCACAGACTAGTCAAGCAACAGCCTCACAGTCATACTCACCAAATCATATCTTGCACACAATGTCCCAGACACTGCCCTCACCATCCCTGGGTATTTTCCTGTTCCATCGGCAGGGCAGACCCAGCAGAGGTGGTGGCACAGTGGTATACAGTCGGGAAGGAGTTGCCCTGGGAGTCCTCAACATGGACTCCAGACCCCATGAAGTCTCATGGTATCAGGTCAAATATGGACAAGGAAACCTCCAGCTGATTACCACCTACTGCCCCACCTCAGTTGATGGATCAGTACTCCTCCATATTGAACATCACTTGGAGGAAGCACTGAAGGTGGGAAGGGCGTAGAATGTACTCTGGGTGGGGGACCTCAATGTCCATCACCATGTGTGGCTCGGTTGCACCACTACCGGCCGAGTCCGGAAGGACATAGCTGCTAGACTGGGTCGGCAGCAGGTGGTGAGGGAACTAACAAGAGGGAAAAACATACTGGAACTTGTCCTCACCAATCTGCCTGTCGCGGATGCATCTGTCCATGACAGTATGGGTAGGAGTGATCACCACACAGTCCTTGTGGGGACAAAGTCCTGTCTTCACATTGAGATACCCTCCATCATGTTGTGTGGCACGACCACCGTGCTAAATGGAATATACTTCAAACAGATCGAAAAACTCAAAACTGGGCATAAATGAGGCAATGCCCTGTGGGCCATCAGCAGCAGCATAATGGTACTCAACCACAATATGTAACCTCATGGCCCAGCATATCCCCCATTCTACCATTATCATCAAGCTGGGGGATCAACACTGGTTCAATGAAGAGTGCAGAAGGGCATGCCAGGAACATCACCAGGCATACCTCAAAATGAGGTGTCAACCTGGTGAAGTTACAACCCAGGACTACTTGCGTGCCAAACTGCGTAAGCAGCATGCGACAGACAGAGCGAAGTGATCCCACAACCAACAGAGCAGATCTAAGCTCTGCAGTCCTGACACATCCAGTCGTGAATGGTGGTGGACAATTAAACAACTAACTGGAGGTGATGGCTCCACAAATATCTCCATCCTCAATGATGGGGGCGCCCAGCACATAAGTGCAAAAGATAAGACTGTAGCATTTGAACAATCTTCAGCCAGACATGCTGAGTGGATGATCCATCTCGGCTTCCCCTTGAAGTCCCCAGCATCACAGGTGCCAGCCTTCAGCCAATTCAATTCACTCCATGTGATATTAAGAAATGACTGAAGGCACTGGAAACTGTAAAAGCTATGGGTCCTAACAACATTCGGCAATATTACTGAAGACCTGTGCTCCAGAATGTGCTGTAACCCTAGCCAAGCTGTTCCAGTACAGCTACAACACTGGCATCTACCTGGCAATGTGGAAAATTGCCCAGGTATGTCCTGTACACAAAAAGCAAGACAAATCCAACCCGGCCAATTACCGCTCCATCAGTCTACTCTCGATCATCAGTAAAGTGATGGAAGGTGTCATCGATAGTGCTATCAAGCGACACTTGCTTAGCAATAACCTGCTCATGACGCTCAGCTTGGGCTCCGTCAGGGCCACTCAGCTCCTGACCTCATTACAGCCTTGGTTCAAACATGGACAAAAGAGCTGAACTCAAGAAGTGAGTTGAGAGTGACTGTCCTTGACATCAAGGCAGCATTTGACTGAGTATGGCATCAAAGGAGTCCTGGCAAAACGCTAGTCAATGGGAATCAGGGGGAAAACCCTCCACTGGTTAGAGTCATACCTAGCGCAAAGGAAGATGATTGTGGTTGTTGGAGGTCAATCATCTGAGCTCCAGGACATCACTGCAGGAGTCCCTCAGGGTAGTGTCCTAGGCCCAACCAGCTGCTTCATCAATGACCTTCCTTCAATCATAAGGTCAGAAGTGGGGATGTTCGCTGATGATTGCACAATGTTCAGCACCATCCGCGACTCCTCAGATACTGAAGCAGCCCATGCCCAGATACAGCAAGACCTGGACAATATCCAGGCTTGGGCTGATAAGTGGCAAGTAACATTTGCGCCACACAAGTGCCAGGCAATAACTATCTCAAACAAGAGAAAATCTAACCATCTCCTCTTGACATTCAATGGCATTACGATCACTGAATCCCCCACTATCAACATCCTGGGAGTTACCATTGACCAGAAACTGAACTGGAGTAGCCATATAAATACCGTGGCTACAAGAGCATGTCAGAGGCTAGGAATCCTGCGGCAAGTAACTCACCTCCTGACTCTCCAAAGCCTGTCTACCATCTACAAGGCACATGTCAGGAGTGTGATGGAATACTCTCCCCTTGCCTGGATGGGTGCAGCTCCAACAATACTCAAGAAGCCCGACACTATCCAGAACAAAGCAGCCCACTTGGTTGGCACCCCATCCACCACCTTCAACATTCACTCCTTCCACCACCGATGCACAGTGGCAGCAGTGTGTACCATCTGCAAGATGCACTGCAGCAACACACCAAGGCTGCTTAGACAGCGCCTTCCAAACCCACGAACTCTACCACCTAGAAGGACAAGTGCTGCAGATGCATGGGAAAACCACCACCTGCAAGTTCCCCTCCAAGCCACACACCATCCTGAATTGCAACTATATCACCATTCCTTCACTGTTGCTGGGTCAAAATCCTGGAACTCCCTTCCTAACAGCACCATGGGTATACCTACCCCAAATGAACTGCAGCGGTTCAGGAAGGGGGATCACATCACCTTCTCAAGGGCAATTAGGGATGGGCAATAAATGCTGGCCTTGCCAGCAATACCCACATCCCATGAATGAATAAAGTGGGAAATTATTGCCCAATTAAGGGCCTCATCCTGCCGCCACCACAATTAGCCTAGTGGTGGGAGAGCCTGTCGCTGCAGGGAGAGCACGGCAAGAAAAATCAGGTGGGTTGCTTGCTGGATTTTTTTTTTGGCGGGAGGTGGTTTCCCTTGTTTAAAGGTATTTAGTGCCTGAACAAGGGACCTGGTATTGGTAAGATGGGCCCACTGCAAGCCACACCCCTACCCTTGCTGCTGACCCCCCTACATACCCGTCCCCCACAACCCCCACCCCGCGAGACCCCTCCTGCCCTGGCCTACCTGTGGCCTGGGCCTTGCGCTGCTCCTAAGCCTCGGGTGGGTGCACCGCCGGCAGCAGCCACCGCCTCCGCAGCTCTCAGAGGGTGGAACTTCCCTCACCGGGGTCCTTGATCCAATGGAAAGCCCGCAACTGTTCAGTTAAGTGCCTAATTGGCACTTGATTTGGCACGCCTCCCACAGAAGAGGTGACACAGGTTTCCCGGGGGCTATTTTGTCAGAGGTCGAGACCCCCTTTGGCCAGATAAAATCCCGGCCCTCATCTGAGAACCCTACAGCAGATCTCAGCTGTGCCCTCATCCTCCAGGGAGCTGGCATACAAGTTATCCTTTTCCCCGGCCTGGCTGCAATCCACCTGTGCCTGGTGACTCACCATGTACTGATCCCAACTCTATACTAGCCTCTAAATTTCACAGTGCCAGTATCTGAGCTGGTGGCTGAGATTGACAGATTAAGTGAATGTGCCACTTCATCACTGTCATGAGGTTGTTTCTACTCTCTCCTCCTGGCTTTGCTGAGGCTGCCCAGGTGGTATATCTCAGCTCTCTGAAAGCATACAATCAGAGGAAGGGTTGAAGTGATGGAAGGATTGGTTGGGGAGGATAACAGGAGTTCCATGGTCACACCATCTTCAGCTTCCACTTGATGCCACATCTCAGGGTGAGGTTGAGAAGGGGCATGAGACCATCATCTACCATCATGCTGGATAGCCTCTCTGCCACCAGATGCCATAGTCTGTGTCGCCTCTGGACCCATGATCTGGAGTACTGTCTCCTTGAGGAGACTCAGGGGATGGAGTCATGCAGGACCCCCCTCCGGTTCTCCCTGGGTTTGTATGAGACCATCTCCTCCAAGAGAGAGGGCAGACTGCCAGCAATTGTGTGGCAGTATGCTTGGGGGATGTGCCTGCCATAGCTGAATAGCTGGAGGTCTGTAGTGGCATCAAGTGGCTGCTGTGATGCTAGCAGCATTGGAATGTGTGGAGGTGAGATGCAGAATGTGAATGTTAGGTGTGAATCCTGAGTGCCAGGGAGTGTTGCTGGATGAGTGATGGGGTTGTGGTGCATTGAGCATAGTAACAGGTTGGTGGAGTGGTGGGTATGAGATGTAATATGAGGATGCATTCGCTCACCTTGACCACCTTACTTTTGCCAGAAGTACTGCCATATCCTGGGCAGCAGACTCCAGGCATTAACCTCCCTGGCACCGTGCTCCCATTCCATCCTCAGGCTGGTGCATGAGAGCGTCTTCTCACCTGGGAAACATAAAGTCTCTCCTGGAGTCTATCTTCCTCACCAGAGCCTCCAAGGTGGCATCGCTGAACCAGGGAGCATGCTCACTTGTGTTCTGTGCCATTGTAGTTCCTGCATTGTTCCAAGTTGATTTTGCAGCAGCCTTCAGTTCAGGTGTGCACCTTCCCTTTAATAGGGAGTGAGCCTTTAAGAGGAGCAGGATACCTGCACTGCATGATCTGCACACCTCGCTGTCAGGACACCCTGCAGAATGCAGAGGCTGCTGGTAGCATAGAGGACAGAGAAGCGTGCTGGAGCTTCTTGGGTCAATGTTACAATCTTTTGGATAGGGTAGCTAGGCATTGAAAAAATTCTCCTTGAACTCCATTCACTTCCTCCAAATAAAAAGTGTTGCGATGGGAACCCATATGGGTCCCAGCTATGTCTGCCTTTTCATGGGATATATGAAACATTCTTTGTTCCAGTCCTGCTCCGGTCCCCTCCCTCACTTTTTCCGGTACATTAATTACTGCATCGGAATTGTTTCCTGCTCTTGCCTGAACTGGAAAATTTAATCAACTTTATTTCCTCCAATTTTTACCCTTCTCTTGCCTTCAAATGATCCATTTCTGACTCTTCCCTTTCCTTCCTTAGCTTCTGTGTCCCTATTTCTGGGGATAGGCTATAGACTGATATTCACCATAAGATCACTGACTCCCACAACTTCTTTGACTCGGCTTCCTCACACTCCACTTCTAGAGTAAAAACTCTATTCTATTCTCCCAGTTTCTCCATCTCCATCACATCTGTTCAGACAATGCAACTTTTCATACCAGCGCTTCTGATATGTCTTCTTTTTTCCTCAACCAAGGATTTCCCCTCCGCCATGGTTGGCAGAGCCTTCAACTATGTCAGACCCATTTCCTGCACTTATGCTCTCACCCTTCCCTCTCTCCCAGCACCGTGATAGGGTTCCCCTTGTCCTCACCTCCCACCCCACCAGCCTTTGTATTCAACAAATCATCCTCTGCCATTTCTGCCACTTCCAGCATGATGCCACCACCAAACACAACTTCTCCTCTCTTCCTGTTTCAGCATTCCAAAGAGACCATTCCCTCCACGACACCTTGGTCCACTCCTCAATCAACCCCAACACCCCCTCCCCTTCACATGCCATCTTCCTGTGCAAGCGCGGGAGATGCAATACCTGCCCTTTTACCTCCTCCCTCTTCACTATCCAGGGCCCCAAACATTCCTTCCAGGTGAAGCAGTGATTTACTTGTACTTCTTTCAATTTAGTATACTATATTCACTGCTCACAATGCGGTCTGCTGTCCATTGGGAAGACCAAACGCACATTGGGTGATCACTTTTCAGAACACCTCTGTTCAAACCGCAAGCATGACCCTGAGCTTCTGGTTGCCTATCATTTTAATTCTCCGCTCACTCCCTCGCTGACCTCTTTTGTCCTCAGCTTCCTACACTACTCTAATGAAGCTCAATGTAAGCTCAAGGAATGGCACCTCTTTCAATTAGGCTCTTTACAGTTTCCAGATTCAGATCATAACCTCTGACCCCATTTCTTTTCTGTTTGTGTTTGTTTTGTTTTTGGATGCATCTGTTGGTGATGATTTGACTTTCCTATTTACACCTCCTCTAGACACATCTTTTGTTTCTTGTTCTATTTCCACCTCTTTTTGCCTTGCACTGTTATCCCTTTTGCCAGTTACTTTTTCCTGACTTCTACCTATCATAGACCTTCCCTTTAGTTATTTCCTATCCTCCCACTCTTCCCTCCCTCACTTAGAAATTGTTATATTTCAAAGTACTCCCAGCTTTGATGAAGGGCGATTGACCTGAAATGTTGAGCGGGATTTTCCTGTGGTCTTCAGGACCCCACGCAGAGACCAAAGGTGGTGGGGGGGTTGCGGTCCCAAGCCCACATTTGCCGGGAGCCAGACCAGGAGAACTATTTGGTTGGAGGCCGCCTCCTAACTGAGCTTGTTGTCCAATTAAAGATGGCAGGTGGGCTCCCAATGCTACCAACCCATTCTTAGGGCTGACAGCTCTAGAGCTCAACACCAACCGTACCCACCCCCGCACCCCCGAGAGAGATGGGTGCTGCTGATACAGGTAGGAGAATGCGAGGATGTCTCAAAACGGAGGTGCCCTCGAATTAATGAAAATAATATTTTTTAGAGGGGCCGAGCAGGAAAACCCTCCGGCAGAAACCTCTGGGCTATCGGTGTGGCCTTTGCTACTGGTGGTCCTCTCTTTGGGGGGGCCGGAGCCTTCAACTCCAATGGCCCCCTGGATTGCTGTTGGGAGGCTGCCTCTATTAAGTTGGCGACCTCTGTATGTGGCAGGGGCCTGCTCAGCCACCAGCAAAATGCCACATCGCACTCTAAATGGCCTTTAATTGGGACCTTAAATATACCAATTGGCTGCCCCATGGAAACCTCCCTGGCGGCGGGAATGCAATGGGGAGCCCTCCTGACATGGCTCCCCGCTATTTTCCCAGCTTCCGCCTCCATGTCCCTCACCCCAGAGCCAGGAAAATTCTGTCCATTAACTCTGCTTCTCTCTCCACAGATGCTGCCTGACCTGTCAAGTGCATGCAGCACTTTCTGTTTATATTTCAGATTTACAGCATCTGTAGTAATTTGCTATGGTAGAAGAACTGTAAATGGAGATATGTATCAAGTTAATTAATAAAAGGAAATAAGTTGGGCCATCCGGAGTAAGTATACACCCATCATTGTGCTCAGATTGCTCAATTCAATAACATTAATGGTCTTAAATGAATGCTTTTATAGCTCATAAGCATTATATAAGTGATTAAAGGTCCAATTCTTACCTTTGCAAATGGTAATCTGATAGTTCTTCATTCCACTGAATCACTTTAATTCCTAACTGCTGTACTTAAGTCTAACTATGTTATATATCACACTCCAGTTCATTAAGGATCTTTAAGTTGTCCTACTATTGCAAATATATAGCAATGTAATTCCTCTATGGAAAGAATACAATATTACTCAGTGAATCCCTCTCTTTAACAGTGACTCAAAATGTCTATGGCCTGCCACAGGTTTTTGAAAACAACAGGCTGTGGTGTCATGGAAGAATTTGCCCTTGTGATGTTGCAGGTTTTTTTAAGCTTCAGGAAAATACAGCAGGATCTCATTTATACAATACATTCAGGAAAAGGCTGACCTAATTATCAGCAGCATGTGCTCTGTAATCCTGAAAGGAAAAAAAAACCTTTCCACTGGGTTTTGGATCATCACATTTTAAAAAATGGTGTGTTTTGTATCTGAGCCAAAATGGTTGGAAAGTTTTCCAGCCAAAAATAAGGGCCAACTGTTATGATGTCCTTCTTCCCAGAGTGCTTTGCCTGAAGAAGGGAAATGCTTCCTTGTTGGGAGGGTGAGAAAATAAATGGATTATTATGACATGGAGTTCTGCACAGCACAGTTCAGAATATCCAGCAGCAGAGTTTGTCAGTGAACCAACACTGCACCTTCCAGCTCCGAGTTGATCTTTGAGCAAAAAGCATTATTTGCAATTTCCAATATTTTCCCCATACCGTCTCCTCCATTGACTGTTGTTATTCATAGTTGATTTAGAATTTAAAAACATCGGCACAGTGGCGCAGTGGTTCGCACCGCAGCCTCACAGCTCCAGGGTCCTGGGTTCAATTCCGGGTACTGCCTGTGCCTGTGACTGCGTGGGTTTTCGCCGGGTGCTCCGGTTTCCTCCCACATCCAGAGACTTGCAGATGATAGGTAAATTGGCCATTGTAAATTGCCCCTAGTGTAGGTAGGTGGTAGGGAATATGGGATTACTGTAGGGTTAGTATAAATGGGTGGTTGTTGGTCGGCACAGACTCGGTGGCCTGAAGGGCCTGTTTCAGTGCTGTATCTCTAAATAAAATAAAATAAAATCGCCCTTCAGTAGCACATACAACCCATTGTTGCTGTGTTGGAATGCTCACAAGTGCCAAGAGAAGATGTACACAGACTGATGGAGTGGAATGGAGATGGGGAAGAATAAGGAGTAATTGAAAAGAAAAACTTAAATTATGGAGTTCCTTTCACTACTTAAGATGTCCCAACATGCTTTACAGCCAGTGAAGTACTTCTTGAAGTGTGATCACTGTTTGTAAGCAGAATAGCAGCCAATGCGCACACAGCAAGCTCCCACATCAACAGCATGATAATGACCAGATATTCTGATTTAGTCATGTCGGTTGAGGGATAAATATTAGTCAGACACTGGGGAGGACTCCCCTGTTGTTCCTCTAAATAGTGCCCTGGGATCTTTTACATCCACCTGAGAGGACAGATGAGGCCTTGGTTCAGCTTCCCTCATCTGAAAGATGGCACCTCGAACATTGCACTGCTCTCTCAGTACTGCGCTGGAGTGCTATCCAGGATTATGTGCTTCAGTCTCTGCAGTTGTGCTTGAATCCACAACCTTCTGGGGGTGAATTTCCGCGGGGAAATTCCATTCGTCTGCCATAACCTCAGTGGAAAACATAGAAGCATAGAAAAGCCGCAGAAACCCTGGATAATTGGTGCTTACTCAGTTTTTCTGGAGCTTCTGGGGCTTTTCCAGAACTGTTATGGCAAACAAGCAACAGAATCCCATCAGAAACACATCCCCTCTGATTCAGGGGTGAGAGTGTAATCACTAAGCCCATTGCCACTTTCTAACTGTAGATTTTTCCAGTGGAAAAAACAAATGGACCATTTTCAACACCACCCCCTGGGATGATAACGGGGGCACAAGGAATACCTGTTGACTGTAGAGCCTGCCTGGTCTTCAGTTCATTGAAGTTGGATGTGGTCAGGTACTAATTGGCACCTCCTTAGGAGAATTAGAGATCTTTTTAAATTGTGTTTAACTTGGCTCCAAATTTAACTCAGTCTATAAAGAGCTGATTGTCAAATTATTGCCCAGGTTACACTTCCATTTTTCCTTACTAGAATATACTTAAATTGTACATTTTCCATTTCCTGTTTAGAAACTTCCCATTGCTAACAATTTTTCTTTCCATTTAATCTGAAACAGTTCTCTTTTTATCTCACTGTAATCTTTCTTTCCACTCAAGTCTTGTCTTCATCTGTCCTCTTCCCTTTTCAATTCTAATATATTCTTATATTGATCCTAATTATCTTATGATCACTGCTTTCCAAATGTTGTCACCACCTTTTAAGGATGCTAAGTTATCCTGCCTCTTTATCCAGAACTAGAGCTTGCCCCGCCTCCGTTCCTGTCAGCGTAGCAATATATTGACTGAGAAAATAATCTTTAGCGTACACCTATTTTTTCCATGTTCCAGACTGCTTTTGGACAATCAAAATTTCCTACAATTGTGACCCAGATTTTCCTGATCCTGCGCTGGAACACTGGACCAGAGGTAGGTGAGGCGAGGTTGCAGGGGCCAGTCTGGAAGGCCACCGCGAGGCGGTGCTGGGGGGTGGTCGTGCAGTCGAGGGGGAGGGCATCCCAGGGGGTAAACTGCTTCCCGGTGGGGGTGCTTCATGGGCCACAAATTGCCCATGAAAGAGGAACCTCCCCACCCCCACCCCAAGACCTCAGGGAGGGCACCTCATATTACAAGGTATCCTCCCTGCGCAGTGGAGGCCCACCCCACCGCTGGTAAGATCCCAAGGGGCAGCAGGAAGAGGTCCTTAATTGGCTATTAAAAGACCACTTAAGGGCCTCAACTGGCCACTGGGATGAAAGGCAGTCATCAACCTATCCCACCCCGGGAAGATTGCTTGTCGATGGACTCTCCGTCACCCATCGTAATACTCCGTGCCCTCCACCACCTACCCCGCCCCAGGGGACCACACAAAATCCTGGCCAGTATGTGTAAAACAGTGTTCAGTGTTTTAGCTGCTGAGTGCTTTAATTATCAGGAACAGACAAATGACAGTTTTTCTTTGCAGTTTTGAAAGAAAGATAAATGTTTATTCTTCAACACCCAAACATACACAACTACACCCACTCTCACACTCATACAAATACACACACACTCAAGAAAAGATTGCAATTATAAAGGTAGCATCTTATGATTTCAAGAGTTCTCTGTTACACTTGCTTTTCCCCAGGGTGATGACTTGAAATGATGCAGGCTTGTAATCATTTTCTGTCCACTGAAGAAAAATTCTGGAGGGTTAGGAGGACAGATTCATTATTGTTTTATGTTTGCAGTCGCAGATTTCTCTTGTCAGTCAAGGTTCAATGGTGAAGCCCTGGTATGATTCCTCAGGTGGTGAGTTCAAGGCCAACTCGAGTCTCTGCCTACATGTGGTATAAAGCTGCTGGTCTTAGGCAGGGTCTTTACTCTTTGTTGGCATTGATGTTC
Organism: Heterodontus francisci; assembly: GCF_036365525.1. NCBI lineage: Eukaryota > Metazoa > Chordata > Chondrichthyes > Heterodontiformes > Heterodontidae > Heterodontus > Heterodontus francisci. Next base: position 34,827,908 of record NC_090372.1, read on the forward strand.
CTGTCTCTGTCTGCTGTAATATGCCTTTAAACCCCTTACCAGAAACCTAGGGTAGAATTTTATGCTGTCCGCCACGGTGTGCGGGGTGATATAATTAGGCAGAAGGTGTTTTTCCGGATTCCCAATGGTGGGACATTTTAAAGGAACTAAGTTGGTAGCGGGTTTGTGGCATTCTGGGGTTCGATCAGTGCGGTAGCGGAGTGCAGCTTTGTATTCATTTAAATAGCATGAATACTCATTACCTTATGCATAGTGACAATTTAGTCCTACCTGCCAGATTAAGTGAATGGCGAGCAATATTCCCGTGCCATCCGGGTCATGAAAGTTTCAACGTGGTGTACAACAGTCGGATCTGTGCAGTTGAATCTCAGGACTGTGCTCTTCTCTCTTTAACCCATCTGCTAAACTAATGCCAGCATTGGAATGGAGGTTTGCCTCCAGGCTCGGCACCAGCAAGAGTGAATCATCTCAGGGGATTGTGGCGACAGCATGGACGGGGGCTACTTGGAGAAGCAGGGGAGGGTATTCAGGGAGGGAAGGGTAGGGGTGATTGGGGTGCATCGAGGAGCAGGGCAGGGTGGAGTGGAGTGTCCAGGATATTGAATGGTTGCTGTTGATGGTGAAGATACATTTTGTCGGCTGTGGGGCTGGTGGGTGGATTATATCAGTACTGTGTGAAAATATTTGGCAAGGGCCTAAAGGGAGGGATGAGTGCTGTCAACAGTGGGGAGCTGCAGGGAAAATTGAGAGTACTGGCTAGAAGAAGGAACCATCACAGTTGTTACAAAAGTACTTCCATCTTCTTTAAACGTTTATTTTTTTGAGGACTTGTGTTAAAACCGATAAGATTCCATGGATGTGTTTTCCTTACCAAGTTGGACACTTGAGATGTGGTTTGAAAATCACCTGTGCTGGAAGTCATGTGCTTTGGGCTGCCCTTGGTGACCTGGGGAAAAATGGTAACAGAGAAGCCACATGTCAAGGTTTATGGAGATCAGGAGGGCAACTGTTTGTTTAGGGTTTGGATATTGTTTTCAGTGCAGTAACTGTTCGAAGACAGTTGGTATTCTCCTGCCAAGGAAGAAGAAACCACCCAGCTCACCTCTTTCTCTACCTCTTTGAAGAAATCTTGCAAAGATCCAGTGTAGGAGAGCTCTAATCCCTGGTGCTGCATAGCTCCTGAGAAACTGGAAAAATATCCTGCGATTCAAGTGTGCACTGGCAGAAAACCCCGATGCCACGTTTCTCCTGGAATGCCAGCCAAAATCATTCTCGACATCTCCAGAACGGACTGCTTCTGAAACGATCCCAGTGACCTGTCTCTGTATACCTGGACGCCAGACCAAAAGAAAAGGGAGAACTGACTTCCTTCCATACCTTCTTTTTTTGACAAAGATTATCAAGTATTTGGCCAAAGTAGTCTTTTTTAGTCGTTTTTTTTGTAACAAACCCCTGCAGAGAGAACTTCTTTATTTTTTTTTCCAGTGTGTGTGAGGGTAATTGGGGAATTTTAAAAAGGGAACTTTCATATTTCAATCTGTGTGTTAATGCTTTGCTACGTTACTGGTTAAGTCTTGTTTCATAATGAACTGATAATTTTGTTATTTATTAAAGAAACCTGGCTGGTGTATTTTATTCTGGGATATAAAAAATAGAGTATATGGTTGGCTGTATCGGTAACCAGGTAAACACTGGTGGAGGAGAAGAACTAGAAAAGACAGTGTACTCCTCCCGCCTCAGTCGTAACATATAATTGGGTTCATCATCCAGGATACCCAAAGCTGACAACTAACTGTTAATACTAACTGAAAAGAGGAAAAGTAAAGAAACAGGTTTCTTCTGCATTAAAGTAAACTACACTACCGGAATGTCTTTGTCTGTTGTTACGACCTTTCTGGGGAAGGAGGATGTATCCCTGAGTGATTTGAGAAACTTAACCAAGGTTAGGCTAAAGGAATTGGCAGAAAAATTGGTGTTAGAGTTAAAGCCAGGAGCTAAGATAGCAGATATAATTGAAGTAATAGCACACCATTTGAAATTGGAAGAAGAAAAAGGCGAACCAGATGGTAGCGTAGTTGAATTAGGTAGGATTCAGTTGCAATTGGAAAAACTTAAGCTTGAACAGGAGAGAGAATTGACAATGAAACATCTTGAACTTGACAGATAAGAAAGGGCAAAAGAGGGAGCATTTCAAAGAGAAAGAGAAGAAAGGGAATTTAAATTTAAAAAGCTGGCACGAAAAAAGGATGGTTTTGATTCCAGTGAAAGTTCTGAGGAGGAAAGATCTGACTCCAGTCCAGGGCCCAGTGGAGAGTGGTTTAAAATTGTGCAAGCCTTCCTGAGGTTTGAGGAAAGGGACGTAGAAATATTTCATTTCTTTTGAAAAGCTAGCTAAATAGATGAGGAGGCCAAAAGAAAATTGGACACTGCTTATGGAAAGCAGGTTGATGGGCAAAGCTCATGAAGTTTATGTTTATGGGGTAGGCAGTGGCGTAGTGGTATTATCACTGGACTAGTAACCCAGAGACCCAGGGTATTTCTTGGGGAAATGGGTTCGAATCCCACCACAGCAGAAGGTGGAATTTGAGTTTAAATAATAAATCTGGAATTAAAAAAGCCAGTCTAATGATGGCCATGAAACCATTGTCGATTGTTGTAAAAACCCATCTGGTTCACTAATGTCCTTTAGGGAAGGAAATCTGCTGTCCTTACCTGGTCTGGCCTACATGTGACTCCAGACCCACAGCAACGTGGTTAACTCTTACATGCCCTCTGAAATGGCCTAGCAAGCCACTCAGTTGTACCTAACCGCAACGAAGTCAATAAAAAGGAATGAAACCAGATAGACCATCCAGCATCGACCTAGGCACCGGAAACAACAAAGGCAAACCCAGCCCTGTCGACCCTGCAAAGTCTTCCTTACTAACATCTGGGGGCTTGTGCCAAAGTTGGGAGAGCTGTCCCACAGACTAGTCAAGCAATAGCCTGACATAGTCATACTCACGGAATCATACCTTACAAACATGTCCCAGACACTGCCATCACCATCCCGGACATCACCTGTCCCACCGGCAGGACAGACCCACCAGAGGTGGTGGCACAATGGTATGCAGTAGGGAGGGAGTTGCCCTGGGAGTTTTCAACATCGACTCCGGACCCCATGAAGTCTCAAGGTCAAACATGGGCAAGGTAACCTCCTACTGATTACAATCTACCGCCCTCCCTCAGCTGATGACTCAGTATTCCTCCATGTTGAACACCACTTGGAGGAAGCACTGAGGGTGGAAAGGGCACAAAATGTACTCTGGGTGGGGGACTTCAATGTCCATCACCAAGAGTGCCTCGGTAGCACCACTACTGACCAAGCTGGCCGAGTCCTAAAGGACATAGCTGCTCGACTGGGTCTGCGGCAGGTGGTGAGGGAACCAACATGAGGGAAAAACATACTTGACATCGTCCTCACCAATCTGCCTGCCGTAGATGCTTCTGTCCATGACTGTATTGGTAGGAGTGACCACCGCACAGTCCTTGTGGAGACGAAGTCCCGCCTTCACATTGAGGATACCGTCCATCGTGTTGTGTGGCACTACCACCGTGCTAAATGGGATAGATTTCGAACAGATCTAGCAATGCAAACTGGGCATCCATGAGGCACTGTGGGCCATCAGCAGCAGCAGAATTGTACTCAACCACAATTTGTAACCTCATGGCCAAGTATATCCCCCACTCTACCATTACCATCAAGCCAGGAGACCAACCCTGGTTCAATGAAGAGTGCAGGAGGGCATGTCAGGAGCAGCACCAGGCATACCTCAAAATGAGGTGTCAACCTGGTGAAGCTACAACACAGGACTATCTGCATGCCAAACTGCATAAGCAGCATGCAATAGACAGAGCTAAGCGATCCCATAACCAACGGATCAGATCTAAGCTCTGCAGTCCTGCCACATCCAGTCATGAATGGTGGTGGACAATTAAACAACTAACTGGAGGAGGTGGCTCCACAAATATCCCCATCCTCAATGATGGGGGCGCCCAGCACATCAGTGCGAATGATAAGGCTGAAGCATTTGCAACAATCTTCAGCCAGAAGTGAGGAGTTGATGATCCATCTCGGCCTCCTCCTGAAGTCCCCAGCATCACAGATGCCAGACTTCAGCCAATTTGATTTACTCCACGTGATATCAAGAAATGACTGAAGGCACTGGATACTGCAAAAGCTATGGGCCCTGACAATATTCCGGCAATAGTACTGAAGACCTGTGCTCCAGAACTTGCCGCGTCCCTATCCAAGCTGTTCCAGTACAGCTACAACACTGGCATCTACCCTGCAATGTGGAAAATTGCCCATGTATGTCCTGTACACAAAAAGCAGGACAAGTCCAACCCGGCCAATTACCGCCCCATCAGCCTACTCTCAATCATCAGTAAAGTGATGGAAGGTGTCATCAACAGTGCCATCAAGTGGCACTTGCTTAGCAATAACCTGCTCAGTGACGCTCAGTTTGGGTTCCGCCAGGGCCACTCAGCTCCTGACCTCATTACAGTCTTGGTTCAAACATCGACAAAAGAGCTGAACTCAAGAGGTGAGGTGAGAGTGACTGCCCTTGACATCAAGGCATCATTTGACTGAGTATGGCATCAAGGAACCCTAGCAAAACTGAGGTCAATGGGAATCAGGGGGAAAACCCTCTGCTGGCTGGAGTCATACCTAACGCAAAGGAAGATGGTTGTGGTTGTTGGAGGTCAATCATCTGAGCTCCAGGACATCAATGCAGGAGTTCCTCAGGGTGTGTCCTAGGCCCAACCATCTTCAGCTGCTTCGTCAATGACCTACATTCAATCATAAGGTCAGAAATGGGGATGCTCGCTTATGATTGCACGATGTCCAGCACCATTTGAGACTCCTCAGATACTGAAGCAGACCGTGTAGAAATGCAGCAAGACTTGAAAAATATCCAGGCTTGGGCTGCTAAGTGGCAAGTAACATTCGCGCCACACAAGTGCCAGGCAATGACCATCTCCAACAAGAGAGAATCTAACCATCTCCCTTGACATTCAACGGCGTCGCCATTGCTGAATCCCCCACTATCAACATCCTAGGGTCTACCATTGACCAGAAACTGAACTGGAGTAGCCATATAAATACAAGAGCAGGTCAGAGGCTAGGAATCTTGAGGCGAGTAACTCACCTCCTGACTCCCCAAAGCCTGTCCACCATCGACAAGGTACAAGTCAGGAGTGTGATGGAATACTCTCCACTTGCCTGGATGGGTGCAGCTCCAACAACACTCAAGAAGCTTGACACCATCCTGGACAAAGCAGCCCGCTTGATTGGCACCCCATCTACAAACATTCACTCCCTCCACCACCGACGCACAGTGGCAGCAGTGTGTACCATCTACAAGATGCACTGCAGCAATGCACCAAGGCTCCTTAGACAGCACCTTCCAAACCCGCGACCTCTACCAACTAGAAGGACAAGGGCAGCAAATGCATGGGAACACCACCACCTGCAAGTTCCCCTCCAAGTCACACACCATCCTGACTTGGAATTATATCGCCGTTCCTTCACTGTCACTGGGTCAAAATCCTGGAACTCCCTTCCTAACAGCACTGTGTGTGTACCTACCCAAAATGGACTGCAGCGCTTCAAGAAGGCAGCTCACCACCACCCTCTCAAGGGCAATTAGGGATGGGCAATAAATGCTGGACTAGTCAGCGACGCCCACATCCCTGAATGAATAATTTTTTAAAATGTTATGCATTCTGAGGAGGCTTCGGCAGATTAAGAGATGGCACAAAAGGCTATTCTCGCTGCTTATGAGTTAGTCCCTGAAGAATATAGGCAGAGATTTCAGAACCTCCAGAAACAGCCTGGGCAGACTTATATAGAATTTGAGAGAGTAAAGCAAATTCATTTTGATTGTTGGATACAGGCACTAAGGGAGAGGCCACATATGAGAATCTTATAGAAATAATTCTCCTAAAAGAATTAAAAAATTCACTCCCTCTGTTAGTAAGAATCCATGTAGACAACCAGAAAGTTTTAATAGCCAGACAGGCAGCTGAGAACGCTGATGATTGCAAGCTTGTTTACAAACCCAATCCCATTGTCCATCACCCCGACAAACCCGAAGAGGATAGGTGGTGGGAGGGTGAAAGGAAGGCAAGTAGTCCAAGGACAAGAAAGGACAACTGAGAACGCCCCGGGATCTTCTCCTCAGGCCAGAAAGGAAGGTGCTGATGGTGGAAGTGAGATCTGAAAGCTTAAATGTTACCATGTCACAAGGTGGGACACCTTCGTGCAGAATGCCGAAAGTTGCAGGGTAAACCCATGGGACTTATTGGGGTACACAAGGCCAATGCAGAGAAACAGACCCTGACCGGGAGTATGACAGGTTGTAGCTCTGACTGCAGCTGTAAGGCCAAGTACAAAAACCACTCTGAGTGTGGGGGACGTTAACAAGATACCTGAGAGTTATAAGGAATTCTTGTCAAAAGGAAATGTAACTCCTTATTCCTTAAGTGAGGCAGGTAAACCTATAGTTATACTTAGGGAAATAGGAGTCCCCCAAACTCTTTTGCTGGGGAAAGGCTTAACTTTTCCACCAGAGAGTGCATTGAATGCCAAGGTTTTAGTGAATGTTATCAGCGGGGAGTATATACCCGTACCTTGTAATTGGATGCACCTCGAGTGTGACCTAATGTCTGGAACGGTAACTGTAGGAGTTGTCCACAGTTTGCCTGTAGACAGAGTTGACTTACTCCTGGGGAATGATGTGGCTGGAGTGAAGGTGGCAGCTTCTTCAGTAGGCACGGAAAAAACAAGTGAGGTTAAAGAAACAGAACAGTTGCAGGAAAAGGTTCCAGGAATTTTTCTTTCATGTGTAGTGACCCAAGCACTAGCTAAACAAGTTCCATTAAATTGGTACCACAGGCAGATAGCCGAATGGCTGAAACTTTCTTTGGGGATTTGGATAATCTGAAGGAAATATTCAGTAAGTCTTCTCTGATCAAGGCTCAGCAAGCCGATCAGAGTTAAATGAAGTGGCACAATCAGCTCTAACTGAAGCTGAAGCAAAGGGAGCTCCAGGAGGCTACAATATTAAAAATGGGATTTCGATGAGGAAGTGGAGACCTCCTCACAGACCTGCTGATAAAGAATGGATTGTTGTTCATCAGATAATAGTACCACCCAAGTATTGCCAGAAAATATTAAGGATAGCCCATGAAATTCCTATAGTGGGACATGTGGGGATCCGGAAGACACAGTCATGTATCGATCAACATTTTTACTGGCCAGGTCTTTCCAAGGACATGCTGCAGTTTTGTAAAATGTGCCATACATGTCAGATTGAGGGAAAACTGCAACCTGCCATAAAACCAGCACCTCAAATTCACATACCAGTTTTTGGAGAACCATTTAGTAGGGTGTTGGTAGACTGTGCAGAACCTTTACCGAAAACAAAAGTGGGACATCAATATATACTCTCTATCATGGAATGGCTACTCGGTTCCAAGAGGCTATTCCCTTGAGAACAATTTCTGCTAAGGTAGTGGTAGAGAAATTGACCCAGTTCTTCACTCGATATGGATTACCGATTGAGATTCAGTCGGATCAAGGTTCCAATTTCATGTCCAAAGTTTTCCAGTAGCTTATGAATCATTTGGGCATAACACAGTTAAAGTTTTCAGCAAACCACCCACAGACACAAGGAGCTTTCGAACGGTACCATCAGACCCTCAAAACTATGATCAGGGCATACTGTCATGAATATCCCCATGATTGGGATAAAGGGCTAGGATTTCTTTTGCTTCCACTAGGGATTCACCTAATGAGTCTACCGGTTTTAGTCCTTTTGAATTTGTTTATGGACATTAGATAAGAGGTCCTCTAAAACTAATTAAAGACAGGTTTTTAGAACAGAGGGATGAATCTTCTGTGCTAGATTATGTATTTGCATTAGTTTATGTATCTGTGTTCCGGGAGTGGCTCACAAGAGCCGGCAAAGTGGCTCAGGAACACTTGAAAGCTTCTGAAATAACCATGAATAAATGGGCAGACAAGCATGCCAAGATATGAACATTTTAACCAGGGGATGAGGTGTAAGTATTGCTGCCTTTACAGGGTGAACCACTGAAGCACGGCTCAGTGCTCCATATAAAATAATCAAAAGAATTGGTAAAGTAAATTATTTGATTCACACCCCAGATTGCCGGAAAAAGAATCAGCTGTGTCATATCAATATGTTCAAACAATATCACTGCCGGGAGGAGGATAAACAAGAACAGGTACGTCAGATAGTAGGGACAGTGAAGGATGAAAGGGATATCGAGATGAGGCAGAAGGAGGCCTAGACAATTCTCAAATTGAACCTCCTACTATCCAGTTAGCTAATACTGAATTGTGAGGGAGATTGGATGCCATGCTTTCATATTTAGGTGCAGAACAATCAGAAGACCTAACAAGGCTACTCACATCATTTAAAGAAGTCTGTAGGGACAAGCCAGGATATACAACCTTAGCCACACGTGATGTGAATGTAGGGGAATCCTTTCCTATAAAACAGCATCCTTATCGCTTAAGTCCAGAGAAACAGGCCCAGGTGAATGCAGAAATCCAATGCATGTTGGAAAACCATCTAATTGAACGCAGTCAAAACAGCTGGAGTTCCTCAGTGGTGATAGGGCCTAAATCTGATGTTTCAACTAGATTCTGCATAGACTACAGGAAGGTTAATGAAGTAACAAAGGCAGACTCCTACCTAATTCCTCGCTTGGAAGACTGTATTGACAGAGTGGGCAGTGCCACGTTTCTTACAAAAATAGATTCATTAGAGGGATACTGGCAAGTTCCTTTAACACCCTGAGCTAAAGAAATATTGGCCTTTGTCACACCAGATGGTCTTTTCCAATACTGAGTGGTGCCATTCGGGCTAAAAAATGCCCCAGCCACTTTTCAGAGACAAGTGAACCAAGTGGTAGCCAGTGTTCTTAACTGTGTGATTTACCTTTACGATGTGCTGGTATACAGTGACACTTGGAAGAACCACCTGGAACAATTAGAAGCTCTGTTTAGAAAAGTACAGTTGGCTGATTTGGTAATCAGCTTTGGCAAAAATTCAAAAAGCAGAATGGCAGACTATTCCAATGGGATATTACAGCCCCATCACTTAAAGATTATCCACATTGCAGGAAAAATAATGTAATTGTGGATGCTTTGTCTAGAATCTGACTTTGCTTTGAGTTATCTGAATGCAAAGATGGTACAGGTAAAGAGTGAATGAGAATGAGTGCGTAAAGTTTGTTTTAATATTTTTCATCTTCTGTTTTTTTCACTCTTTGTAATGAAATGCATTTAAAAATGGCATTTCATTCCTCCAAGCATAGACATGTTATGAAAGTGCTTCCATCTTTTTTAATATATTTTTTGAGGACTGGTGTTAAAACTGAAAAGATTCTATGGATGAGATTTTTTGCCAAGTTCATCAAAAGGACACTTGAGATGTGGTTTGAAAGCCACCCATGCTGGAAGTCATGTTCTTTGGGCTCAATAAACAACAGAATCCTTGGGGACCTGGGGAAAATGGTAACAGAGAAGCCATATGTCAAGTTTAATGGAGGTCAGGAGGTTGGCTCTCTGTTTGGGGTTTGGATTTTGTTTTCAGTGCAGTAACTGGGGTGTGAACGGTTTGAAGACAGTTGGTATTTTCCTGCCAAGGAAAAATAAACCACCCAGCTCACATCTTTCTCTACTTCGTTGAAGAAATCCTGCAAAGATGCAGTGTGGGACAGTTAAAATCCCTGGTGCTGCGCAACTCCTGAGAAACTGGAAAAATTCCAACGATTCAAATGCGTGCTGGCAGAAAATCCTGATGCCACATTTCTCCTGGAAAGACTACCAGAATAATTCTCGACATCTCCAGAACGGATTGCTTCTGGAACAATCCCAGGTATCCATCTCCATTACCCGGACGCCAGACCAAAAAAGAGAGAACTGATATCCTTCCATATCTTCTCTTTATTCATCAAGAATTAGCAAGTACTTGGCCAAAGTAATCTTTTTTGTCTTCTTTTGTAACAGACTTCTGCAGAGAGAATTTCTGTATTTTTCCCAGTGTGTGTGTGTGAGTATAATTAGGGAATTTAAAAAGGGAACTTTCATATTTCAATCTGTGTGTTAATGTTTTGCTTTGTTACTTGCTAAGTCTTGTTTCATAATAAACTGATAATTTTGTTGTTTGTTAAAGAAACCTGATTGGTGTATTTTATTCTGGGATAAAAAATAGAGTATATGATTTGCTGTATCGGTAACCGGGTAAACATTTAAATGTATGTTGTGACTTGTGGAGAAGTGGATCTAGAAAAGACATTGCGCTCCTCCTGCCTCGGTCATAACACAGTCAAATGGGGCAAATAGATTCTTTAGGGGGAAGGTCAAGACTAATGGGTGGGTATTCGACAGCTTCATATGGAGGGGAATGGGACTCAGCAACACTGGTCAGTTTGATGTGAGGAGGTTCAAGGATATGAGTCGGCATGTCAATAGTAACGGGAGTAGAAACAGTGGGGAGGGATGGCATGCATGCATTGATGATTACACTGTGCACGGTAATGGGGGGAGGCTCAATGGTAATGGAGGGAAGCGTAATGGTAACATTGGGTGTATCAAGGGTGATGCGTTCAAATTGGAAGGTTGCAGGAGGAGATTGGAAGGTGGGGAGACTTGCCCTGAATTCCATGCACACCATTTACTCCAATGATAATGGGAACCACGTGGACACTTAAGGAGAGCAAGGAGAGTGGGAGGAGGCAAACGATAGTGGGTGTGTCTTCTACATGGCTACAATTTGAAGGCAGATGAAGGCATATGTAAGGGAGCTGTTCATCGCCTCGATGTTTCAGCTCACTAGCAACAGAGGGCTGAATCTCCGTGCTCTGTTTATTTATTGTTCAGAAATGCCACTGCGATATGCATATCATACACCCAATTTGTCTCGTACCACGGGAAGAAGAACAAAGAGAGAGACTAAGGAGGACTCTTTTCCCTCAACTCATGATGCCTGAATGTCAGCAACAGGCAGAACAGGAAGGTTCGGATGCTCCAAATGATACCATCAAGGAACGGCCTAATCGAAGAAGGGCACTGGCATGTCATCGTATCCTCAGGACAAGGCCAAATTACTTTCAAATGTCAGACAGGCAACGCCAGAGGCACCTAAGGATGTCATCTGAAATGGTCGCAGAAAAATGTAGGATCCTGCAGCATGGCCTGCAGCCGCTCAGCTTCGGTGGGAATCCCATGCCAGTTGTCCTCAAGGTAACTGCTGTACTCCATTTTTTCACCAGTGGTCTTCCAGGGATCCACAGGTGACATAAGTGGCATCTTGCAGTCTGTGATCCACAGGTGCATCAAAGAAGTAACCAATGCCCTTTTTCAACATGCCAATGATTTCATCTACTTACCTGTAGATGAGGACAGCCAGGCAGCAAGGTCTGTGGTCTTCGCACCATCGCTGGCTTCCCTCGAGTGCAAGGTGTGATCGACTGTACTCATGTGGCCATTAGAGCTCCCTGGGACCAGCCTGCTGTATTTATCAATTGTAAAGGCTTCCACTCTTTAAACGTACAGCTAGTTTTTGACCACAGGAGCAGAATCATGCATGTTTGTGCACGTTTCCCAGGGAGCTGTCATGACTCCTATATTTTGAGGAACTCCCAGCTGCCAGTAGTTTTTGAGGAACCTGCCTAAATGGATGGATGGATCCTGGGTGACAAGGGTTACTCACTTTGTACATGGTTGATGACACCAGTAAGTCATTCCTGAGGCGCTGCTGAAGAGAGGTACAATGTCGCTCACACATCCAACAGAGCCATCGTCAAACACACCATTGGCAGGCTGAAAATGCAATTCTGTTGCCTTCACCGGTCTGGAGGGGATCTTTAGTACATGCCACAGATGGTGTCACGAATAATCGTTGTCTGCTGTGCCTTGCACAACCTTGCAATTAGAAGCGGCAACATTCTGCAGCAGATGAACAGGAGGAACACCAGGCCTCCTCAGATGAGGATGACTATGAAGAGGATGAGGAGGAGGACACCAATGCCATTAATGATATGAGGACCATGGAGAGACATGCAAGGGACATCAGGGAGAACCTAATTTATGCACGTTTCAGCACACAATAAGCCACATCATCAAGGAACGTTGGGAGGAGAAACATAACAATTCCCCACAGAAATTCCCTTTTGCATGAGGTCTTATTCATCGCTGCAATTTTAACAAAGTGTTGCTGCACTTTCATGTGATTGGCATTTGAAATAATCTATCGGCTACGATGAATGCAACTACACACCACTGTCAGCAGCGTTATGACCGTAGAAAACAAAAGTAAGGCATGACAGTATTGGAAAATATTATTAATCATCAATAGGAAAACAGCCATCATTGAAGAGTGAAGGCTCAAATTCCAATGAGGGTGTCATCCTTGTGTTCCTGCCATAAGCCTCCAAAAACTTCTTTGTATCTATCTGTAACCAAGCAAAACATTTTGCATGAAATAAAAATGTATCAATAAATCTTTTCAATCGTGACAATTTGTACAGCACCCGTGGTACCTTCATGATCAAAACTCTTTCAATTTCCTTTTATTCCCACTACATCTAGGTGCTACCCCGACTTTAGCAGCTGAGGTGGAGGCACTCTGCTCAGTGTGCTGCCCTGTTGCTGTGGATGACTGTGGCCGGCGTCCACTGGAGGAATGGGGCCTTGATAGCTCCATCCTACTGGGGGTCTGCAGCAATGGTGCTTGAGTATCCCCCCGTGTGTCCACCTGCTGGAGGTAAGGGGATCAATGTCGGGACGGGGGAGGACGAAACGCCACTTACCTTGGGGATGTCCTGAGAGGACAGCTCTGGGGCAGCTGGCATGCGCTCCTCCTCCATCTGTGTGCACAATAGCACCTGCCTGTCTCCCTGAGGGGAAGGAGCAGCTGGAGGGAAGTCCAGGTTCCTCATCCCCCTCTCGTTTAGACTCTGCTGCATGGAGCCCACGGCAAAAGTGATGGAATGCAGGTCAGATTGCATATGGCTCGAGTGCTGAACCAGACTCGCCACTGAGCTTGCCAGACTCTCGACTGAGGAAACCATATGCTCAAATGCCTGGGACATGGCAGACGTTATGGCTTGCATGGACTCCTACACGACATGCACAAAGCTACGCATGACCTCAGACATCTTCGACATATTTTCCACGTGGCTTTGCTGCACATCCAGCAGACTTCTTGTAGCAACAAACAAAGGATCATCATCAGTGTGGGGCTGAGCAGGGCCTTGGTACCCTAGCAGTCCTCCCATTGTCAGGGGATCCGGCTGACACATGCTCCCTTAGCTGTGGGAGATATCTATGTCATGACCACCAGCTTGTGACCCAGATTCTAATCTGAAACCCCCCACAGACTGTGTGGATGTATCTGCGCTGGTGGAGGTGGAAGAAGAGGCAGGTGACAATGCACCCTCTGGGGCATTGGCTTCTTCTTCCTCCTCAGAGGAGGATCTTGGGCCACACAGCAGTCTGGGACTCGAGTGCGGGCACCTACTGTGAAGACACAAACAGAGGCACTTTCAGCATATGCTTCATATGAGTTCACACAATTTCCTTTAGTTTCCACACATGGCTGCAAGAGTGGAGATGACACTTCATCCTTACGCCTTGTGGCTCCTGCCTAGCCATCTCTGCTCACCCTGCATCCCTCCTCTCTCACGATCCAGGCGCCTCCTCCTCAGCCGTTGTCAGGGACCCCTTCTCCCATTCTAGCAAGCTCACACTGGTTGTGGCTTCGTTTATCCTGCAGCAGACAGTGCAGATTTAATGACATGGAAAATGATGCTTCACAATCATTGCATATATGCATCAACATCACTCATTCTGCAGTGGCTTTCGCAGGACACATCCAAGCACACAAACAATGCTAATCTTCATCTTGGTGCAGCATCATTTAGTGAGAGACACCAAGGCTGCTTACACATTCCACTGCATTCCTTGTGTATCCTCTGCCTTAAAGACACGGAGCCATGGAAGAAAACAATGGAGCTGCTTCAACAGGACCACATACCCTCGCCGATCTGAGCAAGCCATTGATTTGCTTGCAGCACTGCACCCATCTTCTATGAGTGACCCCATGGTTTGAGACCTTCGCCGCCAGCTTCCATTCAGGCTGCCTTGGTGAGGTGGGAGGGTCTTCGCACTCCATTGGAGGGAAGGGGACATCCCACTTTCCCTAACAACCTGGAGAACAACCTGCAGGGAGGCATCACTGAACCATGGGGCAGGACGTTGCCTGCTGGCTGTCATGTGATTTACTTTGGCTGTATGGAAAACAAATAATATGAAGTTGGTGGTGACTTTCACAAAATAAGGGAGGCAAAAACATTTTGATTTGAACTTTGTTGTGTTGTCATGCTCATGCAATATGAACTAATGAACTATAAATATGAACTTAAGAAGTATAAACCCGAAGAGGACACTTTCCTGTAAAACAAAATGGAGCTAAGAGGTCAGGTGACGTAGGTTAAAGATACTTACATGAAAGGAAGGCTGCTGCTCCTTGAGGCTGCCAGCACAGAATGTTTTATATCTGTGGCGATCATTGTGCTTGGGGCAGTGGCAGCGAGTTCCACCAATGAAAGGCTGCCCCTGCCGCATGATCCCACTTGTTCCCCATGCCCAATGCCACATGGCTAATTTAAATACAAAATCGCATGGGAAACGGGATTTGTGGTGGAAGCGGACGTTACGGCAACTTCCAGTCCCGCCCTCGGGAACGTTGCAGCACTCATACGATTCCACCTCTAGTTTCTGTCATGTGACCGGAGCATCTCTTTCCAATGTCCTCGTAAATAGTTTCTGATGATTAGGTCATTGTTCGACAATGGAGTCTGGGTATCACTCAGACACATACCACGTTGATAAAAATAGAGCTTTTCACACCCATTTGCTGGATTTCAAGTTTGGATTTCACAATTCTGCAACAGTATTGTGAACACAGTTTTTTTTAATTAGTTGGAGAAATGCAACCATTACCACAGATACGATTGTTTGCATTTTAATGACTTCTCAAAGATTTGTCCAGACATGAAATTTAGCTTGGGGTTCTTGCAGTTCCATGTGTATTGGCAGGAAAGAAAAGGTCACCTGACCTCTTAACTCCATTTTGTTTTACAGGGAAGTGTCCGCTTTGGGTTTATACTTCTTAAGATCATATTTATCGTTCATAAGTTCGTATGGAGTGAGCATGACAACACAATGAAGTCGGGAATTTAATAAATGGATGTGGTGGGTACTTCTTGGCAGAATTAACGTTTTTTAAGAGATGTTAATGAACTCTTTAAATTGTGTTCAATGTGGCTCCATATTTAACTTAAACAGGACTGGTTTCCTGGGGCTCGAGAAACTGACTAGGGAAACGCAGTTGAGTATGAGCAGCAGTTCAGGTGGGTATTCTCAACTTATCATTGTCCCATCTGAATGAAACCTCACTTAGTGCAGCTGCTATCTCAGTTCCCTCTGAAAAACGTTTGGCAGAAAATGCTTGTGTGGATATAGCTTTTTTCAACCTTAGAGGATTTTAAATGGAAAAGATCAGGATGGGCACTGCCTTGGATGTGTTTGACAGTACATCAGAAGAGCAAGACCATCACCATCTATGGGACTGAAAACATGCTGTGGTGGGAGTGGCATGTGTGCAGGAGGGAGGTGCACAGGACAGGAGCCAAGGTCACAGGAGACACTACTCAACTCATAGTGCATACAGAGGCTTAGCCTCCTTGACCTCGTGGAAGGGTACTTCTTCCTCAGGCTGAGGTTGTCACATCACGTGGTGGCAGACATCTAAAGCCTCCCACAGAAAGAATTGCTCCCTGCCGGACCTGATGGCCATGCATTACCAGGGGCTGTGAAAGTGACCACCATACTCAACATTTTCGCCTCCAGATCCTTCCAACATGGCTATTGGTGACATATTCAGGATCTCGCTGTTGGCTGCACATAAATGCTTAAGGCAGGTCACTGATGACTTGCTTGCCAGGGCTGATAATTATGTAAATTTTCCCTGTGATGACAATAGCCAGAATGAGTGGTCAATTGTATTCCTATTGGCTGGATTCCCACAGGTACAGGGTGCTATCAACTGCGCACAGGTGGCAGGCTGTGCACCTCCACAGCAACTGGAGGTTTTTACAAACTGCAAGGGATATTTGCCCAGCAATGCACAACTGGTGTGCAATCACAAGAAGAGGTTCATGCAGGTCTGCACCAGATTCCAAGCTGTCGTGATGGCTTCATACTGTGGCAGTCCAACGTTCCAGACCTTTTGCTCCAGGAAGCAGACTTAAGGGATGGCTCATAGCAGACAAGGGTCATCCCCTTCAAACTTCTTGCAAGAGACCTGTGAAGAAGCCCATAAATGAGGCACAGGAGCACTACAATGAGAGCCACATGACCTCAGGTGTGTCATTGTGTAAGCAATTGGAATGTTGAAGATGGGCTTCGGATCCCGACATAGTTCTGGAAGGGCTCTACAGTACTTGCCAGAGAGGGTGTCTATAATGATAGTGGTGTGCTATGTCCTGCATAACACTGCGCAGCAGAGAAGGTTGTAGATGGAGGAGGAAAAAATGGGTTAATCACTCATCTTTGTATGAGAAGAACATAGAGGAGGAGGAAGATGAAGATTGGCACCTATTGCCAGAGCAGCTGCTTAAATTATCCTAATATCATGAAGATTCATCTAGTGTGAAACATAAGGAATTAAATCCTGTGGCCTGCTCCCGACATTAGGACCACCCCAACTCCCTTTGCACTAAACAGTCCTTCAGCCACCCACCCTCCATTGTACATTCGCCCAATGGACCCATCATGTATTAACAGTCATCATGGAGCATGTGAAAGGGCAAGTTGGCACTCGGGATGCAATAATTGAGAAGATGTAGAAATAGTGCAAATCAACAAATTTTATGTGCCATTATAAAAATGAGTGGCGCAGTGGTTAGCACCGCAGCCTCACAGCTCCAGTGATCCAGGTTCAGTTCTTGGTACTGCCTATGCGGAGTTTGCAAGTTCTCCCTGTGACCGCATGGGTTTCCGTCAGGTGCTCCGGTTTCCTCCCACAGCCAAAGACTTGCAGGTTGATAGCTAAATTGGCCATTGTAAATTGCTCCTAGTGTAGGTAGGTGGTAGGAGAATGGTGGGGATGTGGTAGGGAATATGGGATTAATGTAGGATTAGTATAAATGGATCGTTGTTGGTTGGCACAGACTTGGTGGCCTGAAGGGCCTGTTTCAGTGCTGTATATCTCTATGACTCTAAAACTTAAGATAACATTTTGTCAAATATTCATGTGCATATCCTTGGTCAATTACAATTTCTTCAATTTACATTTTCTACTGCCTCTACATGGTGCATACTGTTTGGCTTCAGCAGAGGTAAAGGCAGGCTGTTCAGATTGCTGCACTGGTTACTGAGATGATTTTGGCCAATGCTCTCTGGAGTTTGAAGTCCCTCAGGGCCCCGCAAAGACTGCTGCACCGACACCTGTGAAAGGGAAGACTAGGCCAACAGCAGACAAGGCAACATGTTTGGCACTGGCTTGGGGCAATGGGTGAGAAGTGGGAGTGCTTTAAATGGAGCTCACACTTACATGTATCTCAGTATCCCACTCCTGGACCAACACCACATCACTCCTACCACACTGCTACAGGCCAGCTTGGCTCAGATCCGTGACACTTTGTAAGGCCAAGAATAAGGTATCTGGCATTCCGTTTAAGGCATCAGACAAGTTACCATGCAAAAGTTTGCAAGGCCATGTTCATAGCCTACATGGGCTCAGCTGAAAGCCATGCTTGAAGCTCCATGTAGGCAGCATCGCTCTCCATAGCAAACATTTTCCTTTTGTCCTAGGCCCAACCATCTTCAGCTGCTTCATCAATGACCTTTGCTCCATCATAAGGTCAGAAGAGAGGATGTTCGCTGATGATTGCACAATGTTCAGCACCATTTGCAACTCCTCAGATACTGAAGCAGCCCATGTCCATATGCAGCAAGACCTGGACAACATCCAGGCTTTGGCTGATAAGTGGCAAGTTACATTCGCACCACAAAAGTGCCAGGCAATTACCATCTCAAGCAAGCAAGAATCTAACCATCTCACCTTGACGTTCAATAGCGTTACCATCGCTGAATTCCCCACCATCAATGTCTTGGGGGTTACCATTGACCAGCAATTGAACTGGACCAGCCCCCACATAAATGCTGTGGCTACAAGAGCAAGTCAGAGGCTAGGAATTCTGCAGCAAATAACTCACCTCCTATCTTCCAAATGCCTGTCCACCATCGACAAGGTATAAGTCAGGAGTGTGATGGAATACTAACCACTTGCCTGGATGGGCGCAGCTCCAACAACACTAAAGAAGCTTGACACCATTCAGGACAAAGCTTCCCACTTGATTGGCATCCCATCCATCACCTTCAACATTCACTCCCTCCACCACCGATGGGCTGTGGCAGCAGTATGTATGATATACAAGATGCACTACAGCAACTCACCAAAGCTCCTTAGATAGCACCTTCCAAACCCGCGACCTCTACCACCTAGAAGGACAAGGGAGGCAAAGGCATGAGAACATCACCACCTGTAATTTCCCCTCCAAGCTACACACCATCCTGACTTGGAACTATATCTCCATTCCTTCACTGTCACTGGGTCAAAATCCTGGAGCTCCCTTCCTAACAGCACTGTGAGCGTACCTACACCCCAAGGATTGCAGTGGTTCAAGAAGGCAGCTCAGCAACACTTTCTCAAGGGCAATTAGGGATGGGCAATAAATGCTGACCTAGCCAGCAACTCGCACATCCCATAAACGTAACCACCATTACCACCATCTTCAAGAAAGGCGACAAGACCGACTGTGGTAACTACAGAGGCGTATCCCTGCTGTCCGCCATAGGGAAGGCCATTGCAACAGTCCTTCTCAACCGCCTCCTCCCCATGGCTGAAGAGCCGCGACTGGAATCACAATGTGGATTCCGTCCATCAAGAGGCACAGTGGACATGATCTTCACAGCAAAATAATTCCAAGAAAAATTTAGGGAGCAGCAGCAACCTTTATAAATGGCCTTCTTTGACATCACAAAAGCCTTTGACTCTATCAACTGGGAGGGATTATGGAACATCCACCTTTTAAATTTGGCTGCCCGGTGAAATTCGTCACCATCCTCCGCCTTTTGCACGACGACATGCAAGCTGTAATCCTTGCCAACGGATCTGCCACTGACCCAATCCGAGTGCAAACTGGGGTCAAGGAAGGCTGTGTCATCGCACCAACCTCCAGTACACATTATTTGACTGCCGCTTTGAACGCAGCTAAGATCGGGTCATATGGGTATGCATCAAGCAACTGCGCAGCTTAGAGGTGTGAAACCCGGAAGTCAAAATTAATTGGTACAATTGATTTTAGATCACAGATTCCCACCACACAATTCCACCTTCAACCCTCACTCCAGCTTGGAAGCCACCTTCATATCAAATTGGGACCTTAAAGAGTCTGAGAGTGAGACCTATGAAGAAGACAGCAACCCACTCTCTATTCGACGTATTGATTACTCTGCATTTGCACTTGCTCACTGCTGGTTTTTATGTTCCAGCATAAGCAAATGGGCTCCACAGGAAATTTGAATATAAATTGCCATTGGTGTGAACAGAGCAGAAACTGCCATAAATTTCGACATAATTTCTGCAGACGTGCAATCCAGGAAATTCACTACCAATAGCACCATTGTTAATAGCTACGTCTCTTCCTCCATCTACAAACAACGTCCTACATTTCCTTCTCATGATCGATCTTGTGCTACCTCTCAGCTCAATCCAAAGGGGCCAGTGCCAGCCAATAAAGGGGGGAAAAAAACAGATTAGGGAGGTAATTATGTGATTGGAGCAGGAAAAGTTTTAGCTTATTTGGACTTTGAAACCAGTAGTAGGGTAGAAGTGAGTTGTAACAGAACTGGGGCCAGTACCATCATGGGGAAGTTAAGTAAGACAGCGAGGGAGCATTCAAACTAATTAAGTATTAGCTGAGCGGGGAGGGGCGGGATTGGTGGAGAGGATACAGCAACAGTCACCTCCCTATTTAAATCCTCACCCTCTGGTGCCATGATATTGTATCTACTCCTCCTCTTCTCCTGTCCTCCTTGGAAGTTTTATACCCAGGTAAATGTAATTGTTGTACCTGATCCAGTTGCAGCCATGTTTGAGTAACTGGTATTCGGGTATTATTTTCTTTTTTAAGCCATGACTCCAATTGCCCAATACCGTTTTCTTGCGCACTGTGCATTACATGCATACAATTTAGTTTGGATTCCATTGATTTAGTCATTTTTTTTCCTTTATTTGTCCTTCCATATCTTGATATCATTTATGCTGTCTTGTCTTGTTTAACCTCTGCCAACCTTTCTACCTCCTTATTACTGATCCATCTGAAGCTCACGTTCCCTTCCAAACAGCACTCTACTTTCTTGCTCCACCCAGTTCCCCTCACCATCTCAGTCCTGCTAAATTAGCTTGAATCCCATCCCCGCCACTGCCCTAGAACTGGTTCTAATGCCCCAAGAATCAGAACCCTTTCCTCCTCTCGCCACATATTTACCTTCCTAATCTGCCTTTACTTCTATTGTCTGGCACCAGTAGTAATCTTGAGAGCCTGTTTCTTCATCAATTTTCTATCTTCTGGAACTCTCTTAACAGGACCCAATTCCTATTCTTTCCCGCCACCTTGGTTCCAACATGAAACATAACTTCCAGCTGATCTTCTACATTTTCTCAAAAGCTTCTGCATAGCTCGATAATTTCTATTATCCTGTCACCTGGGAGGCGACGCACCACAGAAGCAATGGCTACTCCTCTCACTGTCAAGTTTTCCACTATCACTATAATCTTGCGCTTAACTCTCCCTCCTTGGATAACCATTCGTTCCACGGTGCATGGCATTGCTGACAATTTTCAAGTTAAGCTGTTCCGCTGGTTCTATACCTATCAGATCTCCAGGGAGGTGAAGAGTATCAGCAATACAGCCTGAAGCAGCCAGTACTCCCTCAATGATATAGTGTGGCAAAACTCATATATAGACCAGAGCAACATTCAAACCACTGTCTGCAATCAAGTTTTCATATGTTCAATTAAAAGAGAAATGTCTTGCATTTATATAGCACCTTTCACAACCTCAGGATGACCCAAAGTGCTTTAAAGCCAATTAAGTGATTTTTTGAAGTGTAGTCAACGTAGTAATGTAAGAAACACAGCAGCCATTTTGCACACAAATAATGACGTGAAGTGACCAGATAATTTGTTTTAGTGATGTTGGTTGAAGGATGAATATTGGCCGGACGCTGGGGAGAACTCCCCCGCTCTTCTTTGAATCAGTGTCATGAAATCTTTTACGTCCACTTGAGAAGGCAGGTGGGTTTAATGTCTCAGCTGAAAGACGGCACCTCCGACAGTGCAGCACTGGAGGGTCAGCCTAGATTTTATGCTGGACTTGAACCCATGACCTTTCTGACTCAGAGATGAAAGAGAGCAACCTGTGACCTATAACTGTGCCCAGTTGTTTGAAAGTCGGTGTTTGTGACTGCATCGTGGCCCAATGGTTGGCATAAGTTCATGCAGCTCAAAGAACAAGGAGAAAAAGGTTGGTAGCATCTCCCCTATTTGCAACATGGGTGCTGGTGGAAACCATCTTCAAAGGTGGGTCTTGGCATCTTAGTTACCTTACTCTGTGGCTGCCAAAGGACGACAACAGTGCTGTGAAAGTGGGGAAGAGATTGATTTTCTCAGAGCTTTAACAACCAACAGTGGCATGTCAAATATCGTAACTCTCAGAATACATGAAACAGCATTTAAAATCTTTCTAGGTCACATTGTGTCAGAGCTGCCACTCATTAGGAGTGCCAGTCACTTCATTTGGTTTCCAAATGTATTTTTCCATGTATCACTCTGTGAACACAGAAGTCCTTGAAGCGGCCAACACCCCCAGCTTATACACACTACTGAGTCAGCGGCGCTTGAGATGGCTTGGCCATGTGAGCCGCATGGAAGATGGCAGGATCCCCAAAGACACATTGTACAGCGAGCTCGCCACTGGTATCAGACCCACCGGCCGTCCATGTCTCCGTTATAAAGACGTCTGCAAACGCGACATGAAATCGTGTGACATTGATCACAAGTCGTGGGAGTCAGTTGCCAGCATTCGCCAGAGCTGGCGGGCAGCCATAAAGACAGGGCTAAATTGTGGCGAGTCGAAGAGACTTAGTAGTTGGCAGGAAAAAAGACAGAGGCGCAAGGGGAGAGCCAACTGTGCAACAGCCCCAACAAACAAATTTCTCTGCAGCACCTGTGGAAGAGCCTGTCACTCCAGAATTGGCCTTTATAGCCACTCCAGGCGCTGCTTCACAAACCACTGACCTCCTCCAGGCGCGTATCCATTGTCTCTCGAGATAAGGAGGCCCAAAAGAAAGAACTCTGTGAAGGAGATTCAGCTTTGTATATTTAAATTATTTTAACTGTTGCTCATCATAAAAATCCTTCACTTTCACCTAACGCCATCATTTCTATTATATATTCTGTGGTGGAGCTCAAGTTGTTGGTTTGTTGTGTCCTGCAGTGTATTCTGTACTATTTTCTGTATTTCCCACAGTGCAAATTATTTTATGGAAACAAGTTAGCGTGAGTCCGAAAGGATGAATAAAAGCCTTCATTAATATAAAATGGGCATCATTTCTTTGCAGTGCCTGAGCATTCAAGGTCTGAAAATTGATGCACTCTTGAATATTAATCATCACTCTATTTTTCAGCCGCTTGCTTTTAGTATAATTTTTGACAGTATCCTTTGAGATCAAGCTGTCCTCATTCACCTGGTCCTTCCCCGGCCCCATTTTCTTACTAATCTTTTCCTCTCGCAAAGGCATTAACTACAGCTTGCACAAGTGACAGTCTCCCTCTGCTATCTCACCCAAGTGCACATGCTCTTCACTAAACTAATTGACT